>NC_091470.1:283178649-283491149 GCF_036971445.1 Narcine bancroftii
TAAAATGTTCCCCTAAATTTTTCCTCTTTCACCCTTAACCCATGCCCTCTGGTTTGTGTCTCACCTAACCTCAGTGGAAAAAGCCTACCTACATTTACTCTGTCTATTGAACTCATAATTTTTAAATACCTCCATCAAATCTCCCCTCATTAGTCTATGCTCCAGAGAATAAAGTCCTAACCTGTTTAATTTTTCCCTGTAACTTAGTTCCTGAATTCTGCACAACATCCTAATAAATCTTCTCTGTACCCTTTCAATCTTGATATCTTTCTTGTCATTAGGTGACCAAAATTGCACACAATACTCCAAATTTGGCCTGACCAATATTATACCATAACATCCCAACTCCTGTACTTAACACCTTGATTTATGAAGGCCAATATGCAAAAGTTCTCTTTACAAACCTATCTACCTGTGATGCCACTTTCATGAAATTATGAATCTGTATTTTCAGATCCTTCTGTTCTAGCATTCAGTGCCCTACTATTTACCCGTATATGTCCTTTCTGGGTTTGTCATTCCAAAATGCAACAATTTACACTTGTCTGCATTGAATGCCATCTACCATTTTACAGCCTATTTTCTAGCTGGTCCAGATCCCTCTAACCTTGAAAACCTTCCTTACTATCCACAATACCTCTAATCTTTATGTCAACTGCAAACCAATTCACCACATTATCATCCAGATCATTCATATAGAAGACAAACAACAATGGTCCCAGAATTGATCCATGAGATACACCACTAGTTACAGGCCTCCAATCTGAGAAGCAATTGTCCACCATCATTCTCTGGCTTCTCCTGTCCGCCAATGTCGAATCCAGTTTGCTATCTCACCATGAACACCTAGTGTCTGAACCTTCCTGACTAAGTTCCCATGTGAAGCTTCGTCAAAGGCCTTACTAAAGTCCATGAGATAATATCCACAGCCTTTCTTCATCATCTTTCCTTGTAACCTCCTCAAAGAACTGTACAAGACCATACCACGCACAAAGCCATATTGACTATCCCTAATCAGTCCCTGACTATCCAAATACTTGTATATCTGATCTCTTAGAACACCTTCCAATAATTTACCTACTACTGAAGACAGGCTCACCGGCCTATCATTTCCAGGGTTACTTTTGGAGTCTATTTTAAACAACGGAATAATGTGAGCTACCCTCCAATCCTCTGGCACCACATGCATGGCAAAAGACATTTAAATATTTCTGCCAGAGCCCCTGCAATTTCTACACTAGCCTCCCTCAAGGGCCAATGGAATATTTTGTTGGGCCCTGGAGATTTATCCACCTTTTATTTGCTTTAGACTGCAAGCATCTCCTCTTCTTTAATCTATATAGAATCCATGACCTCACTGCTTGTTTTCCTTACTTCCCTAGACTCTGTGCCAGTTTCTGAGTGAATACAGATGCAAAATAATATCATTTAAGATCACCCCCATCTCTTTTGGCTTCTTACATATCTGACCACTGTGATCTTTGAGAGGCCAAATTTTGTCCCTTACTATCCTTTGCTCTTAATATAACTGTAGAAACTCTAAAGGATTTTCCTTCACATTGTATGCTAAAGAAACTTGTGTCTTCTTTTCGCATTCCTGATTTCTTTCTTGCATTTTATGTACTTCTCAAGTTCCTCATTTACTTCATGTTGTTTATACCTGCTATACACCTCCTTCTTCATTCAAACCAGATATCCAATATCTCTCAAAAAACCAAGGTTTTGGTGACACTGAGTGTGAGATTGTTGTTAGTAAAACATTCAACCAATTTTTAAATCTCCCTCGTGTCTGCTGACTCATTCCCCTCCCTCCCCCCCCCCCCCCACCCCACCTTTTATACAACCCACTACTGTGGCATTGACAGCAAATTTTAAAAATTATTTTTAAAAAATTCATCATACAGCATTGTAACCGGCCCTTTCGCCCTGTTATCCTGTAATGCTCAGTTACACCCAAAATGATTTACAACCCCTGGTACGTTTTGAATGGCAGGAGGAAACCAGGGCAGCTGAAGAAACCCATACGGACATGGGGAGAACAATCCAAATTTATTACAGACAGCATGGGATTTAAGTCTCAGTCCCGGTCGCTGGTGCTGTAACAGCCTTATGCTAACCTCTACAGTAAACGTGCTGCCTCTTTGTAGATTATGTTATTCATACCAAGCTGCTCAGTGACAGGTGTAAAGCAAGTAAAGCTGGGGACTAAGAACACAGCCCTGTGGTGCTGCAGCATTGATGGAGATTGTGGAAATGTACCTACCAATCCTCACTGATTGCTGTCTGGAGCTGAGGAAATCCAGGATCCAATACACAGTGAGGTATTCAGGCCCAGGTCTTGGATTTTGCTGATTAGTTTTGAGGGTCTTTAATGCATTCCAACTGGCCTGACTTAGCTGTTGCCTGGGAGATATGAAGATCTTTCATATGATTCAGCAGCTAGTCATTGAGAAGAAGACTGCGTACTGCCAATTGCAATGCAAGGAGGTCAGAAGCAGAGTATTTAAAAGGAAAGGTAGTAGGGGTCTCTGCAACCCACAGAAATTCGCTGTTGATTGCTAGAGCCAATTTTTTGCATGTGCGTTACGTGAACTCTGCCATTTGCTGAACCCTAAAGGATGTCACTTCCTAGCGTGCAGTTGATGTGCAAACAAGGGCAGCTGAATGTCTGTTATCTTCCAATAGTCATGGGACCTTCCTTCTACAACAGTGTAAGATGCATTTGACCCAACACACCAAGTCACTAGACAGTTACTATGTAGCAAGAATTTGCTCTAGATTATATATACTGTACTTCATACACAAAAAATAAGTAATGGTACACAAGGAACAAATTAGAGCAACGTGTCAGCTCACCCTATTGCTTTCACTGCTCTGGAGTAATCAGTGAGAGATAATATAGAAAAAGATGCAGGAAAGAGGATTAAGTATGTGCATACTCTTGATATCAATTCTTTCAGCATTACCACAGTCTCAGGAATGCCTCAAAGTAAACGATGTGAGAGCCACAATTCAATCCTGATTGAGAGCTGAGTGGTAGGTGAATAATGGGAATCAAGTAAAATTGAGGCAATGGATTTAGTTAGTGGTGTAATCAATAAAATATCCCATTTGAAGATTATCTCACTTTAACCATTCTTGTAATTTCATTTATTCTGACTATGCGATTTCAATTGATAAGCAACACTTCAGACAATAACATCATCAGCGAAACTCTTTCCATTACTTGCTTAACAAATGTCTCTATATCTGCAAGGCCCTCCCTTACTTTTCACCTCTTCTACCAATATTCCTCCAATTTATTTGAAATCATTGGTACATTCATACTCCTGAAACTTTCAAAGCACAATGAGCCTTAAGAACGATCTCACCATTTGTTACAACTTAATTTCATCCCTCATTTATGAAATGTAGACATTCTCACATTCACATGAATATTGGAGCCTCACACAGAAATCATATCAAGTAAATGGATTGGATGAATTGCAATGCTATGAATACATTGAAGCAACAATATTGGGAGTCTAAAAGCACAATGCGGGAGAAACTCAGCAGGCCAACAGTGTATAGCAAATATAAAGATACCTTCATCAAGTTTGAGCAAAATGTAGACAGGCGCCTGAACAAAATTATGAGGGGGAGGGTGGTGAAAGGGGCAGGGGAGGAGCACAATTCCTCAGGCATGAGATAATATGTGGATGTGATGGAGGGCCCACCAGCAAACAAGGGGAGGGAAGGAAGGGTCTGTGAATGGAGAAGGGAGAAAGGGAGCTGAAGACAGAGGGATGGGCAAGAGCAGGAGAATGCGAAGTAGGCTAGCTATAGATGGAGAGCAGTGAGAGAGACTATACTGGGAGTCTGTTTTTTTCCAAGTTCGGCCCCATCAATGTCATAACATAGGCAGTAGAGAGAGGAAGGAGAGTGTAAACAAGGGGAAGAGGACACAAAAGAAATTAAAATATGATGTAATTGAAAGTCAGAGAGCTTAAAAAGAGGAGAGGGCAAAGTGATACTGCAGTGGAAACAATGATCATGGGAACGTGGATGGAAGGGATAGGATAGGAATGTGATGGAGAATAAAATTAAGACTTACAAAGCCAATAGACACACAGAATTAAACAAGTCTTCAAGTGCTGGGATTGTAGTGCAATACACAAAGTGCTGGAGAAACTCAGCAGGTCATGCAGCATCTATGGGAAGTAAATGGTAACCAACGTTTTGGGCCTGAGCCCTTTGTCAAGATCTACTGAGTTTCTCCAGGACCTTTGTGCATTGGACACAACAGATAGATAGGTGGATAGAAAGCTAATCTTATTGTTATTGTACAATTACAATGAAATTTAACGCACATCATGATGGTGCAAACATATATCAAACAATAAAATATAAAAACAACACAATAAAACAGTACACTATTCAATGTTTGGTGGTATTCAGTTCATGTATGGCTCTAGGGTAGAAATCTGTTAGGTCCTAAAGGACCTAAAACATCTACCTGAGGGTAGCAGTTCAAATAGATGACCAGGTGGTAAGGATCCTTCGGGATTTGGCAGCGAGATCTGTATAAATCCTCCAAAGAGGGCAGTGCTCAGCTGATAATCTTCTGGGCCATACTGATGACCCTCTGAGGTCCCTTTTGTCTGTTGCCAGCAGCTGGACAACCAAGTTGGAATGCAGTAGGCCAGCACTCTATCGATGGAGCAGCGATAAAAGGACACCAGCAGTTTCTTCTGTAGTTTGACCTTCTTAAGAACCTCAGCATATGGAGTCATTGCTGTGCCTTGTTAACTACTATGATGGTATTGGTAGTCCAAGAGAGATCTTCAGCAAAGTGCGTCCTCAGAAACCTGAAAGCAGTGACCCTTTCCACACAGTCCCCGTTAATGTATAATGGGTCTGGAACTATTACTGTTCCTCCTTAAGTCTATTATAAGTTCTTTTGTTTTTTGAGTTCAAAATGAGATTGTTCTCTGAACACCATGCTGTCAGTCTTTCGACTTCATCCCTGTAGGCTGTCTCGTCTCCTCTCGAAACGATTCCAACCACAGTTGCATCATCTGCAAACTTGATAATGGTGTTGGTAGAATAGGTGGAAGCACAATCATGGGTATAAAGAGAGTAGAGGATGGGACTCAATACACACCCTTATGGGGAGCCAATACTGAGTAAAGGATAGAGGAGAGATGAGTGCCAATTTTAACAGTAGAAAGTCCTTATCCAGAGACAAATAGATTTGGAAAACTAATTTAGCAAGTTCTGACACCAATCTGCTCGGGTTGATAGTGTTAAAGGCAGAACTGAAGACTATAAAAGCATCCTCACATAGCTCCCCTGATGTTTACTGTGGGTTAGTGCAGTGTGAGGAGCAGTGGCAATAGCATCCAGTGTAGACCTGTTTGCCCTGCAGGCAAACTGATAATGATCAAAGTTGGTTGGAAGACAGCCTCTCGAAGCACTTCATAAGGACCGGTCATGCCGCTGATGATATTCTTCTTCTGCAGTGGGATGATAGTGGCAGATTTCAGGTAAGGTAGGATGATGGACTTAGACAGGGACAGGTTGAAGATCTTTGTAAAGACCTTGAAGAGCTGGTATGTTCACTCCTTCAACACCCTTCCTGTCATGCCATCAGGGCCAGTGGCTTTCCTTGGATTTACCACCTTAAGGACCCACCTCACATCATACTCCTGTACAGTGAGGACCCGGTTGTTGGATGCTGAGAGAGGGTGCTGTGTTCAATTCCATTGCCTTCACCTCAAATCGAGCAAAGAAACAATTAAGATCCTCAGCCAATGTGGTTTCGCCGCCAACAGTCATACCGTTGCTGGTTTTGTAATTGGTGAGATGTTGGATGCCCTGCCACACTCACTGTGGGTCATTTATTGATACAGTGCTCCTCAATTCTCTTTTTATAAACTACTTTAGCATCCCCAATGCCTCCCTTCAGGATGGCTCTAGCAGCACTACATAGTACTCTATCATGAGACTTGAAGGCAGTGTTACGATCCTTAAGAAGAGTTTTGACCTCCTCTGTCATCCAGGGATTCTGGTTGGAATACACCTGAATAGGTTGGTCAACGGTGACATTGTCAATACAGTACAGCTGATGTATACACCTCCAAATCCTGATCTTCAAAAATGTCCTAGTTAGTCCTTTCAAAGCAATCCTGTAGCTGCAAGGAAGCTCCTTCCAGTCCTTATATTGGGTTGAGCTTTCCTTATAAGGGGAGCATATGCTGGAATTAAGAATATGGATAAGTGATCCAACTGGCCCAGATGTGGTAATGGTATTGACCTAAAGCCATTCTTAATATTTGAATAGACTTTATCTAGTGTGTTTTTACCCCTGGTAGCACATTTCAAATTTCAGGAGGACTGCTTTAAATCTGCATGATTAAAATCTCCAGCTATAATGTGGCTGCTTCGGTGGGGGGGGGGGTAAAAGATCTGTTGTAAATTTATAACGTTGAGAAGATAACCTAAAGCTTGCAGAGGTATCTGGACTAGCTGGGAAATTGAGCCAGGAAATGGGTGATGGAATTTAATGCAGATAAGTGTGAGATGTTGCACTTTGGAAGAGTGAATCAGGATGTACACAATCAATGGTAGGCCATTGAGGAGTGTAGAGGAGCAAAGAGATCTGGGAATACATAAACATTGTTCCCTGAAGGTGATGTCACATGTGGATAGGGTTGTAAAGAAAGCATATCGCATCTTAGCCTTTATAAATCAAACTATTGAGTATAGAAGGTAGGATGTTATGTTGAAATTATTTAAGTCATTGGTGAGGCCACACTTTGAATATTGTGTGCAGATCTGGTCACCCAGCAGCAGGAAAGATATCAATAAGATTGAAAGAGTGAAGAGATTTACTAAGATGTTGCCAGGTCTTCAGGAGTTGAGTTACTGGGAAAGATTAAACAGGTTAGACTGAAGAAGGATGAGGGGAGACTTGATAGAGTTTCATAAGATTAAGAGGGGTATATACAGAGTAGATGTGAATAGAATGTTTCCACCTAGAGTCGGGGCGATAAGTACAAGAGGTCATAGCTTTAGGCTGAAAGGGGAGAGGTATAAGGGGAACACTAGGAGAACATTTTTCACTCAGAGAGTAGTGGGAATGTGGAATGAGCTGCCATCTGATGTAGTGAATGAAGATTCAATCTTGAGTTTTAAAAATAAATTGGATACATACATGGATAGGAGGGATCTGGAGGGTTATGGAACGAGAGCAGGTAAATGGGACTAGCTAGTTTTATTGGTTGGCACAGACCAGAAGGGTTGAATGGCCTGTTTTTCTGTGCTGTAATGTTCTATGGTTCAATGGTTCTAAGCACACTTAAATTCCATAGATACCATGATGGAATTTGATTGCAAGTCTCTAGATTGTTATTTCAATCTGGATTACTATTTTGATAAATGAACCATTCCATTACTGTGCAATCAATAGAATGAAGAATTGCACCACCAATGAACTGAACAAATGTGGAAAAGAAAGGAGCCTGTCAACATACCATAGGAATTCCAGAGTCATTAATGCTAGATCAGAGAGATAAGTGATTAACAGAGATTACATGAAATTAACAGAAGTAAGCGCAAAACAACTAGAACCTAGAACAGTATAGCACGGTACAGGTTCTTCAGTCCTTAATGTTGTGCCAACCTATATAAACCTACTTCATGATCAATCTAAACTTTCCCCCTCTCACAGTCCATTACCTCTCATTTTTCTTACATCTAAGAATCCTTTAAATGTACATACTCTATCAGCCTCAACTACTACCCGCACCAATGTATTCTGGTACAAACCACTCTCTGTGCAAAAAATCGACCTCTGAAATCCCCTTAAACATTCCTCCAATGACCTTAAACAATTGTCCTCTGGTGTTTGCTATTGGCACACAGTGAAAAGGTGCTGGCTGACCACCCTTCCTATGCTTTTCATAATATTATACACCTCTATTAAGACTCTAGGTCAATCACACTAAAGAGAAAAGCCCTAGGTTAGTCAATTCTTTCTTCAAAAGACACATTCTCCAATCCAGGCAACATCCTGTTGCACCCTCTCTAAAGCTACCATATCCTTCCAACAAATGAGGCAATCAGAACAGAGTACAAATCTAAGGCTTTGGTCTCAGAGATGTTCTTTTTAGCTACTCAATTGTTAAAAATTGTGAAAAGATCATTTTTTTGTAGCAAACAGTGGGAGATATCAGTTATGATCTAAATTAAACATTGATCGAGCTTGAAAGGCCAATCACTTGAGGTATTGATGTACAAATAATTCTTATTGATGCCCTTGGACTATCACACTGCCCTAATTGAAGAATGGGAAGGTTGGACACAAATTTGGGAGACAACTGAGAGATCTTAGGATTTTTTTTTATACCATTGGTAGTTTAGAAAGTGTGAAGAAAATTAATATCTATTAAGTCAAGAGATGACATAAGTTAGGGTTCCATTCTGAATTTTGAAGGTTAAGAGTTGGTTTGATTTTATCCAGTGAAATTATTTCTGCTGGTTGCTGAATCTAATAATGGGGCCAGTCCCTAATTTTAAGATGTGAGGAGTGGTCAGTAATACCCTTTCCTGTAGGATATGAACCTTGAAACTCTTCTGCAAACAGCAACTGATGTAGTCAATTCTTAAACTTCAGTCTGGAATTGGTAGATTTAATGAATCAGTGTTACGGAAAGGATAGGAGATAGAAGCATGCATTTATAGTTGTGTTACGGATTCCCCATCTGATTGTCAGAACAGGCTCAAGGGCTAAATGGTCTACTCCTGTTTGTCCCTCCTCTCGACTGTTTTTGTAGTTTCACATATCTAACCTAGTGATGAGTATTCTGTTAATGTTTAGGAGAATTTGTTTCCTAATTCAATCACATGCAGCCATCCAGTCACTCTTAAAATGATACAGAGGCCTGTATCTGCAGCAGAAGGATCATGTTATGTGATAAATCAAAAAGGGTTGTCGAAGTTCAGATTCTATGATGAAGTGTGTGCACCTGTCTGCTACTTTACATCTCTATTAATAAGCAATTAGATTTGCTTGACGAAGTAGAAGCACCTTCCATGGCTTCAGATGGTAATACGCCAGAATATGAAAATAGAACCTTGTAATGTGTCAGTTAGAAGTGCTTCTGTTTCTGCAATAGTGGAATGAATATTAAAATGAGCTGAGCTCTCACTTACGCCATGCATATTTATGACAAGATATTTTCAGAGCAGCTGCATTTCTTATGAAGTCACAAAGGATAAAAAAAATAACTGCAGCTAGCCAGTAAAGGTAAATTATATACCATTCATTACATGCAGCACTTTTCACACATCAAAAAGTTATCACCCAAATACCAATAAAGTCCACATTCAAATAAGAAAATCTCTTAATATGTGCCTATTCCACTCATGCTTAAAAAAAGTCCCAGAATTATTCAGTAAGTCAGGCAGCATCTGTGAAGAGAGTAAGAGATTTAATGTTTTAGGTTAATGACTTTCAATTAAAACTGGTAGATTGCAGGAGAGACAAAACTATAATTTATCTGGAAAGTTAAATTTATTTTCCTCTAAACAGATGCTGACTGAACTGGCAAATATTTACAGCACTTTTGCTCTCATGTCTTATTTAGTTGACTGCATGGATTTCCTCTGCTCCACTCTGATTTCTTCCCTTACCTGAAAGATGTACTGGTTGATTGGTTAATGGGCAACTGTAAATCATCCTAATGCAGGTTGAGGATAAGAAATCAGGGGAATGTTGATGGATATACGGGAGGGAGAAGAGTTGACAAGGATGCAAGTGGGAATAAGATTTATGGGAGTGCACTGAGAGACAGTACAGACTCAAGAGAATGAATGGCTGCTTTCCATGACCTAAGAAAATATGCAATTATTTCCAACAGCTGAAATGCCTTGCTTCTGGCATCCGTTGAAATAGTTTTATGATTATACCTTTGTCCAAAATCCAATGAGGAGAATAGACAATTTTTATGAATATCATTTGATCCAAAAAAGACATACTTTATTCATGATTCTCTTCAAGCTTGGATAATAGTGAAGCAGGAATTTTCAGTTTGTCCACCATTGCAGGATCAGAACAGAAGAAAAGAAGGGCAAAAAAAGGCAAAAACTGATTGATTCAGTGAGTTTGATGAAGATGTCCATGCCCCAAATAGAGCTATCAAACAATTTTAAATTTGTGATTTAATTATAGTTTTCATCACACTTTTAAATAATAATAAATATCAATTCTCTGAATGGTCCAAAGTAAAACATGTTTCACTTTAATTTTGAATGGCCTGAGGGAAATACAATGGCAATAACTGCCAATAATACTGAAGATCTCATTGTATTCAAATCACTCTAAGGTTCGGGAACACCTGGGCAGCAAAGTTGCATACATTAGGATGCTCTTGATTGACTACAATTAGACATTCAACACCATCATCTCCTCAAAACTGATCAGCATACTCCAGGATCTGGGTCTCAATTCCCCACTGTGCAATTGAATCCTGGATTTCCTCACCTCCAGGCCCCAATCAGTGTGGATTATCAAGAACATCTCCTCTGCAATCTCCTTCAGAGGCAGTGCAACACGGGGTGGCGTACTTAGCCCTCTGCCCCTATTCACTTTACACCTACAAATGTGTGGCTCTGTACAATAACAACACCATTTACAAATGTGCTGATTATACCTCCGTAGTGGGCTGTATAAAAAGGGGCGATGAGTTAGCATACAGCAGGGAGAGTGAAAACTTGGCTGAATGATGTACTAACAACAGGTCCAATGGCACCAAAACCAAAGATCTGATTGTGGACTTTAGAAGGGGACAACCAGAGATATACAATCCAGTGATCATTAGGAAAATCAGAGGGGGAAAGATGAATAAATTTAAGTTCCTGCAAGTAACTATTCAGAAGGCCTTTCCTGCACCCAATACATGAATGTCATTGTGAAGAAAACATGTCAGTATCTTTACTTCATCAGGAGTTTGCAAAGTTTAGTCATTGTTATATGTGGATTGTGGAGAAACACATGGCCTCCCTGCCTGTCTTGAATATTGTGAATTGTGGGTGAACATGTGTTCTCCCTGTCTGAAACTTATTTGGAAGTCACATCACTTGTCAATCAAGATTGGACTCCAGCCACACATTAGTGCACACCTTGCCGTTGACTCATTTAAATTACCTAGGGTCATTATTGACTAGGCACCCAGATCAGAATTGTATATAAGATCAAAGCATAGCACATTATTTCTCTCTGCCTCATGGTTCAAGTCCCGAACATTGCTCCATGCTAAGCTGCTACTGTGGACGTCACTGGAAGTGTCATGGGTAAGATGTGCACTACGCTTAAGGTGAGCCATAATATTGCGATAGATCAATACTTACAGAGAGACCCATCCCCATTGTAGTGTGTCTGAATGTCTCTGTCTGTAAAGTGTGTACACATGTGTGATTATGCAGACGGCCACTGGTATTGGAGTACAACCTGGGTCCGATGTGAACGTCTACATGGTTATTTAATGATATAGTGATTGAGTATTATTTGACATTCTCCCTTGTTTGTCTCCTATGTGCTTATTAAAGTTATCTGTGATTATAACACTTGTGTACAGACTCGTCTTTCTGCGAACCCATCGAACCTAATACTCTTCCAAACATAACAAATGGTGCTGCAAGCAGGGTTCAAAAATTTTGTCTGGACATATAGAGTACTAACCACATGGGAGATCGTGCTAATTGTGTGTGGGTGTCCTGTCAGGTGCAGCAGGAGGCGACCCACAGATTGGAAAGGACCCAGGGGTCAGAATATAAAATCCCTGGATGGACTGATAACCATCACAGCCATGCCATGCCAGTCGACTGGGTCAACAGGTTGGACCTCCATGGTGGAATCAGGGTTTCTCAGGACCGGGGGAGCTCTGGGGATCCCTATGGCTACTGATATCTGATACTGATACTGAGGTGCCAGTGGGGTATCAAGTCCAATTTAAGTAGTCAGGATGTGCATAAAGATGAGTAAATTGAACATTAAAAGTCCAGCGTGATTCCCTGCAGGAGACAATGGATGCTGCCTGGGCATGTGTCAGCAGCTTGGAGGCTAGGTACACTGAAGCAGCCTGCCAGGTAAACAAAGCGCGATGGCTTCAGGCAGTCTGCCTATCTGATTGGCAGGTCAACCCTAGCAAGATCAGAACCATCATCATGCATGGGGAGGAGGGTGATGCGTGGTCAGGCGATGGGGATGTGTGGCTTGACAATGATGACTTTGAGGAGGCTGAGTCCCCCATCATGCAGCTTCATCTGGCACAATTGCCCTCTAAACTATAATATGTAATCAATGTCTGTCTTATCACTCTAACTTTGAGCTTCATACAATTGAAGAAGCAATGTTCACAAGATAAAGGAACAGAAGTAGGCCATACACCTCGTCAAGTCTGTTCCACAAATCCACCCTGAGCTAAACCATTCTCACATCTAGTTCCAAATTCTGGTCTTTTCCCCATATTGTTTGATACCCTGACTAATTAGATACCTATCAATTTCCTCCTTAAACTCCCCCAATGATCAGGCCTCCACAGCTTGAGACAACAAATTCCACAAATCCACGACCCTCTGCCTAAAGAAGTTTGTCCTCATCTCTGTTTTAAATGGGTACCTTCTAATTCAAAACCTGTGCCCTCTTGTCCTGGTTTCACCCACCAATGAAGACATCTTGTTCATATCTACTCTGTCCAATCCTTTCAGCTTTCAAAATGTTTCTATGAGATCTCCTCTCATTCTTCTATACACCCATAAATACAGTCCAAGAGCTGATAAACTTTCCTCATATGTTAGCCCTTGCATTCCAGGAATAATCCTGGTCAATCTTCTCTGTACTCTTTCCAACATCAGAGGCCCAAAACTGCACACATTACTCCAATCGAGGTCTCACCAGTGCCCCATAGAGCATCATCAACATTTCCTTATTCTTATATACTATTCCTTTTGAAATAGCATTCGCTTTCTTTACTGCCAATCCAACCTGATGGTTAACCTTTAGGTTATCCTGCACAAGGACTCCCAAATCCCTTTGCACTTTTGAATTTTTAATTTTCTCCTCATCCAAATGATAATCTGGCTGTTTATTTCCTCTTCCAAAATGTACCACCATACATTTCTCAACATTGTATCCCATCTGCCATTTCTTTGCCCACATTCTTAAGCCATCCAAGTCTCTCTCCGATCTTTTGGTTTCAAGACTTCATACTCCACCACCTATTTTGGTGTTATTGACAACCTTATCCACAAAACTATTCAATCCATAATCTAAATCATCGATCTACATTATAACAAGAAGCGGCCCCAAAACTGACGCCTGTGGAACACCACTAGTAACTGGCAACCAACCAGAACATAATCGATCCCTTTATCCCACCCTTTGCTTTCTGCCTAGCAGCCAATGATCCACCAAATCTAATATTTTTCCTGTAACATGGGCTCTCATCTTATTAAGCAGCCTCTTATGTGGCAGCTTAACAAAGGTCTTTTGAAAATCCAAATACACAACATTCACAGCCTCTCCCTTGTCCATCCAACTTGAGATTTCCTCAAGAAATTCCAAAAGGTTGGTCAGGCAGGATCTTCCCTTCATGAAACCATGCGGTCTTGGACATATCATGTCATGCACCTTGAGGTATTTCATAACCATGTCCTTGAGGATCGACTCCAATAACTTTCCAACTACTGACGTTAGACTAATAGGCCTATAATTTCATTTTTTCCGCCTCTCTTAAACAGCGGAAGTACATTTGCGACCTTCCAATCCTCTGGAACCATGCAGAGTCTATTAATTCCTGGAAAATCATTTCCAAAGCCTCCACAATCTCCAAAGCCACCTCCTTCATATCCCATGGGTGAACATCATCCGGTCCGGGAGACTTACCTATCTTTAGTCCATTTAGCTTACTAAGCACTATCTCTCCAATGTTGTAAGCCACATTTTACAGTAAAATTCATTGTGGTCACAACCTACAAAATGAAAGTGCCAGCTATCAGTCATTCATGATTGTATATCATGTCAAAGTTTGAGTTAATTGTCACATACACCAAAATGCAGTAATAGAACTTGTTTTACAAGCAGTCCAGCTGGTAATCTCAATGTACAGCAAATTTAGCACAGCAAGGAAGATACAGTATAAGAATGTAGTTACAGAGAGAAATACGTTGGAATGAAACAAAAGCAAGATAATTAACTATTGTTCATTCAGTAGTCTGATAATGGCAGGAAATAAACTATTCTTGAATCTGCTGGTGTGTGATAGAGTCGTAGAGTCATATAGCATGGAAACAGACCCATCGGCACAACTTGCCCACACCAACCAACCATACTAGTCCCACCTGCCTGTGTTTAGGCTATATCCCTCTAAACCTATCCCATCCATGAATTTCTACCATACACTCACCACCTTCAGCATTAAACTACCCCTCAGATTCCTGTTAAATTTCTCCTCCTCACCTTAAACCTATGTCCTCTAGTTCTCAATCCCTTACCTTGAGTAAAAGACCCTCTGTGTTCACCCAATCTCATTCCTCTCATGATGTTAGATATGTCTGTGAGATCACCTCTGATCCTTCTACACTCCAAGGAATACATCCCTTGCCTGCTCAATCTCTCTCCATAGCTCAGGCCCCAAGTCCTAGCAATATCTTTGTAAATCCTTTCTGCATCTTCTGCAATTTGACATCTTTCTTATGGCATGGTCACCAAAACTGCAAATGGGACCTCACTGTGGTCATAAATACGCCTCCCAACTTCTATACTCAACATTCTGACTGATGAACAAAATTGTGCCAAATGCCTTTTTATCCACCCTTTTTCAAGGTACTACGTACCTGTACTCCTTGATCCCTCTGCTTTACAGAACTCCCCAGAACCCAAACATTGACTATTTTGGTCATACTCATGCTACACTACCCAAAATCCAACACCTCATATTTCTCTTTATTATATTCCATTAACCATTTCTTTGTTCACCTACCCAACCAATCAAGATTCTGCTGCAATTTTTCAATCTTTAATACCATTTTCAATACCAAAACTTTAGTATCATCCACCAATCTGTTAATCATACCATGTACATTTTTAATCTAAATCATTGGTCCCCTACACATTGACAAACCGCTGAATTGGCGGGTGAACAAATAGTTTAGAAAAACTGGTACCTCTCTTCATACTGGACCAAGGAACAACGGTTCTATGTGCCCTTTCACACTGCCTATCCAGTAGTGCAGAGCAAAGGGGCGCTTATCCTCTAGCAGTAATATTCTGAGTGACGCATTGAGCGATGGTGGACTTTCCCTCCCAAAGTTCCATGCAGTAGAGAAACCCTTCCATGAGTGCTCTGTGCATACAGCCCTTTCTTTTTGTCAGGAAACTTTGGGATATGGGGGCTTTAAAGGAAAAAGGTGGCTAGTTCCTTGCCTCCCCACAGCCTCTCTCACTCTCTCTCTGTCTCTCACCACTCTTTCTCCTTATCTTTCTTTTTTCACCTATGTCTCTCATATGTGAACCAGTAGATTGACAGTTAATTACTGGATTCAAGTGCCCATGTGAAAGGGGCTAAAGATATAGATTATAAACAACAATGCACCCAGCAATGAATCCTGAAGCACATTACCTGCCACAGGCCTCCAGTCTGATGTGATTTCCTTGCTGTTCAGGTATGTCAACGCTGAGTGAAAGGCCAGGGAGATGGCATCTGCTATGGACCTTTTGTGGCAGTATACGATTTTGGACTGGGTTGAACAGGCTGAGAGATTGGGGTTAGAGTGAGCCATTTCCAACTTCTCAAAGCTTTTTATATTGGTGGATGTCGGTAACACTGCATTCTTGATTGGCACTAGGATGATCGTGGCCTTCCTGCAGCTGGTGAGTTCAAAGTGTAGCAGGGAGAGGTTAATACAGCCACCAGCTGATCTGTGTAGGCTCGGAGGATTCCGTTTGGGCCACTTGCTTTCCATAGGTTCACTCTCCAGAAGGCCAATCTTACATCTGTGGCAGTGACCATGGGTGTGGGTTTGCCCGAAGTTTAAGAAGTATGTGCTGCTAGCTCACTGTTCCCCTGCTTGGAGTGAGTGTAGAATGCAGTAACCTCATCCAGGAAGGATGCACTGTGATGAACATGGCTTCAGGGAATTTTGTTTCGAGACTGTTGATGGAGGTGAATTGTTCATCCATCGCTACTTTCATGTTGGCCTGGGGAAGCCTGTTTACTGCTGGAAATTCCTGCAGCAGGTAGCAGGGATGGAACTTTGCTATTAGATGTTCCAGGTCTGGGGAGCAAAAGAGGTCAATAGGACTGCCATGGCTGAGCTGCATGTAGTGTTAATGAGGAAGAAGATATCTCTGCCTTCTGCTTTTTCTGAGGACAACGTACAGTCCATCCAATAAATTAAAAGATCTTCTGGTTGAATAGCACAGACAAGATTAGAAGGTGTGAGCCATGACTCAGTGAAGCAGAACTCAAGCAGTATTTTAACTCTCATTGAAAGGTAGTTCTTGTTCTAAGGTCATCCAGTTTTTCCAGATTGGAAGTTTGTCAGCAGTGCTGGGGAGAGGGGACTTGAAACCACAACTTCGATATCACTTGCATCCCAGCCAAACGCATAATGAAATACGGTGAAAGGACTTCACATCCTCAGCTTTATGACAGGAAAGGACAGTGCAGGAACCATTCATCAACCCATGAAAAAAAGTAGTGCAAATATTTTTTGAATGATTTTATTTTATTTTAATGGCTATTTTTTTTAGTATACAAATTTATTCAGTTTTAAATATTTGTAAATTATTTAAATCAGTATGAATAGAGTTTAAATGTTTCTGATGATCAGACCTATTTAAAACTAATTATAATACTTTTGGCAAAGAACTGACTGTCAAAGGTTGTCAAGGCATACCAGTCCAGAGCCTGACAATGCAACATTGTGAACCTACAGCATTATCTCAAGGGAGCGTAAGTGACACCTCTTGCTTTTAATACTGAAAAAAGTAAAAGAGATAGCCAGAGTCTGAAGGCAATGAGACCAGGCAGCAAATAAGGTACAGTCCACTCCTTCCAACTGCACATCGAGGTAGTAGGTTGGGTATTAAGGCCTGAAATTGGAAAGTGGTCATACTATAATTTTGGGTCCAATGTCCAAGGTAACATGGTCAGCTGCATTTATCCCAGATCAAAATGCAACCTAATTTTGGAAAGAATTGCCAAGGTACAAACCGTGATTAAGATCTATTCTCTATTTTGGCCAACACAAAGACTCTGAGAAATGTTACCTGTGAACCAGACCTTCGGATAACCATTAAAAATGCTTTGTCAGTAGCTATTATTTAGCTTGATTACTTAACAACACAATGAGTACAATATATAACAAGAACAGGAAATGGTGGAACTACTTAGCAGGTTAGAGAACATTTGTGGAGAGAAACTGGATTAACCTTTTAGGTTAATGATCCATCATTTCTGAAGTCTCGCATTTGCAGTATTTTTGGTTTTACAGCATAATACACTTTTGATAGCATTCAAAGCCTTAAGTACAGTCATTTTATCAAACAAATTTTTAAATGCCAGAGTCTGGATCAAGAGCAGCAGTAGGTCAATTGGCATTTAAGCTTATCAGGAAGGTCATGGCCAATGCAATCTTGTCTTCAACAGGTTCAAGGAAGTCGCAAACCTCTCAAAGAACAAATTTCTCCTTATTTCCATCTTATACGGGTAACTCATTGCATACTCAGACAGCAGCAATAGAAATTATCCAAGACAGTGTTACATGTAAAATATTTTTTTCATTTATTTATCATCAAATATATAACACATTATTAAAACTTAACCCTCTGTGTGTGTGTTTGTGTTTGCGGAAAATATCTAAACCATTACAATTCAGGCCCAATTCTGGAATATCATTTCAAAATCCAGTCTCACAAATCTAGTGTTAACATGAATTCTCTTAAATTGATGCAAAGAAGTGTTTACAAATGAGGTGGGAGAGACCGGGGTGACATGCTGTTGTAAACTCATGAAATCCTTGTTGAGTTGCTTCCCGAGAAATGTCCTTTCAGATGAGTGATAGTCAAAACTCCCCTTTTCCTTTTCTAGGGGAAAACAAAGCGAATGGCTTTCACAAAGTTTCCAGAACCCTTTCGTGGGTCAGCCGAAATGTGACCTTCCCTTTCTAGACACGGTGTGGTACATTAAGTCCCCTTCAGGTGACCTTTACTTTATTCATGGTGGGGCACACTCACCCCCTTACAGGAAGAAATCAGACAAATTGTTCATTACCACATGAGGCCACTTCAGCACAGTATTACTTCAAGAGCTCTTGCTCTTCTGCTGCCTCCTTAAAATGGCCCATGATCAAACAGTGTACTATTTCTTTAATGTGTTGGTCACATGGTCTCTGTGCCTGTTTTCCTAGTATACCTTCTCTCTCTTCTGAAGTAATGAATTTGAGTACACACTATCCCCAACGTGTCAGCCCATAGTCAATCTCCAAAGCTTGCAGGGCTTGCATCTTGATTTGTTCTCTTAAAATGACAGTCCCACTCAAATGAAATGAACTCGAAGAATGTAATACTTCTTATTCTGAAAAATGCCCCAGATTCTAAAATTTTCAGCATGGGAAAGATCATCTCAACACGCCACGCAGAATCTTGTATTTCAATAAGATCACCTCTCCTTCTAAATTCCAATAAGTACAGATCAAATGTGATCAACCTCTCTTCATACATCAGTTTCTTTATCGTCAGAACGAGCCCAGTGATCCTTCTCAGTACTGCCTCCAACGCAACCATGTTCATTCATAAAAGTTCTAATCAAAGAAATGTATTAAGTTTCTCCCTCTTTGATGCCCTTGATGTTTCAGTGTCTTCTACTCATCCAAATGAATAATTTAGAACAGCATTTTCAGTAGAGGCCTTATTTCAGTTTATCCCCCCCTCCCCACGTTCTATTTAAGGGGAGGGGGTATGAACTGAAATTCTTAATTAAGGCCACCAAGGTGTATAGGAGGACATGGAAAATGAAGAGATTAAACATTTGTTTGGGGGGAAGGAAAGAACTTTGTTGCTCTGTTTTGCTGTATAGTTGCCAAGCTGCACAAGCTACTTTCAAGATTGGAGGCTTAGAATTACCTAAATAAATGCAAAAAATGAACAATGTTTTTAGAGCTTGACATGATTGTGTTTGACTGACATGGAAACAGCTATGGCTATGAATCACCTTCCATGTAGTTTTCCTCTTCTATCACCTTCAATTCCAGGAAATAAGCATGCAGACTGAAAAGTTTTGCTCCATATTTATCACAACCACAAATGCCCTCATTTTACTGCAAGTTTTTGTGACAGATAGTGAAAGTACATCTCCTTTTGATAGATTTTTATTAAAGACAGTATATATTGTTCATTATTTTCCATAAAATTTCAGGCAATTTTTTTTTAGATAACCTTATAAGAAATGGATTTGTTTTGTAATAGTTAATTTTTGTTACTTTCAGAAATAATTTTACCCCTGTGTTCATTGACAATAAAGAATTTTGGCATTATTCAGTAGAATAATTATTGTATATTTTCATTACTTCGCTGCAAAACCCTTCTCTGCCCATATGTTTAATTTGTTTGAAT
The DNA here is from genome assembly GCF_036971445.1 of Narcine bancroftii. Taxonomy (NCBI): domain Eukaryota; kingdom Metazoa; phylum Chordata; class Chondrichthyes; order Torpediniformes; family Narcinidae; genus Narcine; species Narcine bancroftii. Next base: position 283,198,307 of record NC_091470.1, read on the forward strand.
ATATTTTCAAACAAAACTATGAGGCCAAGCAAGCTGAAACAACATTTTAAGATTATACATAAAGAGAAGAAAGATAAACCTTTGGATTGCTTCAAAACCCTTCGAGATGGTGAGTGAAATGTCACAGAAATTAGATAAAGGTCTTCTTACACCATACAAGATAAGTGAATTGATTTCTAAAAGTGGAAATGCTGAGTATGTCAGTGTCCATAATAACATCTGACGTCATGAACTTAAATGCCAAAGAAACTATTCAGGCAATTCCAATTCAGGCTGTTCATTGCATCATTCATATTGGCTAAAATTTAGTTGGACTTTTAAATGCTTTGCTTCCAATTGTCATAAAAACTGAAAACTCTATAAAATCACATCCCTTTCAAGACCGTCTATTTCTACAGTTGTGTGAAGAAAATGACAAAGATTTCCATGCATTGTTGCTGCATACCGAGGTAAGGTGTCTGTCCAAAGGAAATGGTCTTCATCATTTTGTAGTATGCTGGGATATAATTGTTTCCTTTCTTTCTCATAACTAGCATGGAGAAAAACTACTGTATTTAATGGCATACAAAACCCTTTTTTTCCAAAAAATGTCTCAAAAATATTCTAGCTGAAATTAGGGGGGGGGGGAGGAATGTCTTATATGTCATCAAATACTGTAGTTGATGTAAAGTTGTACATGTTTCATGTGGCAGATATCTTTGATAAACTCAATTTATTGGACAAGACCTTTCTGGTAAACACAATATCCACATTGATAGTAAGGAAGTCATTTTTTTTTTAAATTTCAAAATCTATTGGACAATATCAGACCGAGAAATTTTACAATTTCAAAATATGAATGCAAATCCAGAGGATGATGGCAATACTTTTTATGTGAAATACCTAAAGCCAATACACAGATCTGCAGGAAAGATTTAATGATGTGTAAAACCTCAATATCATGCATTGGATAATAGATCCATTTGAGGAACAACCCACCAATGTGGATGCAGAAATTTATCAATTGATCTTCAGAATGATATAATTGCATGTTCTTTGTTCAATCAGTTTTAAATAAAAAAGATTTTGGGTTAAAAGTGATCTGCTGAATAGGTTTCAAAAACTATGGAAAAAGGCTGAAATATTTTTCATTGCCTTTCCCTCAAAATACTTCATTGAATGTGGATTCTGCAAGGTAGTTCCTTGACAAAATCTAGGAACAGACTTGATATCACAATTTGGACTCTGAAATTAAAAAGCTTGCACAGGAATGCGAAACTCAAGGATCTCACTAAAATTTACATTTTATAAGAATTATTTTTAAAGTTCTTTTTATGAAGTTTTCACATCCTTCAGTTTATGCTTAAGGATCCCCAATGACACCTTGTGTACCAACCATTGCGCCCCAAGGATCTCTTTTTTTGATTTTTTTCTAGCAAGTATGTTCATGTTTTCTTCTTTCTTACATGTTCAATAAGAATGATTTCTCATTTGTCTGTTTGTTCTGGAGCCACCATTGTTATCTCAGAGGAAAAATCTTTCTTTCTCTTCACCTTACAAAACATATTTTTCATGTTTTTATGTTGTTGGTAGGAGAGAAGTATGGAAGAAATCTATAAACAGCTACTTCACAGGGAAGGGGAGGGGTCTTAAACTTTGAGCAGAGTCCTAAGAGGGGGGGGGGGAATAACTAAAAAAAGCTTGAGAATGACTGATTTAAACTTTCTGCTATTGGTCCTTTGCCATTATTAATTTCTCAGTCTTATCCTCCCAGGACCAACATTTAATTCAACAATTGCTCTTTTTTTAAAATTATCCTTGGAAGTTTTTGCTGCCTATCTTTTTATTTATTTTCAAACCTTTTCTTCTCATTATTTTCATCTTACTTTGCTTGTTTCCCAACACTTTGGATGACCATTAATCTTTAAAACAGATATTTTTTTGAATTTCCTTCATTAGCTCTAGATGAGTGACCTTTCATAAGAGCCTTACTTTCTTACTGAAATATATCTCTACTGAGATTTATGAAATAGCTCCTTAAATCTGCCTCTATAGGTCCACCACCTTATTCCTTCAAATATTTTTTCCCAATCCACTTTGGCCAATTGTCATCGTTCTGAGAATCAGCTTTTGTTTATATTTAGGACAATAGCTTCAGATCTAAATTTATCATCCTTGCAATTAATTTGAAATTCTAATAATCATTTACTCTGAAATCACTTATCTCATTACACAATTCTAGATTGAAATGACCAATTTTCTTATTTGGTTCCTCAATGTATTGGTTTAATAAAAACCATCCCAATTACATTCTATGAATGTGTCCTCAAGCCTATTTGAGCCAATTTAATTTATCCAATCTATATGGTTATAAATAGTCAAATTATTGCTGTATAATTGTTATTTCACTATTATTTCTTGATTTATGATTCGATACAATTTCTGTGTTGAGGACCAATACTATGGCTTATCTCCACCCAATTGACTGAGCTAATACTGTTTCTCAGCACTTCAGGGATGTTATAATTTATTAACAGTGCTAGATTTTCCCTCAATCCTATCAGAGCAGCATTTCCTCTTCAATTCTGAGAATCAGAAAATTGTGGACAGTCAGGATTCTATTAAGAATTAATTTATCCTACAAACAAGAGCATATAAACAAGATAATGTAAAATAGAAACAGGAGAAGGCCATCAGGCCTGTCTAGCCTGCTCCACTATTCAATGAGATTATAGCCCAGCCTTTCATGGACTCAGCCCGACTTACCTTCCTTTTCCTCATTTGCCTTATTTCCATTGCTGTGCTTTGCTTATTTATTCTCTTGTCCAACAAGTTCCATCTGCTCTGTTACACCAGTTTACTTTAATCAGTTCACTTGCAGCAAACTATAAATAGACATTTAAAAATCTAAACACACATAAACAAGTCTAATTAGGTAAGTTGCAAGATAGCCAAGACAACAATATCCTGAGCCTTTGTAAAATATGAGGGATAATAAAACCCTGTCGGAACAAATGTTTTGACCAGCATAAAACCTATCCAATAATGCAAATTATTCTGAAAGATTAAACCATTATGTTTTTTCTAAACCGTAATTATGAAAAAGGCTGCAAAGTCTATTTATTTCTAAAATTATTACCTCTTCTTGACAAGCAGAATATTGCTTTTTGGACTTAATCAGCTCTTCTTCCAAACCACATAATTGGCTTTCTTTCTGGTGAATCTATACAAGAAAAACAGAATTTAGTAGTACAATTTTTTAGGCCTTTATGATCCTAATTTACACATATTTGCCCTCCTTCACCCAAGTAAGTCCTGCACCTCTATAAAATATTGAAAATCATTCATTTCTGAAGAATAGACACAATAATTTAATATTTCAACACAAGATGGAAATAAAAAGTACACAAATTCCTTGTTTCTATTTAAAATGATAAAATGGCCAATCTAGTGTCTAATAACCCACTCTATATGCTGAATGTTTACCTATGGTTTCAATAACAATTTTAGAAATTCAATTTTTCAGAATATGGCTCAGTTGGTGTAAATTAGATATTAGTTTCTATCAACACACAGGGTGAATGAACCGTTCAGAAGATCCTGCACCTTTAGCAAAGCAAGTCTTTTATTTTCCCATTTTCTAAACACAGAAAAATGTATCCCTACAATTCAGAATATTGAATGTCTTATAGAAAGTGAAAGGTCATTTATAACTGTCCACAGGATTGATGGAGTTAAGATAGCTCCTTGACCTTCACCCTGCACTCATGAAGTATGGTCTCAGATGAGAGAGCATGATGCAAGTTTTTGGAGACTGTCCTTTTTATTTAATTGAACAATATAGGTTCATTTCTATATGCATTTCATAATCATGGACTGAGATTTAATTTTCAAACTTCCTCTCGATGAACAACAAATGAATTTCAAAACTGCTCATAAGTTCTGAATTTGTAGGAATTCAAAATTATATAGCCACTTTTTGCTGCTTCTGAGATGATCCAGCTGAATAATTGCTTTAGTGCACAATATAACATTAAGGTCATGCTGAATGAATGAATAAGGACATTTTTTAAGATGAAAAATCTCATCTTCACTGGAAATAAGGCTCCAACCTTTATATTTCAAACATAGCTACATAGCAAGATATTTTACATACTTGAAGGAGAAATCTCTGTACTTAACAATAGTAAGTTAAAAAAGAAACATTTATACCTGTGTTTACTTGGCAATGTGCTAGAAATATCTTTTCTGACTATATATTTGTTATGCTGAATAATCCTAAACATAAAACCATGTTTTTGTTCATTAAACAATGCAACCTCTTAGAAAAATAAAACTTTTAACATCATTGTCCATGCTTGATAAAATCCACAATTTTGATTTGAGCTCCTCCATGCATCTGACAACTACGGGAAAAAAATAATTTAGGACATACATGCACAGCAACATCCAACCAATTGGGAACAAATTTTTGGGATTTTTATTCCTGTCAGAGGTTGTGTGCTCCAGGGCTCCAAACCTCAACACCCAGGTGTTAATCAGTGCCCTGGAACAGGTCTCAGTGGTTGTATTAACCAGTGGGTCTGCCTCCAGCTACCTCGTGGAGTGGTTACCCATGGCGAGGAAATATCTTGCCCCATGGGAGACCGGCAGCAGCCCTACAATGTCAATATGTACGTGGCTGAACCAATGTCTTGCTGGCTCAAAAGTCTGGGGGGGGGGGGGGGGGAAATGCCTTGATAGTTCGTAGGTCACTCTTGTGGAAGCCTGCTCTTGTGAGTCTTACCTGAACATGTTCCCACCTGGCAATGGAGCCTGTTGAATTTCCCCTTTTTGTGAACATGTGAGTTTGCTTAGGTGCAGAACACAAAATTCCTTCAGTGTTCTGATTTCCTTGTTCTTGTAGCTTAATTGGCCGCAGTAAGTTATTCCATAGAGTAGATTAATGGAAATGAGAATTAAAGGGAAATTAGATGCAGGGATTGCAATGATAATAGAGTGGAGAAATGGGACTAATGGAATTGCTCTCATGACAATGAAGATGGACCTAATAGACTGAATAGCTTCTTTTTGTATTGCAATAAGATTTGTTAATTCTCTCTCTCTCTCTCTTCCTTCCTTTTTACTCTCCCCTTCTTTCTCTCTCTCTTACTCTTCTCTCTCCCCTTTCTCTCTCTCTTGTGATTGCATATATTTTGACTGCTGCAGAATTTGAAGGAAAGGTCTTCATTCATGCAAGATATTTTATCACCACTCGATTGCAATACATCACATGTGATCGGACCATGACCAGAATGGGTGCAAAATAATCCATTAACAAATAGTTGCAAGGATTCATATACTTTTAGACACATTGTTCATTGTTTTTTGATAAACAACCTTAAGCATAAAATGGAAAAGCATGTTATCTTCTACAAGGAAGTGATACTATTGAAGGACGACACTGTTTTATTCACTTTATGATATATAGCTTTCTAACATCTTAGCTACATAGAATTGTGAAAATACTTTGTCGAGCTTTTAACCACAGGTAATACCTTGCTTCACTGTAAATCAATAATATTTCAGAATTGATAAAAACAAAATCTATTTGCATCAATGTGATAGGATGTAATATTGAGATTGACAAAATTGAGGTTAAAATGTTTAGGGTTGGCTGATGAATCTCATATAATTATAGTTTGACTAAGTCCAACTTCTTATTAATTAATAAACATGTTGTCAAAAAAAGGAATTTGGTTCCCTGATAGATGTTGAATTTTCTTTTTAATTAAGCAATTGCATTATTAGACGATAAGTGAATTAGGCAGATTTTAAAAAAAAGCTTTTTAGTTCCAGGCAGTAAGCAAGCCAATTGAAAAGAATATTTCTCTCTTGTTATTTTAAAGACCTGTCTTTTTCCAAGTTTATTTTTAGAGCATGATTAAAAAAGAAAAGGGGGAAAAATTAGAACATAATAAATCCAAAATAATGTGGGGTGGAAGTGTTAGCGTAATGCTAAGTGCAACGCTATTACAGCACCAGCGACCGGGGTTAAAATCTGGCACTGTCTGTACAGAATTTGTACAGTCTCTCCATGTCTACATGGGTTTCCTCTGGGTTCTCGGATCACCTTCCACCCTTCAAAACTTGCGGGGGTTGTAGGTCAATTGGATGTAATTGGGTGGTATGGACTCGTGGGCCAGAAGGGTTTGTTACTGTGCTGTATGTCTAAATTTAAATATAAAATGTTAAATGTTTCCAAACTGCAAAAAATATATATATTTCTTTGTCATAAAAGGTGTCATTACGTCATACTATTCTTATTTTTTCCCCAAATTTATTGTAAAATTGGGAAATCTAGAATATCCAAACACTTACTTGATCCTATGATGGTAGATAATGCCATCAGTTGCTTTTAGTAAACTATGTCTTTAGATGTGACCCAAGCCAGCTTTTGATTGATGATCTTATTATTTAGGTGACTATTAGTGTGGTAATTTCATCAATGCACCTACTATTCTTATTCTGTTTCCCACTAGAAGTAAAGACAGGATCAAGAAGGTTATGTTCTCAGAAATACCCGATAACCAGCACCCCTTGAAAAAACATATAGGCTATAGAATTACTGTTTCATTTTCTGAAGAAAAGCATGTTGAAAAATATACATGCCTTGTAACAACAGAAAGAGTCATGCATTCAAGATATATGACTGTTATTCCAGTTGATTTTTCCGAACAAAAACATTTTTAATAATGTGTTTCGAATATTGAAGGTATTCACAACTTCCAGTTGCACACAAAATAACTTAGTTAATCTAAAAATTATTAGTTGAAAATTATGTTTTTTCTGCAGGTAGCCTGTCAATCTGAATTATTAACTCTGGCATTCTAGTTTAATGTATATTTTAACCAGATTGTGTTTATCTTCCTCAGTTCTATTGTCTTACTGTACATCCACTGGGTTGGGTAACTACTGCATGGTCCAAAACATCATGTGGTGAAGGGTGAATTGAAAATGTTTGCGCTAAGATTGAGAGGTTTCTGTAAATGGCCATCTCTTTTTTCTTTGCCTTTCTCTTTGAAGCTACTCTTATTTACAGAGTAGTATCTTGCATATTCATTAAACAAAGATCAGAATAGACAGGAGGAATGCCATGCAGATGCAGAATCTGCTTGCATTCACTTTCACATGTGGGACTGACTTCCAAAGCAGATCTGCTTTGACTCCAATGCCCAGCCAGCATGATCTCGCTCAGTACGATAAACCAAAATGTGACATGTGTAATACAAAGCTTGGTGAGTATTGAGGCTCTTCCTTGTCCTCTGCAAAGTTCATGCCCATTAAGCATATATAGAAAAAAATATCCCTGGGTTACAGTGAGAATATCTTCAATATGAGATAAATACATGGTTAAAACTATCAAAAAAAATCATTAATACCAGAATTCTATTATCTAAATATGCAAACTGCATCTTCACAATTTGCCAGTTTCTCCTTGATCTTCCAGTGTCATCAAGTTAGAATGATCCTAGTTCACTTCAGGACATAATAAAACAGTCAGAAATATGATTTTTTTCACTGTTTCCTTCAATAGGTGCAACTGCAATAACACACAGGAAGGTTATAACAAGGATAAATCATTTACATCCTGAGCCTGTTTCATCATTTAAGAAAAGTAGATGCTCCATGTCCTAACTCCATATACCAGATATTTCCTTCATATCTGTTAATGCCTTTGGTTAACAAAAATTAAATAATATCACATTTTAAATAAACAATGCATCAGCCATAAGTTGCTGCTTGTGGCTTTCAGTGTAGTTTGTTTGCACTGAATGCACTCCAAAGATATTCACATTTTTAGACTATGCCCTAAAACTGGCTGAACCCATTCTGGGTGATCACCAGCTACCTTATTAGGTCCTTTTATTCCCTTAAAAAACACCACATTATCTTGCAGTCTTTCTGGAATTTGCACAACTTCCCCAAATATTTCTATCATTGGAATTCTAAATCATTAAACTACAATGCTCACTCTCCAAAATACAATAATGTATTTTCCTAAAATTTTTAACAGTACATTAAGTGTGACCAAATTGTGCTTTGCACATCTGTAGCATACCTTCAACCTCCTTTTATTGTCACCCTTTTTGATTGTTTTCTGTGATTTTTCAAAGATATATACTGATATGCCATCAATAAGAGTTCAGACAAGTGAATGGAATAATACTTGGCTTTTGTTAACAGACTCAATGCTACCTTAGTCTGGCCAGTGGGACACTAAGCATCATTTGTTGTACCAGTTAGGCAGACACTTCTACAGCAATAGCCAATACACCAGTACATCTATGTGAGTGTCTGTCAGTAATAGTACATACATAAAGTGTCTTTTTGCTCTTCAAATATTTCTAGTACCTGTCCTATACATTTGAGGTCCAAAGTGGCTAGCTTCATATTTTCAAGCATTAAAATCTATTTGCAATAATTGCATTTATTGTTTGATCTATTAGTATTCTTTGAGTAATTACTTTAGCTCCTGTCAATCATCCCATTTCCAATACAAGTCATAATTCACTTGAATGCTGAAGAATGAGGGGAGATTTGACAGAGGTATACAAAATTATGATGGGTATAGAGTTAATGCAAGGTTAGGAATGATAAAAACTAGAGAACATGGGTTCAAGTTAAGTTCAAGTTCAAATTTATTGTCAGAGTACAACTCTCCGATTCTTTTTCCTGTGGGCCACACAGAATTTCTACTTATTGAGAGTGTACATTGTACTCAAGAAAAGAGAAATGTAAACAAAGAAAGAAGTATAAACAAACTGACTGTGAAAATACAGTAAAAAAAATCATTATTCAGTAATAAACAATCTGCACAGTAAAAGTCCTTAAATGAGTCTCTGACTGAGTCTGTGGTTTAGGAATCTGATGGTGGAGGAGTAGCAACTATTCTTGAACCTGATCGTATGGGTTAAGGGTGAAAGCAGAAAAGGTTATAGGGAATAGTGGGAATTTCTCACACAGAGAGTGGTGGGAGTGTGAATGGAGCTGCCAGCTGAATTGCGAAATGCAGGCTCAAAGTTGATATTGAGGAAAAATTTAGACAGGTATATGGATGGGAGGGGTATGGAGGGATATGGCCTGGGTGCAAGTTAGTGGAAATAGGCAGAATACTAATTTGGCATAAACTAGAAAGGTTGAAGGGCTTGTTTCTATGTTGTCGTATTCTATTTCAAATTTCAAATTTAATAAATATTTTCTTGTGAGAATTTTGCCAAATGCCATCTCAAATTCATAGGGGAATTGAGTTCAAGAGTTGAGAGGACATGTTGCAACTTTACAAATCTCTGGTGAGACCACACTTAGAGAATGGTGTTCAGCTCTAGCCACCTCATTATAGGATGTAGAAGCTATGGAAAGGGTACAGAGGAGATTTACCAGGATGTTGCCTGGATTGGAAAATGATGCAAGGTTAGCAGAGTTGGGTCTTTTCTCTTAGGAGCAAAGAAGGATAAGAGGAGACTTAGAGGTCTACAAGATTCTGAGAGGCATAGATAAGGCAACCAGCCATTCCAGTTTGCAAAACTGGACATTAAAATTGTTGATCTCTGACAGCAATGACATCTGTAGCCAGAACACAAAATGCAGTTCCTTGAACTTACATTGGACTTTTGAGTAGGAGGCCAAAAATAAAGAGGTCACACTGGTAGATTCAAAGTAATGGGCAAAGAAAGGTTTGAATTACCCTTCTGGCCAGAGGGGAAATGTCCTGAGAAACAGTCATCCAGTCTAGATTGGATTTCTCCAATGTAATGGAAACTAGTCATGGTCATTGGATGCACTATGCAAAATAGGAAGTATTAATGAATCACTTCACTTTGTAAGTCCCACAGTGGTGGAAAGAGCTAAAATGCTAAGTTTGGCACAGATGAACAAGGGAGCCACAGTGCAATAAAATGAAAATGCTTCTGAGAAGGTAAATTGATAGAGGTCCTAGTGAGATCAGGAAGTTAAGAGTAGAATAAGTGGTTCATGTAGGCAATGGCAAGGGCGTCAATATAGGCCATACTTTCGCAAAACTAAATGCCAAAACATCAGATAGGGTGTTTAAAGTGGGTGATCTGTTTGCACTCATTACTTGACTGAATACAACAGACATCATCTGCACAAATAGTTTGTCCATAAAAGGCAACTATTTAAGCATTGACTTTAAAATGTTTAATCTTGAAATGGAATTTCTGCAATTTTTGAGGAGTATCATGCAATTGGCATACTACTTTTTGGCCTGCAGTTTTCTGGGTAAAGAGGAAAGATGTCAATGTGAGGAAAGATGTCAATGTTCATTCTTAATATCCTGAATAACTGCCTGCAATTTCAGAAGTTGTGATAAGGTGTCAGGGTCTCCTGATTTTGAACTAGCTCAGCTTTGTTCACCAATCTCATCTTCAACAGAATTATTCTAAATCCAAAAGTTCACCTTCACTAACCTAAAATTTAATCTTAACAATACGATTTAAAAGATTGATGCCAGGAATATTGATCCACAGGAATAGCAACATTCCAATAAGTATTACTGACAGAAATATATATTTGATTATGACTCAAGACACTCCTGATTATTTATATATGAATTCTCTGAACTAATAGATGCAGGCGATAAACCAACAGTTTGTGGCTTCAGTGAGAGGTTGTACATCACCTTTTCTACAAGAACTGGTACAGTCTAAGGAAGTACCTTGCAACGTTTCTGGGCAATGTGATAACTAATCCTATCTTATCCTAATCCTATCTTATCATGTTCGATCCAAACAATTACAAGGTGTACATTAGCTTTTGAGATGCAAACATAATTTCAATCACTCAGATTACTTCCATCCGAATTGAATTCAGTTTAATTATCTCATCCCATGTACCAATTAACAGTGAAAAGTTTTGTGAAGAAAGAACTTTTGTACAACTGCTCACTAAAGCTACAAAGTGTTGAGGTACCACCTGCATCTCTTTGATCTATAAAGATGGGAGAGAGGGTGTGTAAATCAAGGGGTGAGATTTCATCAAAACTTTAACCAGCAGTGATCAAACATTATGAAAGAAAATGGTTTGTTCATACCTTATGCTCACATGGGGACACACAAACATAAAACATAATAACAGCAGTGGGCCACTCCGTCCCTAAAACCTACTTCATCATTAAAATGACCATAGCTGATCTTCCATAGACCTCTTTATTTCTTCAATACCAGTCATCTACAGCTATCAATTCCCCCAAAATGTATTTACTTCCACTTTACAAACCTCTAATGATCCATAACCCAATGGAGTACAGAACTGCAGAGACTCACCACCTTCTCACCTCTCGGCAACTATATCCTTGTGGTCTTCAAATTTCAGGTGAAAAAGAAATGCCAAATGCACAAGTCAATCCATATGATAATCTGATCGGAATTTACTAGAAACAAAAGGATAATTTTCTAGCAGGTCAGCTGACTCAATAAAACTGCCGGATGCTGACCAATTGGGGCACTGCATTGTTTGGGTCACTCAGAACTTGGGCAGAGTAGTGTACATCAAGATCCAGCCCAGAGTTTGGAGAAATTATGGCGTCAAGTAAAGACGACAATAAAGGCACAAGAAGATTGAAGGCAATTAAATGTATATATTTATAAGAAATTGCTGAGCAGGTAACTATTTGAAATGTTGGAATTCTTGCATAACTCTGAATTGTAGTCAGCTATTTCTGATTGTTTTTGACAACATTCTGAAGATAAATTCATTTGGTAGCAACCTGGTAATTGGGTCCTGCTTTTATGCTTCTGACTCAACATGAATATCTTTGCCAGGTGGGAGTTTGCTGTGAGGACACTTAATGTTAAACATGAGGTTGGAGTATTTTTAATTGATTGCGCATTGTTACCAGTAAGTATTTCTTAATATTTCACATTTAAAATAAACATTGAAGCTGAAAAAGTGTTTTAGTAGTTTGAATAGTTTTAAAAACATTTTAAAAGTTTTTTTCTAAATTTCTGAAATATTTTGACAGCTGACTAATTCAGGGAAATGGTTGAGTTAGCTCGAATCTGCATCTACCACTTTGGGCACTCCCACCACCCTCTGAGTGAATAAATTCCCCCTCATGTTTCGCCTAAACATTTCCCCCTTCAATCTCAATCCATGTCCTCTTGTTCGAATCTCCACCACTTTCAATGGAAAAAGCCTGTCCACATTAACTCTATCTGTCCCCCTCAATTTTAAATACCTCTTTCAAATCACCCCTCAATCTTCTATGCTCCAGGGAATAAAGTCCCACCCTATTGAACCTTTCCCTGTAACTCCAATCCTGAAACCCAAGCGACATTCTTGTAAATCTCCTTTGCAATTTCTCTTTACTGTTTTTATCCTTCCTATAATTCGGCAATCAAAATTGCACACAGTATTCCAAATTTGGCCTCACCAATGCCTTATACAACTTCAATAAGACATCCCAAATCCTGTATTCAATACTTTGATTCATAAAGCCCAGCATACCAAAAGCTTTCTTCACCACTCTATCTACATATGACTCAATTTTCAGGGAATTATGTACCAGAATTCCTAAATCCTAGGAGTTCTACTACACTCCTCAATTGTCCACCATTTAACCGTTTATGACCTTTGCTGATGAGTCCTACCAAAATGTAGCACCTCACATTTATTATCAGTATTAAACTCCATCTGCCATCTTTCAGCAAATTCTTCTAACTAGCCTATATCCCACTGCAAGCTTTGAAAAACTTCTTCACTGTCAAAAACACCACCAATCTTTGTATCATCTGCATACATATTAATCCCATTTACCACCCTGTCATCCTGATCATTAATATATATGACAAACAAAAATGGACCCAGTACTGATCCTGAAGCACTCACTATCACTGGCTTCCAATGTGACAAACAATTTTCTGACATCTCCCATCCAACCATTGTTGAATCCATTTCATTATTTCAACATTAATACCTAATGCTTGAACCTTCCTAACCAACCTCTTCTGCGGAACCTTGTCAAAGGCCTTACTAAAGTCCATATAGACAACTTCCACAAACCACCCTTCCCTTGTCTACCTTCTTAGTTACCACCTCGAAAAACTCTAAAAAAATAATTAATCATGATCTACCATGTACAAAACCATATTGACTACTCCCGATCAATCTACGTCTTTCCAAATAATTGTATATATCATCTCTAAGAACACTCTCCATTAATTTACCCACCACCAATATCAAACTCTCAGGCCTATAATTACCAGGTTTACTTTTGGAACCTTTTTTAAATAGCAGAACAACATAAGGCAACCTCCAATCCTCCACCCCCTCCCTCGTGGCTAGTGGCATTTCAAATATTTCTGTCAGAGCCCCCCTAACCTCCTCAGGGTCCTAGGGAACATGGGCTTTTATGCAACTTCCCTGCAAATTGGCATACGTCACAAAAGGCCCTGTCAATGTGAAAGCCTTCATAAAGACAGATGAATAAAGGATAAATTATCTGCAGAGATCAAAAGCAAACATGGGCAATTCACAAATCTCTGTAAACTTTGGACCATTAGAAGTTCTTGATCAGGAGGAATTTGGTCGTGTGCAGCATAGCAATTTTACCAAAAATGTGGTGAAAGTTCCACTTGCAGGTACAAATAACAGCTGCTAAATTGTTTATGTAGAAGATATAACAGGGATGCAGCAGTTGTTCTTGTAAGATTCTCAATAAAAGTGAGTTACAATGGCTAACAAAATAAAATTGAATAGCAAGCTAACAATGGCAAATAATAAGAGGATTATCAGAAATTTTCAATCTAAACAAGTCATCTTTGTTGTCAGGAAAAGCATATGCTGCATCATCTTATAGCATAGATACAGCCATAATATAAAGAATTAATAACAATCATTGCACCTTGCAAAGGGCTTCTTTCAATTTCTCCTTCAGTGAATTTTTTTCCTGCTGCAGCTCATGAATAATCTGCTTCTTCTGGGTAATGGTCGTATTGTCCAATTCTTGTGCTTGAATGTGATGGAAAAATAATTGTGTTTCCAAATATTTAATGGTTTCTTCACACTCAGTCACCTATACAAAGAAAAATGACAGCCAACTTTCACAATAAAAATAATTTACAAGCTAACATGGATCTCAAAGGGATGAACCTGCTAAAAAATGTAGCACTTTTACACGCAATAAATCATGAACTTTGTCAATAATTACAAGTAATGAGAGAAAAATTAAAATACACTGTATAGTTCAAATAATTCTGCTAAAGTGTATCTGATTTAGGCCTGATTTACACAGATCTTGGCATGATTTTTGATCAATAATTAGCTCCAGCCGAATATATATTTATTATATATTGCTTCTAGCAATATATGCATACTCTATCTAAATGAGAGCAAGTGAACTGGTTATATCACTAAACTATCAAGATGAAAGTCAAAAGTTTGATTTCCATACCAACAAATTACAAAGTAATATAGATTTTCAGCCAAACATGGGAACAAACTTAAAAGCTGCCACATTGTTGTGAAAAAAGGCTTTTGTCCTTCTATCACTTACATCCTTAGAGGCAAGAATGTGATTGATCTAATTTATAGGGCAAGGTCTAAAACTCAAAATTTGAAAAAAAACCTAAGTAAATGAAAGAACCCTAATTTAAATCAAAGACCCAGTGGAAGGAAAGTAAACTGAAATCTTGTAAAATCAGTGAAATCAATAGACTATCTATAAATCTCTACACTTCATTGTGTTCTCAAAGTTGTAAATCAAATAGAATAAAACCTAGTGTCGCTGAGAATATTCTCCCAGAATCACAGTGCGGCTTTCGCGCTAACAGAGGAACCACTGACATGGTCTTTGCCCTCAGACAGCTCCAAGAAAAGTGTAGAGAACAAAACAAAGGACTCTACATCACCTTTGTTGACCTCACCAAAGCCTTCGACACCGTGAGCAGGAAAGGGCTTTGGCAAATACTAGAGCGCATCGGATGTCCCCCAAAGTTCCTCAACATGATTATCCAACTGCACGAAAACCAACAAGGTCGGGTCAGATACAGCAATGAGCTCTCTGAACCCTTCTCCATTAACAATGGCGTGAAGCAAGGCTGTGTTCTCGCACCAACCCTCTTTTCAATCTTCTTCAGCATGATGCTGAACCAAGCCATGAAAGACCCCAACAATGAAGACGCTGTTTACATCCGGTACCGCACGGATGGCAGTCTCTTCAATCTGAGGCGCCTGCAAGCTCACACCAAGACACAAGAGAAACTTGTCCGTGAACTACTCTTTGCAGATGATGCCGCTTTAGTTGCCCATTCAGAGCCAGCTCTTCAGCGCTTGACGTCCTGCTTTGCGGAAACTGCCAAAATGTTTGGCCTGGAAGTCAGCCTGAAGAAAACTGAGGTCCTCCATCAGCCAGCTCCCCACCATGACTACCAGCCCCCCCACATCTCCATCGGGCACACAAAACTCAAAACGGTCAACCAGTTTACCTATCTCGGCTGCACCATTTCATCAGATGCAAGGATCGACAATGAGATAGACAACAGACTCGCCAAGGCAAATAGCGCCTTTGGAAGACTACACAAAAGAGTCTGGAAAAACAACCAACTGAAAAACCTCACAAAGATAAGCGTATACAGAGCCGTTGTCATACCCACACTCCTGTTCGGCTCCGAATCATGGGTCCTCTACCGGCACCACCTACGGCTCCTAGAACGCTTCCACCAGCGTTGTCTCCGCTCCATCCTCAACATCCATTGGAGCGCTCACACCCCTAACGTCGAGGTACACGAGATGGCAGAGGTCGACAGCATCGAGTCCACGCTGCTGAAGATCCAGCTGCGCTGGATGGGTCACGTCTCCAGAATGGAGGACCATCGCCTTCCCAAGATCGTATTATATGGCGAGCTCTCCACTGGCCACCGTGACAGAGGTGCACCAAAGAAAAGGTACAAGGACTGCCTAAAGAAATCTCTTGGTGCCTGCCACATTGACCACCGCCAGTGGGCTGATAACGCCTCAAACCGTGCATCTTGGCGCCTCACAGTTTGGCGGGCAGCAGCCTCCTTTGAAGAAGACCGCAGAGCCCACCTCACTGACAAAAGGCAAAGGAGGAAAAACCCAACACCCAACCCCAACCAACCAATTTTCCCTTGCAACCGCTGCAATCGTGTCTGCCTGTCCCGCATCGGACTGGTCAGCCACAAACGAGCCTGCAGCTGACGTGGACTTTTTACCCCCTCCATAAATCTTCGTCCGCGAAGCCAAGCCAAAGAAAGAAGAAATCAAAGTACAAATTCACTAACCTGTTCATTATTATATTTCCAAAAAACATACAAACTATCCCAAAAATAAGTTACTGTTTATTGCAAATAGCAGTAAAAGGGCAAGACAGTAATGGTTGTTTTTTTTTCTCTATTTACCTTATGTAATTTTGTCTTTTGTAATTCAATTAAGCTTTTTTTAAAAATTTGTGGATACAGCAATGTCTCAGACTCTTTCAGCCACGAACCCATGGATCCCAAATGCACCCATGTGACCAATTAACCCGCTAACCCCTTCATCTTTAGAACATGGAAGGAAACCAGAGCTCCCAGATGTAATCCACATAGATGGTGAAAGAATGCACAAATATGTCACAAACAGAGGTAGATTCGAATCCAGGTCACTGGTGCTATAATAATGTAGCACTGACTGTTTTGCTAAGCATGGCCCTCTTCAAAGGAAGTTCTGTGAGAGCCTCTTTAACTGCTCCGTATCTGCACTTCTGGCTGCTCTCAAGCCCCACACCAGTGGGCCTGTGCTCCTCCTCCCCCAGTCTTTGTATTCAGATGCTTACCTGCTTTTTGGCCATACCTTTTCAAAGGGATCAGGTCCAAAATGTTGATTATATATCTTTACCTCCTATGGACGCTGCATGAGCAGCTGAGTTCCTCCAACATTCTTGTGTTTTAACTACAATTGTGTTTTCACTAAATGTAATTGCACTTATCTATTTGACAATGCACTCAGTAACAAAGAGTAGCTTCAAAAATGTTGCTGTTTTACCCTAGTAGTCATTTTCTTTTCAGCAATCAGAGCAGTTTGAAGATCCCGCTCCAGAAAATTAATCATTTGTTCTTGATTTTCAACTACATTAAGAGCAGATATATATTTCCGATGTAGTTTCTGCAGTAGTTTCTCCTGATGCTGGATCTAAAATAAATTTCAAAGAACTGCTTAACTATGTGTTATATTTATATAATCACGTCAGCATACAAAGGCAAAACACAAAGATCTAATCCAGCATGATAACTAAATTTAATGAATAATTTAAAGCAATTGACTTATTGAGCCAATTATCTGCATGTACTGGATGGACTGAACATACTGTATACCTGAGGCTTCCGGAGTTACAGAAGACCATGACTGACTGTAATCACATCATAATCAAATTTTCCCAAAAGCTTTTAAAACATGTTTTCAAGTAAAGAAAATTACAGAATAGCAAACAACTTCAAGAGTTATGGAATAGGGTTTAAAAAAATCAATTGGCAGAACTGTAAACATGCAACATCGATACAGAAATCAGACAAACACAATGGATCCATGAATGAAGCTGCCAGATCACAGTGGAAGACCAATTTTCATTTGGCAATGGCAGTGCTGGAAAAACTCAGAAGGCCAAGCAGCATCCACAAGAAGGAAAAGCAATTGATATTTTAGGCCTGAGCCCTTCATCAGAAAAAACAATTTTCTTCATTTCTTCATTCAAAAATGGACAAAGTAAATCTCTTCTAATGACACAAAATAATTTACCAGTGAAACAAACCAATGAATATGAAACATTCTGATTCAGTACCACTGTAACTACACCAGGGAATACATGAAGTAAATGCACATGTTAATCACCCCTCTTTGAAATAGTTCATTGTTGACATGTGGAAAAATCAGTTCACATACGTAGTCAAGATTGGATCTTATGTAACCCAGGGATGCCCGTATTCGATGAAATTTAATATTGTATTGGAATGTTTGTAAAAATTGAACTTCAAGGTCACATCCTCCATCTGCTCTGCTTTGAATGAAATAAAATCATTTGAATAAAACTAGGAACTTATTGTACATGATAACTTCTAGAAAAGTAGAAACAGTTAAGTTTTAGACTTGAGAGTAAAATGTTGAATGAAAATCCATGTCACAGACATGTTTTGATTGAACTGTGAATAGGCCTGGAGCTTCCATCAGATTTCACTAACATTTGAAATACGATTTGCCCAAATCATCATATAAACTAAGCAACAAAGTAAAAATTATTTACAATTAACTTTTCTTTTGAAAATTATTTGTATTACTTGGAAACAAATCTCATTGGAACCAATCCTACTCATAAAATTGGTAACTCTCCAAAGTCACATTAACAACGATTAGAAAATTCTGCCAAATATATCTATTTAAGTACATCTGAGGTGGCAGTAATTTTTTGGTACAAGGAAAATAAAAGGCTCAGTTTGGAAGAGTTTAAATGTTTTTTTTAAAAAGTTCACCGACAACTGTACTCGAATGTGACACAAGAAGTTCTATTTAGAACCATAGAACATTACAGCACAGAAAACAGGGCCTTCGACCCTTCTAGCCTGTGCCAAACTATTACTCTGGCTTGTCCCACTAACCTGCACCCAGTCCATAGCCCTCCATATCCCATCCATCCAAGTACCTGTCCAAATTTTTCTTAGAAATCAAAATTGACCATTTCAGCTGGCAGCCCATTCCACATACCCACCATTATCTTTGAAGAAATTCCCTCCAAATGTTCCCCTCAAATTTCCTGTTATTGGTCTTCCATCACATCTCCTCTCATTTTTCTGTGCTCCAGGGAACAAAGTCCTAGCCTGTTTAACCTTTCCCTGTAACTTAGTTCCTGGAGTCCTGGCAACATTCAAGTAAATCTCCTCTGCACTATTTCAAACTTATTAATATCTTTCCTGTAGTTAGGTGAACAAAACTCCAAATTTGGCCTCACCAATGTCTTGTTCAACTTCACCATAACATCCCTACTCCTATACTTAAAACTTTTGATTTCTGAAGGCCAAAGTGCCAAAAGCTCTCTTTACAAACCTATCTTCTTGTAACACCACTTTCAGAGAATTATGTATCTGTATTTCAAAATCCCCCTGTTCTACTGCACTCCTTGGATTCCTACCATTTACTGTGTCTGTTGTTTGTTGGTTTGTCCTTTCAAAATGCAACACCTCAAACTTGTCTGTATTGCAATTCATCTGCCATTTTTCAGCACATTTTACCCGCTGGTCCGGATCCTTCTGCAAGTTTTGAAAACCTTATTCACTGTCCACAATGCCTCCAATCTTTGTGTCATCTACAAACTTAATGATCCAATTTACCACAATTTCATCCATATTATAATGCCAGCTGGTGGGGGGAAGGGCTTCACGTTTAAATCTTCCCTGTGATGCCAGCTGACCAGGAGTCCTCGGGACCCGTGTTGAGATGGCGCCGGATCCCCTCCACCTCAGGGATGAAGCCCGCGGGCTGAGAAACATGTCAGGAATGTTATTATGTCAGTTCCGCTTTCTAAAAAGAGATTAAAACAGTTCTTTGCTGATTACAACGTAAATCAGTGTTTTCCTTTGCAGCTCTACCTTAAAAGGCACCACACAGATCATTGATATTGATGACAAACAACAATGGTCCCAGAACTGATCGCTGATCACTAGTCACAGGCCATCAATCTGAGAATCACACATCAACTACCAATCTCTGGCTTCTCCTGTATTGGCAATGTTGAATTCAGTTCACTACCTCATTATGAATACCAAGTGTTTGAACCTTCCTAACTAACTCCCAAGTGGCAGCTTGTCAAAGGCCTTAATACAGTCCATGTAGTCAAGATCTACAGCCTTTCCTTGATTAACACTCCTGGTAACCTCCTTGAAAAACTCTACAAGATCGGATAAACATGACCTACCACACACAAAAAGCCATGTTGACTATTCCTAATCAATCCCTGGCTATCCAAATACTTGTATAACCCATCTCTCAGAACATCTTCCAATAATTTACCAACTACTGACATCAGGCTCACCAGCTTATAATTTCCAAGGTTACTTCTGGAATCTTTTTTAAACAACAGAACCAATTGAGCTACTTGCCAATCCTCCGGCACCCCATCTGCGGCTGAGGACATTTAAAATATATCTGCCAGGCCACCTGCAATTTCCATACTAGCCTCCCTCAATGTCCAAGGGAATATCTTGTCAGGCCCTGGGGATTTGTTCACTCTTATTTACTTTCAGACAGCATCCACCTCCTCCTCTTTAATATGTTTGTTTTCCTTACTTCCCTAGACTTTTTTCCAGTTTCCTAAGTAAATAGTAATGAAGAAAACCCATTTAAGATCTCTCTAATCTCATCTGGCTCCATCTGTATTTTTAAAGCCATTTTCAGCAACTTAGAATCGTGTCACTCAGAAATGATGTTTTTGTGATAAAACCATTTTTCATTATATACAGTATATATTAATGCATCATAGATACGTAAAAGCTTTAGGCATCAGCAATTTAATAATTTTCCACAGGCTGTACAATTTCCAAATTGCTCTGGTATCCACTGTATTTATTTCCAAATTGCTCTGGTATCCACTGTATTTGTGTTGCTAGGCCAGTTGAGTTTTTGATCAGAATTAAACCCAAAAAATATTGATGATGAGGACCTCATCATAGATAATATCACTGACTGGACCAAAAAACTAACTGCTGGAGCAACTCAGTGAGTTGATCAGCATCCGTGGGAGAAAAAGAATAGAAGTTTTGGGTTGGAACTGGTCATCTATATGACTTTAATTATTAATGGAATACATAACCAAATCAAAAGGAAGAAGCTGTTAAATTTACTGAAGGAAGAAAAATTTGATATAGCTTTCGTGCAAGAAAACATCTAACTGAAGTGGAACACAAGAAATTAAAGAGAGATTGGATAAGACATGTAACAGCAGCATCATATAATTCAAAAGCCAGAGGAGTAGCTATATTAATCAATAAAAATGTACCAATCAAAATAAAAGAGGAAATAATAGATCCAGCAGGGAGGAATGTAATGATAAAATGTCAGATATATTCAGAATTTTGGAATTTACTCAATGTATATGCACCTAATGAAGAAGATCAAAAATTTATGCAAGATATCTTTTTGGAGATCGCAGATACGCAAGGGAATATACTAATAGGAGGGGATTTTAACCTTAATTTGGACTCAAACATGGATAAAACTGGAAAAAAAAGACTAACAGAAAGAACCAAGTAACCAAATTTATAATTAAATCGATGCAGGAAATGCAACTTTTAGATATATGGAGGAAACAACACCCAAAGGAAAAGGAATATTCATATTATTTGGGTAGACATAAAACATACTCAAGGAGAGACCTATTCCTGTTATCAGTCCACATTCAAGGAAGAGTTAAGAAAACGGAATATAAAGCTAGATTGTTATCGGATCACTCACCCCTGTTACTGGCAATAGAGCTAGAGGACATCCCACCAAGAATGTATAGATGGAGATTAAACTCCATGCTATTTAAAAGACAGGATTTTAGAGAATTCATTGAATGACAAATTAAAATATATTTTGAAATAAATACGGAATCAGTGAAAAATAAATTTATACTATGGGACGCAATGAAAGCATTCATCAGAGGACAGATAATAAGTTATGTAACTAACATGAAGAAGGACTACAATCAAGAAATAGAACAGTTGGAAAGGGAAACAACAAATACAGGAAAAGAATTAGCAATAAAGGAAGATACAACTAAAATAAGAGAATTGACAGACAAGAAAATAAAATATGAAACACTACAAACATATAAGGTGGAAAAGAACATAATGAAGACAAAACAGAAATATTATGAGCTAGGAGAAAAAACGCAAAATATACTAGTGTGGCAGCTTAAGACAGAACAAACTAAAAGAATGGTATTGGCATTAAGGAAAAAGGACAAACAAATTACATATAACCCAACGGAGATCAACAAAAGCTTAAGGGAATTCTACGAAAATTTATATCAAACTGAAAATGAAGGGAAAGAAGACAAAATAGATGAATTTCTAACTAAAATTGAACTACCGAAATTACAAACAGAGGAGCAAAATAAATTAATAAAACCATTTGAAATAGAAGAAATACAGGAGATATTAAAAAAACTACCGAACAATAAAACACTGGGAGAGGATGGACCTCCAATAGAATTCTATAAAACATTTAAAGACTTATTAATTCCTCCTCTCCTGGAAGTAATGAACCAGATTGAAAAAAACGCAAAACATACCAGATTCATGCAAAACAGCAATAATTACAGTAGTACCAAAGACAGGGAAAGATCCACTAACACCAGCATCGTATAGACCAATATTTCTACTTAACACAGATTATAAGATAATAGCTAAACTATTAGCAAACAGATTGGCTGACTGTGTACCAAAAATAGTTAAACTAGACCAAACTGGATTTATTAATAAAAGACGAACAACGGACAATATCTGTAAATTCATTAACTTAATCCATGCAGTACAAGGAAACAAAACTCCAACAGTAGCAGTTGCTTTAGATGCAGAGAAAGCCTTTGACAGAGTAGAATGGAATTATTTATTCAAAGTACTACAAAAATTCAACCTACCAGAGAAATATATTAATTGGATTAAAGCATTATATAAGGGAACATTGGCGAAAGTGACAGTAAATGGATATATATCAAACCAATTTAAATTAACCAGATCAACAAGGCAGGGATGTCCACTATTTCCCTCATTGTTCACGTTAGCTATAGAACCACTAGCAGAATTGATAAGAACAGAAAATAAAATAAGAGGGATAAAAATAAAAGAGAAGGAATATAAAATCAGTCTATTTGCAGATGATGTTATAATATACTTAACAGAACCAGAAATATCAATAAAAGAATTACATAAGAAATTGAAGGAATATGGAGAAGTATCGGGGTACAAGATCAATGCAAATAAAAGTGAAGCAATGCCAATGAATAATGTGGCTCACAAAGTTTAAGAAAGAATCACCATTTAGGTGGCAAACACAAGCAATTCGATACCTAGGTATACAACTAAATAATAATCTCGGCCATCTATATAAACTAAATTATCAGCCATTAATGAAAAAATTACAAGATGACTTAGAGCACTGGAAAATCTTACCACTAACACTGATAGGAAGGATAAACTGTATTAAAATGAACATCTTCCCAAGGATACAATACCTATTTCAATCATTACCAATTTACCTAACAGAGAAATTCTTCAAAGAGTTAAAGAAAATAATAAGGAAATTCTTATGGAAAGGGGGGAAACCCAGGATAGCACTAGATAAATTAACAGAATGGTACAAACAAGGGGGTTTACAGCTACCAAACTTTAAGAATTATTATAGAGCAGCGCAATTAAGATACCTATCAGATTTTTATCAAACAAGGGAAAAACCAGATTGGACCAGATTAGAGCTAGATCAAATAGGGGAGAAGATACCTGAACATATACTATATAACTGGGATGAAAAATTGGTGCAACGTAGGAATTCACCAGTATTGCACCATCTGCTCAACATTTGGAAGAAGATTCACGTAGAAAGGAATAAAATAAATGATCAACTACCAAAATTAATATTGACACAAAATCAACTAATCCCTTTCACAATAAATAGCCTTTCCTTCAGAGAATGGGAGAGAAAAGGGATCAAAAGAATAGAAAATTGTTTTTCGGGAAATAAATTATTATCTTTTGAACAAATAAAGGACAAATATAATATAACTCACGATACAAGGTTTGCATACCACCAACTGAAAACCTACTTGAAGGACAAATTGGGAAACAGTCTGAGGTTACCAGAAGGAAGCAATTTTGAATATGTGATTACAGACACAATGATAATTTAAAAAATTATAACAAACGTGTACATCAAACTGCAAGAAAAGGAGAACGAGGATACAAACTGTAAACCTAAACAAAAATAGGAACAAGATCTAAACATAAAGATAAAGAATGAAACATGGGAAAAGCTATGCTCCGGAACTATGAGAAATACAATAAACACGAGGTTATGCAAGATACAATATAATTGGTTACACAGGCTATACATCACACCCCAGAAGTTAAATAAATAGGACCCAACCGTATCAGACAGATGTTTTCACTGTAAAAAGGAAACGGGAACAACAATACATGCAATTTGGACATGTGAGAAAGTGAAAAAATTTTGGGAAGATCTAAACCAGATATTAAATAAAATCACAAAAACCAATATACCAAAAAATCCAGAGATCTTCCTTCTAAGTAATATAAGAAATAAAGAATTTGGACTCGATTTGGATGGAGCACAAAAAAGATTTATTATGATAGCCCTAGCTGTAGCAAAAAAATGTATTATGTCAACCTGGAAATTAGAAGACAACTTGAGAATACAACAATGGTACATAGAAATAAATAAATATATTCCATTAGAAAAAATAACATACAATTTAAGAAATAACATCACAATATTCGAACAAATATGGGAACCATACATGAAATACAATAGAGAAATCCTACCATGGAGCTCCACCACCTAAAATGACAGAAGGAGAAGACAACGAAAAGAACTGACTCAGTATATAAAAGTAAAAGATAAAAATTACTTGTTTATTTTTATTAAGTGACAACATTGTTTAACGGGTTTAATGTATCTTATAGATTGAACTTTGAATAAATGGGAAGAGGGTGAGGGAGGGAGGGAAGGGAGGGGGGAAAAATATTAAAGAGAAAAATATCTGTATGTATTTTGGTCAGTATGGTTTATAGAGTGAAACATTTTTTAAAATTAAAAAAAAGAATGAGATAGCAGTATAATGAGGACAGTGTGGGCTAGTAGAGCAATGTTTAATACATATATGTTGCATATATCAGGATGCTCGTTATCAACTACAGTTCAGCATTTAACACCATCATCCCCTCAAAATTGATCAGCAAACTCCAAGACCTGGAAATCAACACCCCAATGTGTACAATAATTGGATCCTGGATTTCCTCACCTCCAGACCACAATCAGTGAGGATTGGTAACAATATCTCCTCCACAATCTCCATTAGACTTGGACCACCATACGGTCATGTTCTTTTCCCCCTGGAGTACTCACTTTATACCTATGACTGTGTGGATCAGTACAACAATAACATCATCTACAAGTTTGCTGATGGTCCCATGGTAGTGGGTTATATAAAAAACCCAGTGAGTCAGCATACAGGAGAGAGATTGAGAACTTGGCGCTCCAACAAGAACAACCTTGCACTCATTGTCACCAATCCCAAGGAGCTGATTGTTGACATCAGAAAGTGAAAACCAGGGGTATATGATCAAGTGATCTTTGGGGAAATCAGTGGTGGAGAGGGTGAGCAAATTTAAGTTCCTGGGAGTCAATATTTCAGCAGATCCTTCCTGGATCCAACACGCTAATGGCATCATGAAGAAAGAGCATAGCAGGAGTTTGCGGATGATTGGTATGACATTGGAAACCCTGGCAAATTTCTCCAGATGCGTGGTGGAAAGTGTGCTGAGTGGCTGCATCACAGTCTGGTATGGAGACACCAATTCCCCTCAGCGTAAAGCCCTGTGAAAGGTAGTAGATATAGCCCAGGACACCACAGGCAACCCCCACCCCCACCACCCCCTCCATCAACAACATCTATAGGGAACACTGCAGTCAGAGATCAACAGCAATCATCAAGGATCCACACAACCCAACACTCCTCTGTTCTCGCTGCTACCATCAGGAAAGAGGTATAGCCACAAGACACACACTACCAGGTTCAGGAACAGCTACTACCCCTCTACCATCAGACTCCTCAAGAACAAACTCAATCAGGGACTTATCTAAGGACTCTTACTTTTGCACTTTATTAATTTTTTTTCTCTATATTACGCAGCCAGTTTGTTTGTTTACATGTGCACGCTCAGTCATTTTTTTTTTGCACTGCAAAGAAATGGTACTCTATTTTGCCCACAGGAAAAAAAATCTCAAGGTTGATATGTAGTCTCATAATAAATCTGAATCTGATAATCGTCAGATGAGGAAGTGGAAGTGTTTGGAAATTCTATCTTGCCCACAGGAAAAAAAAATCAAGGTTGATATGTAGTCTCACAATAAATCTGAATCTGATAATCGTCAGATGAGGAAGTGGAAGTGTTTGTTTGGCAGGAGCCAGGCAAAATGATTGAGAGGCAAGAGAAGAAAAAGGTTGAGGAAAATGAGTTATACAGGTTGGGGTTGGAGATGGCTAGAGGGGTGATTAAGTGGAGACACAGGCTACAAGTGCTATAATGGAAGTTATTCGGGGAAAGATGAAGAACCAATTGGACCAGATGGAACCGAAAGTGGGGAGGGGTGGATCATGTTGACGAAATGTGGGTGGAAGAGATAGTAAGCAACTCAGAAGAGAGTGGGGACATGTTCCCTGAAATATGAAAATTCTATGTTCCTTCTATTGCGTTGCAAATTGCCTAGGTAGAATATGAGATTCACACAAGAAGCATACCAAGTGGAGGACAGCAAAGGACACTGATGAAACATTTAATTTAAATAATCAAGTTTAAATCCCCTTTTGATGAGATGAGATTTATACTCAGATCTCAAGGCTGAGACATCTGAATTGAGAGTCAGACAACAAACTCTGCACCACCATTTCCAACAGCATCTCAGTTTCATAATGGAACTTCATTCTATTTGCAAAGAATCAATTCCCATGTAAGGAACAGAATTGGGGTAGCCCATCTAGTTTTTCTTATTTATCTCTTCTGAAAATGGCTCAACCAGGAATATGAGGAATGAAATTGATTTTTTGCCAATAACACAAAATGAATTCAAAGAGAACTGGTGGTCTGTTTTATATGCTTCCATTGTGGTCTCCTCTACATTGGAGCAGGGTTGCCAGATTTGGCACCTTTGGCACCAAACAGCAGAAATTTGGCACTGTCTTGAATTGGTTAGTGACAAAAAGTACCAATTGATGTCTTTTTGCCAGTTTTGGAAGATTTTTAGGCTCTTTTAGGTACTAGATGCAGACTGGGAGATCACTTCATTGAACTCCTCAACTCTGTCCACTGCAACAGTGGGGAACTCCCAGTGGCCACTGTGACAGAGTATATAGTTATACTTTTGGGAGATAAATTGGGAAAGGTTTGTTAGAATAGGTTAAATACAAACACTTTAAAACAGATCTTATTTGAAATATTGGAGCTCTGCTAATGCTTTTCATATCAGCTCCACTGCTTTTGCAAGAGCTTTGGAAAGTGATCAAGTGACATCACTAATGGATTGTTGTTTACAAAAGACAACAGATAAAAAATCTTGTCAGAGCTGCAGATAGTCTGGAAGATAATTTGTTGTCCTAAGGGTGTCATGTGGTTTTGCAAGCAGAGAGAGTCAAACAGGCTCTCTCTCAGAGATAGAGAGAGAGGGAGAGAGAGAGAGAGAGAGAGAGAGAGAGACAGACAGACAGACAGACAGACAGACAGACAGACAGACAGACAGACAGACAGACAGACAGACAGACACAGATCACTTGTACAGTGTTACAGCCAGCAGAAATGGCTGGGACTAGAACAGGACAAGCTGACAAGCTTGTGGAGAGCCCTTTTTGGAAGACAGCTTGGTCAAAGCCCTTGTGGTTCATGCAAGAAGAGAGGACTGGCTGTCTAATGTTTCACTTGGAATAAGAGAAACAAGAAGGAAATCTGTGGTGACCTGAAAGAAAGAGATTATCATCTGGAGAACCCTGACAAGGCAAGTTTCTTCGGCAAGACACTGAAGTGGCTGATGGAAGTCAATGTACAAAAAAAATCTCTCTCTGAAAACTGACAAGGATATTCCTGAGCATTATCCATTTGCCTTTCAAGCACCAAAGCCTGGTGAACTTTATAAATGTTAGATTCTGTGCACAGTATAAGAATTACCTGCAACCAATGAACTTAGAGAAATGAGAAGTGAAATTAGACTGTGATCCAAAGAACTTTTCTGAACTTACACACACATTACATACACGTGCACTTAGAATTAGAAGGGGGTTAAGTTAGGTTAAGTAAGTTAATAGTGATAAGTTAAAGTTTGATTCTATTTTCATGTTTAAAGATCATTAAAAGCAACTTTTGTTTTAGTAACCATTTGTGTTGGTGAATATTTATTGCTGCTGGGTTTTGGGGTTCTCTGGGCTCGTAACACCACCAATTTTAATTCCCCACCTCATTCCCTCGCTGACATGTCTATTCATGGTCTTGTGCACTGCCAAACTGAGACCACCCTAAAATTGGAAGAATAACACCTCATATTCCATATGGGCACCATCCAACCAGATGCAATTAACATTGCCCTTCGGTTTCTATTAGCATGTCCCCCCTCCCCATCTATTCCCATGTCTCCTTTCCTTGTCTCACTTTTCCCTCAGTCTTCTTTCCCCCAGCTCTGCATTCACAGAGTCAACCCTCCCTCACCCAATCCTGACCTTTTCTTTATCTTGTCGATCTACCTACGTCTAATTAACACCTTTTGTCTGATGGTCTGTACTCCTCCCCCTGCCCATTTATTTTAATTCAGCTACCTGCCTACTTTTCACTTGTGCCTTGAAGAAGGTCTCGGGACCAAAACATCAGTTATATATCTTTTATTGTGGATGCTGTGAGACCTGCTGAGTGTTTCCAGCATTTCTGTGTTTTTACCAATTACATTTTCTACTGACTTCCATGAAAAAGAATATCAGACACTCTGCATAAGAAGAAGCTGCTGATTTCTTATGAACCCTATGCACACTGGGAACTTAACTGAAGATGGAAAGGTCCATATCCATCTCCATTTAAGTTGCCAGGCCTACATCAGCAAATAAAAAGTGGCATAATAGCTGTTATGTTGTACACTTCCTTGGTAATTAAGGCTGCTACCTCTTTAAAAAATGCTTTTAAGCATTTTATGCATTCACATGAACACCACTCATTCTTGCCTCAATCTTTCTGGCAATATAATCATTTGTAATTCATCTTCCTGTTTATACCTTTCTTATTCCTGACAATGGACGATAGAACATAAAACCGTCATCTTCGATTGAAAGTAGAAAAAAAACCCACTAAGATACTATTACATTATTGACAAAAAAAATCAAGATGAAGAACAGATCTGTGGCTTGTATTTTTTTAAATTGCATATTTGATTTACATGACAAGATAGCATTTGATGCACACATGTTCCAAAACACGATGGATACGATCAGCAAAGTTATGAGCCAACAGTAATAACATGGAGCTAGTAAATGAAGATGTCTAGTGGAGTGAAGTGTTAATGCCATTCGAAAGCTTCACATTCATGTTTACTTTATTTCTGAGCAGAAATGACCATCACCAGCATTAATTACAGAGAGTATTAGTTACTTTCAGGATAATTACTGACTGATCTCCTCTGGCTAATACTTTGCTAGTACAAGCACTTATTTTTGTGCTGCAATGTTCTATGGTTATCATAATTACAGCTGTATCATAATACAGCAAAACTTGCATTATCTGGAATTGAACCAACTGGAAAATCAAACAGCTGGCAAAAAAGGGGAAATAAATAAATAGATTGAAATTCAGATTAATAAGACTGACCAGAGGGACTGGGCAGTTGGGTCCAGCAGGCGAGTGCTGAGACTTCATTGGACACTCACAGGTATGCCCCGCTGAACCAGCAATGCCCTTCAATGTGCATGCATTCTTTTTGTTATCGCCAGTTGCGTGATGAGTTGAGTTGTTATCGTGAGGAAGGTGAGCTGAGGGCCTGAATTGGGCACTGGCATGGAGGTGAGTCAGGTTGCGCTGAGGGACTGACCGGGACACTTGTGCGAGGTGTGTCGGGTTGCACCGAGGGCCTGACCGGGATACTAGGATGAAGAACCAGTCGATGCCACTTACCACTGGGAAGACTCTCCCAAAGTATCTCCCTATACCTGCCTAGTAAGAGTCTATATCTCTATTAATATTAGATATATTAGTAAGATTTATTTGTAAACTTGGGGGAGTGGGTTAATTATGATGGAGGCACGTTTAGTGTAGCAGCGAGTGAAACGCTGTACCAGTGCCATTAGCTGGGATTCAACTTTAAATATTTGTAAGTTCTGGGAATTACTTGATTAAAGTGAAGTTTACATAATTAAAGATGACAGTACTGATTTTTTTTTCAAATTACCTAATATTTTGCACTGTCTTTTGTCTTTTAAACGGTATATTCTTCATGCAGGTGTCTTAGTTAGGCATTGGAAGAGTGAGTCTCAGTCAACCAGAAAATTTGCATATTCAACATTCATGATCCCCATAGGTGCTGGATAATGGCGACTTTACTGTATACAGAAATTGCAAAGGAAGAGGAGCAGTAACAAATTAGAAAGCCATGTTCCCCTTGGGCCTCCTTGAAAACTCAACCAGTTAACGAATGGAGGTGAGGAGGTAAAGCAAGAAGTCTCAGCAAAGATTCCCCAACCCAAAATGTTTGACTGACATTTCCTATCCATGGATGCTGCCTGACATGCTGATCCCTTCTGCTTTTCATTGTTTGCTCATAGATTTCAGGACCTGCAATGAAGTTGTAGTATTCTAAAGGTCCTGGTAAATGAAACTCCAACCATCAATAGCCTTATAGATCACCCTCCATCTAATTCTGACCAACCCAGCATCCACATGGATGCAGTGAAGTTTTTACACACACCTTATGTGTGTAAAAGTTGCCCCTTGGGTCCTTTTTAAATCTTACCCTTTCAGCTAAACACTATCCCCTCAAGTTTTAGCCTCTCCTAACCTGGAGAAAAGAACGAATATTAACCTTATCTATACCTCTCATGATTTTGTATAATTTTGTTGTCACCTCACAGCCTCCAATATTCTGGGGGCAGAAAAAGTTCAAGCCTATCCAGCCTTTCCTTATAACTTGTTTTAGCCTTCCAGTCCCAATAACATCCTCATGAATAATTTAAATTTAGACATACAGCATAGTAGCAGGCCCTTCCAGCCCACAAGCCTGTGCCACCCAATTACACTCAATTAACCTGTATGTTATTTTGAAGGGTGAGAGGAAGTCCCTGGAGGAAACCCATGTAGAAACAAGGAGAAGGTAAAAGCTCCTTAAAGATAGTGCTGGATTCAAACCTGGGTTACTGGCATTGTTACAACTCGGCCCTAACCGCTATGTTAACCGTGCCGCCCATGGTTTTATCTATAATTTCCAGTTTAATGATGCCTTTCTTGTAACAAGGTAACCAGAACTACACATTGTATTCCCAAAGTGGCTTTACCAGTGTCTTGTTTTGCTGCAACAATGTTCTGAACAATGAAGACAAGGGTGCCAAATGCTGTCTTCACTATTCTGTCTATCTCTGTCACCACTTTCAGAAAACTATGTTCTTGGTCTTTCTACTCTACAACACTCCCCAGGACCTTAGCATTGATTGTCCTGGTTTGATCTGAATTAAAGCTCCATCTGCCATTCCTCAGTCCACTGACCCAGTTAATCAACATCCTGTTGTAATCTTAGATAACCTTCCTTATTGTCTGTGATCTTACTGACAATGCCACCGATATTCCTATCCAGATCATGAATATAAATGATGAAGTGCAGCAGACACAACTCCAATGCCCATAACATAGCACAGATTATAGTCCTCCATTGTGAAAAACAACTCTCCACTCCCACCCTGTTATGCTCCCGAGCAGCAATTGAGAGAAACATAAACAAATGAGAAGTTTATGCAAAATTTATTAACAAACTAACAATAATAGAATGAAGCCAATAAACTTGACATCTGAATACCAGCCTTAATGGCAATTCTATATGAACAACAGATTATTTATACGGCATATGTGGGGGAAAAAAAACCCAGACCATTACAGTCCAAGCTCAAATGCCCCAACAAAAAAAATCAGTAAATTCCCAAAAAAAAAACCCCCAAGTCAGTCATGTCAAGTTTGTCAGTCAAGATGGAACAGACAATAGACAATAGGAGCTGGAGTAGGCCCTTCGGCCCGTCGAGCCAGCACCGCCATTTTACAGATCATGGCTGATCACTACTATCAGTATTCCAGGCTTGGGAATATTGAGAAAAATTATGGTAAGGAAAGCAATAGGGAGGAAGAGTACGTAGTGGTTGCAAGTATGATCAAATTCTATGCTTACACATGCGTACTTTCTCAATCAGAAGAATGGAACGGATGAGAAGGAGATAACATGAGAGGAACATCAAAGGAGAAGGAACCATGCATTTCTATAATTCAGTCTCATCTTGTCTTGACCTCTTCAATAACCGACACACACTCACTTCTTAATGATAGCAAGGACAGGTAGCTGGGCCTGTTTCCCTTAATTCCTCTCTCAAGATAGATAATACATTGGTCTGCAGGAGAGGAAAATTTTTGTAGGTAGTAATGAATTCATGGGATGTGCCTACTCTCATGGTTGAATAGCTGGGGATATGTATAACCTATGAAATTAACATATACAGAAATGGCAAGAATGCAAAGACAAGGCTAATCTATACTCTGAATACAAATTGCAAGAGAATATAAAGATGTGTGATGGGGAATCATGCACTGAACATTCACTGAAAATAATGGTCCTATTTTTCTGCATTGCAGTTAGTTTGTTTACATTTCTTTCTTTACATGGGCATCATGCTACCACCAGAAACAACATGCACAGGGATCATGATCTCCAACCCTGTTCTAACAAGCTTCTGAAATGATCTGGATCAAATTATTATGAAGAGAATCATTTTCCTCCATTGCTATCCAGGTCTTTGTCTTGAAAAAGTGAAGAATGTTGAATGAGGAAAAATACAAAACTACATCTCGTAGTTTGAACACAAATTTTGATTAGTACAGTGAAACTGGAATTCAAGCAACTGACAATCTCAAGCACAGGTTAAAAAAAACTCAAGGAAAATAAATATTTTTTTTAAATTATAATAATTAAGAATAAATAAAAGTTTAAAACTGTAAAAGTAAATGTTCTCTGAAGTAACATACTTTGGTGAAGATAGGAGCAAATATTCAGCCAGCGGAGTGCCTTGGCCATGCTGTGCTTGTAGTAGCTGTGAATAAAGTTGTGTTTGAATAAAATGGCATCAATCAGAGCTGGTTGATGCCACTCACTGTTGGGGTGACTCTCTTAAAGTGTCTCCTTAACCCTGCTTAGTAAGAGTCTTTAAATTTATGAATATATTAAGTATATTAGTAAGGCTTTATCTGTAAACTTTAGGGAGAGATAGGCTAAACTATTATGGTTGCACAGTTAGCACAATGCTGTTACAGCGCTAGCGACCAGGGTTCAAATTTAAATTTTGTAAGTTACGGGAATTATCTGATTAAAATTAACTTTACATAATTAAGGACTACATACTGATTGTTTTTCAGATTACTTTACATTTTGCACTGTATTGTAAGAGTAAGTTTGACGCAACTGGAAAACTTGCTATCCGGCATTTACCAATCCTCGTAGGTGTCAGATATCAGGGGATTTACTGTATATACAAATTTGCCATTTTAGCATTAAACAAGTATAATTAAGATTGGTGTTAAACAGGAAAACTTGCAGACTCTGTGCCTGTAGTGCAAAATACAAAAGTGCTGGAGAAACTCAGGAGGTCACACAGCATCCATAGCAAGCAAACATATAACCAACATTTCGTGCCTGACCCCTTTGTCAAGTAGTGAGCAGAAAGCAGGCAGACGTTTACCTTTGCTTCTAATGGATGCTGTGTGACCTGCTGAGTTTCTCCAGCACTTTTGTGGTTTGGACGAATTAAGTATCTATCTAATATAGGTATGTTGACAGAATATAACTAGAACTATTAAAAATATCTGAATAAAAGCTGTATAAGCATAAAAAAGTAAGCTTGCCTCTTTTTCTGCTGTTTTGCATTTTTCATCTTGACTTAATTGCTTCATTTGCAGTTTATGGATAATGTCTTCCTTACAAAACACCTGCAGATTTAAAAATTGAAAATGCTGACAGATCTTTAGGTAGATTTGTATGAATGTTTCTTGAACAAGTCGATAAATTACCTCTTTTGAAAGAATATCATGTTCACTCTGCGCAGTAATTATCCAAGCATCAAGTCGGGCTTGTAAACGTCCATTCTCCTCCACTGTTTTATTGTATTGGCACTGAAGTTGTTTCATTTGATCTTTCAGTTCAATAATGGTGATTTTCTCATTTTGAACCTTCATTTATGAAAAGATATTATAATAATTATTTTAAAAGGACACATATCTGTAATAGATAAACCTTACCAATTTGATTTTTGAAAGCATAACTAAATAATTAACAGTAAGAGAAATTTACAAACTTACTCTGTATTAATGTTTAAATAACAACTTAGCATAGGTCCCATGTTATAACAGCCAGAATGACCAAAATATTCTATTGCTAGAACTAAATTGAGTCAAATTTAAGCTAATTATGAAATCAGAAACAATTTTTAAAAATGAGCTAAATTTGGTTAACACTGATTTTTATGATTTATCAACAAATTTAATAAAATTTGAAATAAAAACATGTACTGCCTATTAATAATTCAATAACTTTGACATATGAACAGTTTGATTCTTTATAAATAGCTTTGTTCATCTTTTAACTTTCCAACATTCCAAGCACCAAGTAGAAATGTAATATTCTAATATGGCAACAAATATACAGTGCCAGTCATCTAACTCCATCACAGATGATTCTCATTTCAAAATCCCATCAGCATTCATATCACAGCTCACAGCATCTTTCAATCTATCTCACCCATTCTTGACCTGCTCGTCTATGTTTCTGCCTCTATTCCCACCCTGTTTGCTTATTGTTTATGATGAGTTCCAGAACTATTTCCTTCATTCTTGGTCAACAGAGGAGTGTTGCTTTTCAAGTGACCTTTATAAAAGGAATACATAAAAATATCAACAATATAATTGCAGAAAATCTCCTCAGAAGAATATCTTTGTTTCTTCTCATTGGAGAGGAAGATTTTAAAAAATCAATTTTGGCCCGGACAGAACCTGGAGCTAAAGGGCTGGACACATATGTGACTGATTAAGGGCCAAAATGTTCTCTTCTAACAGTGAAACTAATGGTGTAAATGTGAATAGCTAAAAGCTCCTTTCCATGTTGCTTTGATAACTTTATATAAACCTATCTCATATTTGGTTTCCCATTCAATTGCTTGAGTGACATACATATCATTTTGTTGCATGGTAAATATGCAGTAAGTGTACGATTCAATTGCTAATTCAAATTAATGTTTAATGTCATGATAAAATTGAAAGAATATTTAATACATACATACATACATAGTGTGTGTGTGTGTGTGTGTGTGAGAGAGAGAGAGAGAGTGTGCATGCGCGCGCATATCTTCCTTTGTCTATTCAATGTTTCTTTCTATCATTTATACTTCATCTGTGCTTGATTTCATGTGGAATTCACCCACACACACTTTCATTTCATTTTCCGAATCTCACTATTTTTCAAACCCGAGTGGTTAAGTGATGCATTTAGTTGCTTGTCGATACTGGTTCCAGATGGCCACTTTGCCTTGTTCCGACATTATCAGCTCATACTCTCAAGAACTTGCCACATAAAAAATGGTAAAACATAAAAGTGTATGGACTTTATAACTTATAGCAGATGCAATTAGATGCCTTGCCACATTAAAATCTAAGTCAAAGAAAATTTATAAGGGAAGATTTTTAGCCAGCACTTGATAATGTCCTACATGTAGATTTAAGGGAAGATTAAAATATAATAATGCCAAAGAGAATACAATTTTGTGAACTCCTCAGTTAGATGGATGAATATAGAAAAACAACAGTGATATATAGGGCTTCATGTTTTCAATTTACATAGGTGATTGGGAGAGCAGGATGGAGAGTGGTAAAAAAGAAGCTGCAAAGGAAAGCCATCACTTTGAGGTAGGCTTCAGTTACTTCAGAGGTCAGCAGCAATCTGACTGCTTTGGCTCTAAATAGAAAATCTTGGGTCCCTCTGCCTGTAAGGTGACTTCAGAACAATGGTATCTTGGAGTTATTCAACTCAGACCCAGTGTGGGAGTCTATCCTTGTGGGTTAGTGCTCATGTCAAGAAAATTACATGGAAATCTGGGCTTTACAAATTTATTTCAAGTAGAACAGACAATTTTCCATTTAAATGGTTTGGTGGGTAGGAGGATCTGACGTCTAATAGGAAGCATCCCTCCAATTAGTTTGACAGAGAATTGCTAGCAACTCCACTCCTCACACTTCCTTTTCCTTGCAGTCAATCAGTGAGAACTGGTTAGGTCATGCCATCGACCCATTTACAAGTTTCACCTCATTTTGTTTATGCTCAGAGTAGTTAAGATGATAAAATTAATTTATGTTAAAAAAATTGCAGAAATTTAGTCTTGACATGGTATAGGATGATTTCTCATCAATTTTCAACAATTTATTGAAAATATTTTTATTGTTCGTAAGTAACATTTGGGATAGAGAAAATTTGCGAGCAATGTGATGTCAATAATCTTCAGAATCCGAAAAGAAATTACTTGCATTTTTTTAAAAAAACTAATTCCTATGGTTCTTGACTCATTGGCAAATTCTTCCCAAGGTACAGGGTCGAAATTGATCCTCCACATCTGTCAAACATATCATGGAACAAAATATGCCTCTTCCACTCTACTCCACAAATTTAGTTCCCAATTTTAATGAAAAACTAATTTCAGAAGCAGAAAACCAAGTATATAAGGTACAATCTTGTAAGTTTAAGTAAGTGACTGAAGACAAAAGAATCCCAAAATTTGAATCTTCCAAACACATATATGAATTAGGAACAAGAGTAGGTAACATGGCCTCTTTAAATCTCCACTATTTAATTTAATCAAGTCTAATATGATTGTAATTTCAACCCCATATTTTCATCTTCCCATGGAAACATTTCCATTGCTTCCACTGTTCTTTCAGGAGGAAAGTTCCACAGACTCACAACATCCTGAGTGAGACAGCAAAATAATCGCATCCCTGTCATAAATAGTTGGATCCAGATTCTCCCTCAGCAGGTCACATCCTCTCAAAATGAACACTGCCAAGATTCATTGTTTCCAATCCCGGTCTGTACACACGTTAGGGCAGACACCAGCCTAGCTTGTTCAACCTTCTCATATTCTAGGTATTCATCTTACAAACCTTCTCTGAACTGCTTCCAATGGATTCACATCCTTCCATTTGTAAGAAATGTGTAAACAAGATGTGGGCCAAAGTTAAGGTGGTAGCAAAGAAGCACTGGGGAAATTAATTTTCTTAATTTAATACAAAGAAGCAATTTATATGAAAACACGGAGCTCTGGGTTCAGTTTGGTGCATTAAATTGGTCCATTACTGACAACTTCGCGAGCATTGGGTATTTTTGGATAAAATTAGAAATAGTCACCTGGTAGAGGTCATATTTTCAGGTGTCAAAGTGCATAAATTGCACCATTATAAACAACCTAGAAATCCTAAGGTATTTTTGGTTTAAAAAAGAAAATGGAAATAATTCACCAGCTAGAGGTCATATTTTTCAAGGGTTCCTTTCATTGTCAAGTAATAATGTATAAAAAATATAACATACATGATACACTTCAAATTTTGTCTGCTGTAAAGCAAATTCAGGTAATAATGTCACAATCCCACACCTTCTCTCTTCTCTCTGGATATTCTTATCCCCACTCTGTTCTCCACTCAATTCCTTCTCTTCCCAAATTCTTGGTACATTTTCTTAAATAAGTTAAACAATGATCTTTTAAAATGCCAAATCCCATTTTAATTTTTGCAATTCATAATTCAAATCATTAATGATATATTAAACAATAAAAATTAAATGTGTGTTCTTTTGAAAATGTCATGAAATATCCTACTGAATGTATATCATAGTCACATGGGTTGAACAGTTGTTGATAGTCATATTAAAGCACAGCTGCATATAATGTGATCTTGCATCATGTGCTGCCATCACAAATGCTGCAGATTTATAAACATGGAAAAGGAACATCCCTGAAGAAAATGAAGGCTTGCACTTTTGGAATATTATTCCCTTTCCTAAAGCATATATTTAGATTACAGTTTGCCATATAAAAATATTTATAATCAAACTTCATTTATATTCATTATGTCATCCTTTTATATGTTAATATTATTTTAAAAAGTTAAATCCTTTTGGAAAATTCAGACACATTAACTCAATCCTTGAGCTTCATTTTCTTTTCCTTAATGGCTGCATACAAACAGACACATAAATCAAATATTCAGGCCTTAATAGGTTAAAATGTATTTCACAAATGTCCTTAGATACAGGATAAAGGCACAGCAGATCAAATATAAATAAAATTATTATGCTGGCTACTGACCTAATTATGCTGGAAGACTAAAATCAAAGTATGATGAGTGCAGCTTTTAAGTCTCTGCATTATACAAACCATATGTAGAATCCATTTTATCAGAAGTCAGAAGGGCAATATTTTCCTTAAAATTACATATTCTCATGCAAAAACCGGATGGTCTTTATTGATGGACAGTGTCGTAAAGCCATCACCGTGTTTATAGACATTTAATTGAAGACAGCATAAAACGATAAACTAAGAAACATGCATGGTTGACTCCTCCAATTCAAACCATAAATCATACTGATGTTCAGACAAGTCTCCCAGCCACAAATTCTGATGATAGATGAACCATTTAACTTTGATTTTTGAAAGCAATGAGCTTGCTAGCAATACCTCACACTGACTAATACCACATATGGTCATGCAAGAACTCATCAGAAATACATTTTTTGTTTTGTAGTTGCTAAAAGAGCATGCAATAATATATGAATGCATTTAGGTAGGTCTAATTTTTTATGAACTTTAAATCTTTTTCTACTTAAAGAATACCAAATATTATCTGAGCGAGCCAAAAGATTTTTTTATTTTACATTTTTTTTAAATTTAGTCATACAGCATGGTGACAGTCCATTTCGGACCAGGATCCCATGCCGCCCAATTAACCTACACACCCCCAGTACGTTTTGAAACAGTGGGAGGAAACTAGAGTCCCTGAGGAAACCCATGCAGACGCAGGGAGAACATACAAACTCCTTTTAGACAGCGCGGAATTCGAACCCTGGTCCTGATGGCTGGCACTGTAAAGGTGTTGCACTAATCGCTACGCCAACCTGCCTTATTGCATCTCTCATGCCAAAGACATTTTTGCATTTGTTTATTTAAGATTGGCAAACTAAAATATACTAAATACATGTTCAAGTGCTTTGTGAGTGCGTGCAGCAGAGCATTCAAGGAAATTTTGTGCAAGATTTTAAATAAAATTCCATTTAATAGACCAGAGATTCCAGGTGGTGGCTCTCTCTGACAGCCCCAGTCCTAAAACCAATAGGGGATTCAATAATAAAGCATTATAATACAGGCCAAAAGCAGCTGCTTACCCTCTCTGGGGACTTATTTAACAGTGCAATGTAATGCCTGACTTTGAGCCTTGTTAGTAGGCAGTTTGTGTGGCTTCAC
This sequence comes from Narcine bancroftii, assembly GCF_036971445.1. Taxonomy (NCBI): domain Eukaryota; kingdom Metazoa; phylum Chordata; class Chondrichthyes; order Torpediniformes; family Narcinidae; genus Narcine; species Narcine bancroftii. The sequence goes on from NC_091470.1 coordinate 283,237,869, forward strand.
TTGCAGAACAAACATAGAGCACTGAAAATCATTAATTCAACTAGGTTCAATAGGATTCTTAGAAATCCTTTTCTCCAGTTTTGAAAACATGTCCCTTTCCTCTCCAACTTTAGAAAATTATGTTTCCAGCAGATAAATTTCAGTGATCATTTTTTCCTTTGCTTTAATTATTTCTACACTTACATCCTCCCCCACCTTAGATTTAATAATAATTAGATATAATTTTCAAATCTGGTTACTAAAAAATGCATAACCACGGAAGAATGAAAACATCTTCTTGCTTAAAACTGAGCTTTCATGAAAAATTATGTGGATAACATAAGCAAAATAATTCAAAAATTTAATTCCACAGACCATTTTTAGAAAACACATTATTCAGCCAGTTTAAGTGTTATCTGATTAGCTATGTTCAAATCAGGCTACATCCCCTCTTGTTCATGTTTGGTATCATCCAGCTATAATAAATGAAAAAGCAGTGATATTTAGATGGATGAGCTATGCACCTGGAAGAGAAAACCACCAAACAACGACCTAAAGCGATCCCCTGTATTCACATGCTTGATCTAATTCTTTAATTAGAGCCATTAATCAATGAGTATGAGATATAAGACTTCAGAAGGGCTGATGACATGACACCTTGCCACCTGTCAAAATTACAGCTTTTTCATGCACCATCCCTCAAATAGTTATTTTCTAAAAGCCTGGTTGCATTTCACAATTCATTATTTACAGTAAAACCCTCTACCAACTCAAACCTTTCTTGATGAACCTATGTGCAACAAGCATTTTATTTCATATTCATTAAATAATTGTGCCTCAAACTAAACTCCAAGATTGTAAACTAAGTCCTTGTGACTCTTCATGAAACATGATTTTGTTCCAGTACCACATATTACAGAAACATGACTGGCATTGTGAGTTAAGAGTCATTTCTTCAGCATATTGCCAGCATAACCTACAGAGTCAAGATTTCCTAATTATTAAAATAGTTTATTAAAATTGCAGCTTCTACCCTTCTGATGATTGGGACATCTTCCAAGACAGCTTGTGAAGAAAATATTCCATCAAGACTGCTATCTTTTAACCCTAAAGCAAGTCTCGTTTAAAAATGAACGAAAAAAAATCATGATTTAGTTTATACAAAAAAGCATAAATAGAAATTATGATTTGTGTGCGCTGTACGCTTATATTAATATTTTAATTAAACTATTGGCAGGAGGAAATATTCTTCCTTAGTTATTTGAATGTTGTCACCCAAATTTCATTAATTTCAGTATGTGCATTAATTTTAACCACCAGGCCCAGTTCAATAATTGATTATCATACAAATGGTCATCCTTCGGAAAGGGTAAGGAGTTTTTTCCAGTGTTCCGATAATTTTCCCCCCCACCTCAATCATCATCTCTAAAACCTTATCCTTATTTCAGTGTTGCTTCCAAACACAGTTGCTGGATTTTCTAAATGAACAGTGGCCTAAGGAAGTATTCATTGGCTATTAAGCAGTTCAAAATATCCCATGATTACAATACACTGCATAAATCAGTTGGTGAAAGACATTGGGGTAATATATGAGCATGGTTAGAGGATTAGATAACTAACAAAAAAAAACTGAAGGTAGGAATAGATGGGTCATTTTCAGGCTGACAAGCTGTAACTAGTACGATGCTACATGGCTCGGTGCTGAGTCTCCATTATTTACAATCCATTAATGACATATGAAGGGGCCATGTGTATTATAGTCAAATTTCATCATAATGTTAGAATGCAAATCCAATGAGGAAAGTAAATGGAATGCTGACCTTTGTTGCACAGTGGTTGGAGAGTTAAAGAAGGAAACCATTTCAGAACTTGGGTAACGGCACACTCAGTCCACTGTGTATAATTTATCTCCCATTGTTTAATGGGGAATGCATTTACAATGGAAATGGATCTAAGAAGGTTCAGTGGATTGATTCTTGGGATGATTAGACTGTTTATGAGAGCTTAAGCAGGATGCGGCTACTGTACATTCATATAAATGTACGCGCCGCTTAACGTTTTGGGCAACATACAACTGCATAAACATCCATTGTCCCATAAGGTTATAATAGTTCAGAAATCCCGATCGGAGAATGGGACATAGTGGAAGTAACCGGATGTATGCAACAACTTCCCACACACGTGTATCTCATGTCTTTTGTAGGTACTGTACATAGAGGACACTGTTTCTCCAGCATTTTTACTTCAACCAGGGTGTCGACAGGTTTTCGTGATTTACTGTACTTTCTATCTGCAGCAAAACCAATTCTAGTGATAGCAGCAACAAGAGGCAAAGGAGAAGTATTGATTTGGAAGTGAAACGAAAGGTTATTAAACACAAAAGTGGAAAAACAGCAAATGCTATTGCTCACAATTTAGGCATGTCGCCCTCGACAATCATGGTGATCGTCAAAAACAAAGAAAAAATTCTCAAATCGCTTAAGGATCAGCTCCACTGAAAGCTACAAGACTACCAAAAATGCAAGAGGAACCTATAACATATATGGAAAAATTGCTAATGACGTGGATTGATGACCAGGCACAAAAGCGATTCCCTCTCAGCATGCTGACGATCACTGCTAAGGCACGAAGTTTGTTCCAGATGCTTAAAAAAAAAGCAGGACCAGACTACGATATCGTAGTGCTAACCTCTGGGTGATTCAGGTGCTTCAAACAACATTTTTCATTTCACAATGTGAAAGGGAGTGGTGAGGGTTAAAGTGCTGATGCAAAGGCAGCAGAAGAATTTGTTGAAACCTTCGAGAAACTAATTGTAGAGGGAGGTTATTTTCCCCAGCATTTTTTTTTAATGAATGAAATCACCTTATACTGGAAGTGAATGTCTGAAAGGACCTTCATCTATAAGGAGGGAAGTAAATGTCAGGCTTTAAGGCTTTTAAAGACAGTGTGACAGTGCTGTTAGGAGACAATGTTGCTGGCTACAAGTTGAAGCCATTTCTTATTTGGCATAATGAAAACCTAGGGCTTTCATAAACATTAATAAACACACCTTACCATTACAGGAGCAATAAAAAGTACTGGATGACACAAATGCTGTTTCAGGATGCCCTTCTCGATTGCTATGCGCGTGAAATGGAGAAGTACTGCTTTGAAGAAGGTGTACCTTACAAGATTTTGATAATTATAAACAATGCTCCAGAACTTCCCCCTTTCATTGATGACCTCCACCCCAACATCAAAGTGGTGTTCCTCCCATCAAACTCCACCTCTTTCATCCAGCCAATGGACCAAGGGGTTATTGCAGCATTCAAGGCCTACTACCTGAGGATGACCTTTGCTGAAGCTGTTGGTGCAACTGATGATACTGACAAGACACTGATGCAGTTCTAGAAGGAGTTCAACATTTTTCACTGCATAAAGAACCTTGCTTGGGCCTGGGATGATGTGACCAAAGAGTGCATGAATGGTATTTGGAAAAAAAATACTGAAGTTGTATGTACATGACTTCAAGGGATTTGAAAAAGATGATGAGATTGCAAGGATTAATAGAGATGTTGTTGACATGGTAAACAACTAGACATTGATGATGAGGATATTGAAGAAATCCTAGAGGTGGTTCTTGAGGAACTAACAAATGAAGAGTTTCTGGAGCAAGGGCAAGAGTGAATAGCTGAAGAAGAGGCAAGGGAAAAGGGAATTGTAGAAATTGCAGAAAAGATTTATAGTCAAAGGGTTGTCCAAATTCTTTGCAAACCTTAACAGCTTACTGAAGAGATTGACCCAAACACTGAAAGCTATTCACTGATAGAGAGGGGTGTTCATTCAGTGTTTGCTGCATATAAAGAAATTTATAAAGAAATGAAAAAGCAAACTTGGCAAACACCACTGGACATATTCCTGAAGAAGCCAACAGCTTCCCAAGAAGATCCTCAGCCAGGTCCTTCAGGCATTACAGAGTGACAGTTCATCAATGGAGGTTATTCGACCTAAAACTCATCCAGTGAAGACTGTGAGGAAGTCGAGAACAGTGATGTAGATGATACTGATCCTCTTTGTGATACAGGCTAAGTGTTTATATAGAAGTTTTAAAAGTGAAAAAATTAAACATAGCGTGCCATATAGTTTTGCTAAGTATATACAGCAATATGGTGTTTCAACAACGTCCACATTGCATAATGCCCAATTTCACAGTAAGTATCATGGACGTTAAGTGGCACATACTTGTACTCACTCACTAGGGTTTAGAAGAATAAGAAATAATACTGTTGTAACAAATAAGATTTTGAGGAAGCTCGATAAGAAAAACACCAAGAAAATGCTTCATTTTTTAGGGAATGTAGAACGAGAGGGCATAGTTTCAGGACACAAAGTGAGCATTTTAAGATGGTAAACAACAGAATTTTTTTTCAGAGAGGGCCAGATCTTTGGAATTCTCTACACCTGGGAGCAGAGAAGCTGAATTATTGAATATAGGTGGGTGGTGTAATTAACAGTTTTTTTTTGGTAAGGTGGGATATTTTCCAAAGCAGTTGCTTCACCATTTTCCCCAGTTGTCCAAACTCAAAATTGATGACACATGAAAATGTGAATACCTCCAATTTTTCATTTATTTTCTTGAAGGAATCTTAATGGTATTGAAGATTGGACAATCAAAAATATAAAAGGATATTCTACTGTTTTAATATAAATATTTAATTGAAAGACCTGACATATAAAATAGAAGCAATCACTGGCCATTTGACACTTCCATGTGGCAATCAATTAAATTGTATTTAATTTTATAACAAGTTTTTTATTTAATACTTCACCATGAACCATGTCAATATCAATATGTACTAATATTCAGCATTAAAATATACACAGTGACATTTTCATTTCCCCCCTTCCTCCCACCTCCCCACCCCTATAACATAAAGCAAGAAATAAAAAGAAGAAAAATAAATAAACAATAAAATAATATAAAAGAAAAGAAAAATAAATTATGTTGTCCAAAATTCCATAGTTAAGTATGTTTGTACTTGTATCTTATCACTTTAAGAGATGGAGGTTAATTTGTAGTTAATTTGATAGTGATCTCATCTTTACTTTTTTCCTTTTCCCAAATCTTTGATTCCTCAATAGGACAAAAAAATTCCACCACCCACCTATATTCAATAATTCAGCTTCTCTGCTCCCAGGTGTAGAGAATTCCAAAGATCTGGCCCTCTCTGAAAAAAAATTCTGTTGTTTACCATCTTAAAATGCTCACTTTGTGTCCTGAAACTAAGCCCTCTCGTTCTACATTCCCTAAAAAAGGAAGCATTTTCTTGGTGTTTTTCTTATCGAGCTTCCTCAAAATCTTATTTGTTATAATAGTATTATTTCTTATTCTTCTAAACCCTAGTGAGTGAGTAAAAGTATGTTGTGTCAAATGGCTGCCTCCTGTTCATTTATGATTTGGTAACTGTAACATAAAAACAGAAAGGAAGAATGCATTTAAAATTTGGCATGGGACAGCATTAATATTGAAGTTGCCTCTTATTACAAAGTTAGATATAGCACTCCAATATAATGTTCATTAAATTATAATAGGTGATGAGCTTAGCTCAGAATACTTCAGAATGATCAAAACCTTTTGGGGAGTCAATTAACAAGAGGCAACAGAATAGCAGGGATGATTAAAGCAAGATTATGTCCCGAGCATAGATAGAAAGGTCAAAATAATGAAAGCATCTTTTCAATTTGAAAAACACACAAAAAAAGAAAATCTAACATAAAACATGTTAGGTTATTTATAAAACCAGTTCAAATTGTGTTGATTATTATACTTTAGTGGTAAAAAAAAATTGTTTGTAAATGTGCAGGATATCTCCCAACGTACACTTTGGTAGTCAAGGCTTCCTGCCAGGAATACAACAAACAAAATCACAAAATTAACCTTACCTTGCCAAAAAGCAGGCCTGTATATCAGCACTGTATCATATTACAGAAATTATACAAGAACCAAAAATCAGAAATAGTTAGAAGAGTCCATTTATTTTAATCAGGATTGGTGCTATGCAGTTTGGGAAATTGGCTGCAATAAGACAGCAACAAAAATAAATATACTGCTGGAGGAACTCAGTGGGCTGAGCAGCATTGAGGGGGAAAGCAATTGTCAACATTTTGGAATGAGACTTTGCATCAGAACTAAGAGTGTAGAGGAAGGGCAGCCAGTATAAAGAGGAAAGGGAGAAGGGCGAGATAGAGGCCAGAGAACCAGGAAGGTTGAAGGATGCCCTTAAACCACACGACATAGGAGCAGAATTAGGCCGTTCAGTCTATCGTGTTTGCCCCATTATTTGATCATGGCTGATTTGTTTTTCTTCTCAATCCCATTCTCCTGCCTTCTCCTTGTAACCTTGGACATGCTTACGAATCAAGAACCTCTCAACTTAAACATTCATACCATTAGGGCTCATGTTACCTAGCGGGAAAATGCGATGCTCTTTCTTTAATTTGCATTGGGTCTCATCCTAGCAGTAATGAAGTCCAAGGTTGGACATGTGTGGAAATGGGAACAGAAGATGAAATAGCATACAACCAGAAACTCAGGGTGGCCATTGCAGAGAAAACACAAAGGTTCTGCGAATTCACTTCGTCTGCACTTGATCTCGCCAATGTAAAGGATACCACATTTTCAGCATCGAATGCAGTAAACAAGGAATTTCTGCATCATATGAAAAGACTGTTTAGGTCCCTGGATGATGATGAGGGAGGTGGTGCAAGTCCAATGTTGCACCTCCTACAATTTCAGAGGAAAGTGCGAGGAGTCATGGAGAGATAGGTGGGGAGACAAAAGTGGACAAGGGAATCATGGAAAGAGTGGTCCTTGTGGAAGGCAGAAAGGGGTGGAGAGAGGATGTGGCAAGTGGTGTGGAGCTGGTGAAAATGACAAAGAAATCAAAAGTAATAATAGGTTAAAGACAAGGTATTTAAAGTCACTTAACCAAATGAACAATGCTAGACTACTTGGTGAAGGAAAAGAACTCTGCAGATGGGCTGCTGCCAATTACATCACCAATAATGGCTATTTAAATGGAGACATGCTGTTGGACTTCTACTTTGCTTGTAAAAAATGTTTTAATAAATAATAATCAAAGTTTGTTGTGCATCATGTATAGAAGGTAAATTAACTGAGCAGGAAGGCTTTTATCTTAGCGAAGTCAGGTGAAAAGATACATTAAACTAACCAGTGTAATTTCTTTGGATTGTAAAACTGCATGACATAAATGGAAAAATGTTAAAAAAAAGGGAAATTGAGAAAAAGTTTAAACTTGCTTGATGTTGACAGAGGCTGAAATGAACTAGACAATTATCTGAGTATCTGCCAAAACTGTTGAAGATTCACATCAAACAAAAACATTATGAATTATCATGGAATACACAAAAGAACTGGAGAATTTCAGCAGGTCACGCAACATCTGAAAGGCCCAGTCCCAAAACATTGATTGCTTTTTATTTCCAATGGTCGCTGCATGATCTGCTCAGTTTCTCTAGCACGTTTGTGTATTGCACTGGACCCCAACATCTGCAGATTTTCTTGTTTAACTCTTATGAACTATCATGGGATAGTTTTATCTTAAAATCTAACTTGTTCTTTCCTATTATCACAGGTTTTGAGATAAATGAGCAAAGGTGCACCAGGATATTTCCTTTGCCATATTTCATATTCCATATTTTGTGTTCTACCATTGCTCCACAGCATTAAAACAACAACTTAATCAATTCATGAAGATCTCATCTAACTAAACTTACCAATGGCCTGTTGACCAAATGGATTCAGAGTTCATATAATCTTGGAACAATTTGAATAGAGCCATTACAAAGCCTCATGTGGCCAATCTGTTTTTCCACAATAGGTCAACAAATCATCAAAATGAGAATATTTGAATATCCTCCTCATCACAAGGTCCATCATCATCAAGACAGATGTGGACTGTTTCTAGCAAATAGAGGTTGGAGACGCCCAGCTGGGCAGGCTGCATGCATGGTGAGAAATAGATGTTCAACATTTCAGGTTGGGTCCCTTTATTGAGTTGGAAAATTATTATAAATAATTTCTTAATTAAAAGATTCAGGATCTGGTAATTATAACAAATGCTTTTGCAACTGCAGAATAGGGGAATAAAATTCATATCTTCATGGCATAAAGGTAATTTTTAATGGACTGTGGAATTAAAGCTTTCTTGCTTGATGTTTCTCACTTAGTGAACGAAAAGAGAACTGTTGGTGAGGTGCTCTCTGTGAGTTAATGAAATCCTGATATTTGTGGTAGCCTATTTAACTTCTTGCTCTAACACTGGACTCTCGATTATGGCCAAAAAATGGTTCTGGTCATTGTGAACCAAGAAACTGGATAAGCGTTACATCTGTCTTCGAAGCATTATATATCTGTAGTTTGAAAATCTAATATTTACTTCTTTTGAAAAGAGTCACTGAATTGGATGCAAAGGGGAACATAAGATAATCTTCTATACAAAATAAGATCAAATTTTCAATTAATTTGATGTTTTAATGTTTTTTTACATATAACAGGCTAATGACAAGACACCATCTGAGGAATGTTCTCTTCTACAGGACAGATATAGATGCTAGGCCTCAAAGCTGAATGTAACCTTGGGAATACTGCAGAGTTAAGTGGCTGAGGGAATAGGAGTGGAGATCACACTTTAATCAAGGGCTGGGTTAGGCAGAATTCAGCCATGTTTTCTACTCCCCTTCTCTGGTCTGTGAAAAATCATTGCTCTGCCTATTGTTACAAGGCTACTGTCGTTCAGGGGTGACAAATTTTTTTAACTGTTTTTCCATAAATCTGAATTATCAAACTTCGATATCCTAAGCTTATTTAATCATGGAGTAGAATAAGAAAATTTGCAGATGTTGGCGTCAAGCATCCATAGGAAGTAAAAGGCAATCCACCTTTTGGGCTTGAACCCTATGTCAGGAATCCACCTGTCTACCAACTTTTCTCCATTCCTGATGAAGGGCTCAAGCATCTTTCACTTCTTATAGATGTGGCATGATCTTCTGAGTTTTTTCAGTTCTTTTGTGTAATGCATTGTTTATTCATTGGGTTAGAGGTGCTTTTTAAATGTATTCTTCTGAAAGAATGTTAATTCAGGATTTCCACATCCCATAAGAAATGTGTTTCACTGCCATTTCCTCAGGTAGTAAGCGCTTGACGTCCTGTTTTGCGGAAACTGCCAAAATGTTTGGCCTGCAAGTCAGCCTGAAGAAAACTGAGGTTCTCCATCAGCCAGCTCCCCACCATGACTACCAGCACCCCCACATCTCCATCGGGCACACAAAACTCAAAACGGTCAACCAGTTTACCTATCTCGGCTGCACCATTTCATCGGATGCAAGGATCGACAACGAGATAAACAACAGACTCGCCAAGGCAAATAGCGCCTTTGGAAGACTACACAAAAGAGTCTGGAAAAACAACCAACTGAAAAACCTCACAAAGATTAGTGTATACAGAGCAATTGTCATACCAACACTTCTGTTCGGCTCCGAATCATGGGTCCTCTACCGGCATCACCTACGGCTCCTAGAACGCTTCCACCAGCGTTGTCTCCGCTCCATCCTCAACATTCATTGGAGCGACTTCATCTCCAACATCGAAGTACTCGAGATGGCAGAGGCTGACACCATCGAATCCACTGCGCTGGGTAGGTCACGTCTCCAGAATGGAGGACTATCGCCTTCCCAAGATCGCGTTATTTGGCAAGTTCTCCACTGGCCACCGAGACAGAGGTGCACCAAAGAAGATGTACAAGGACTGCCTAAAGAAATCTCTTGGTGCCTGCCTCATTGACCACCGCCAGTGGGCTGATATCGCCTCAAACCATGCATCTTTGCGCCTCACAGTTTGGCGGGCAGCAACCTCCTTTGAAGAAGATCGTAGAGCCCACCTCACTGACAAAAGACAAAGGAGGAAAAACCTAACACCCAACCCCAACCCACCAATTTTCCCTTGCAACCGCTGCAACCGTGTCTGCCCATCCCGCATCGGACTTGTCAGCCACAAACGAGCCTGCAGCTGACGTGGACATTACCCCTCCATAAATCTTTGTCCGCGAAGCCAAGCCAAAGAGATTCTTACAGTAAATATTTCATTATTTTCATAGGTACTGACATTTTAACTTGAACTATCTCCCAAAAATAAATTTATGTTATGGATATTGCTTGCCAAGCTAGCATTTTTTTTTGACTTTGAAAAATGACAGGAAGCCACCATTCTTGAACCACTGTAGTCCATGTGATTCAAAGACATTAAGACAAGAATTGCATTACAAATTCACTACCCAAGACAAATTCTCATAATGGGATGATTATTATTATTTATGCTTCCTGCTTTGCTCTAATTATTGTCCAGTAATATGACATGCTTCTAATTCAAAATATCATGCAGTTTATCCGAAGATCAGAGATTTGTGCATCATCCAAAATGCACAGAATGCTTTTGTTGATGGGATCAAAATCCATTATTTTGAAACACTTACATTGACATTGTAATCAATAACATTACTTTCTCAGTACAGAGATTGTGTTGCTTATTTACTGAACTAAATACTGTATTATTAAAGTGAAATGTGTATTCTCAAGAATTCAACATTAAAAATGATCATGAGAAAGCCCAATGTTTGATGGAATGATTCAGTACCTGTATAGAAAATCATTAAATAGAAAGCAATTGTGGCAAAATCATGTATTTTGGCATCACACAATAACTTGGACTTTCAAACCATTTTTTAAATCATAAAATATAAAGAATAATTGAGAAAATAAAGAAAAACTAATGGCAATCTGAAAAAAAATAACAGAAAAAGCTTGGCATGCCAGGCACATGGTTGACAGACATCAACCTGTTACATTAATTCTTTTTCTCCTTCTGGAGTTGCTGTCTGACCTGCTGAGTATTTTAAGGATCTTCGTCTTTTTTTCGTGTAAATGTAAGTTTATGCAATACATACAAGGTCACTTTAACAGTATTAGCTTTTTAAAGAGCCGTGTACTTAATTTTACGTTGCTCCAGTATAAAATTTGCGTCTGTCTTTGGTTCATCCAACAAAGTAATTGCTAAGTTTAAGCAAAGCACAAAATTAATCCTTCAGAGAATACGCACCAGAAGGTGGTGCTACAGTAACATGATCAGAGAAGAGTTTCTACCAAAGCTCCATCTCCACTTGAGCAAAGGATTTGAGAGCAATCTGAATTGCATACAGATAGAACTTATACAAGTTGTTGTAATTACACCACTGTTCAGCAGCTGACATAACACAATTCAACTGCTCATGAGGAAAAATGACAATGTGCACCACAGGAGTATTGCAGTACTAAGAATATCTTAACAACTAAACTCAGGAAGAGCAAGACCAGATTTGTGATAAAGAGTTTATAATTACCATATTTTTCATATGGAACACATACCTTGCATTGATTTTTTTTTGTGGTTGAAAACTTCAGTTTCCATTGGGCAAACACAAGTGAGTGGAGGAAAGTTTAGGGGAGACATCTAGGGTAAGTTTTTTTTTTACAGAGTATGGGTGCAAGGAATGCATTGTGTCGTGTTGATTGATACATCGAGCTATGTACAAGAATCGTAGTTACGCACAATGATGTAAGAAAAATTGGTTTGGGCCTGTGAGATTGGGAAGGATTAGATTGATGTGGGTAGGTTTACATAGGTTGGCGCAACATCATGGGCCAGCGTCTGTACTGTTCCGTTTGAAACTACCCTGCATAGATCAAGGAATCAAATAATAAGTTCACTTCCCTGCTCCCTGCTGAGCACCATTTTTTTTCTCATCCTCCCCCCCCCCCCCCACCCCCCCCCCCCACCCAACCTCGCTCAGCCATTTAACATCCAGGCCCTTTTAAAATTGTCTATCTACACTCCAAAACAAAGTGCTTTCCCATTCAATCACTGCTCATCAGTGAATTAGTATCTTTGTTACATCCAACCTGCTACAGATATTCCTCTGAAAGGCAACAATAAATCATCTTACCATTTGATGTCTTTTTTTTTCCCCACCTACTTTCTTCTTCTTTTAACCTGAATGATCGTCTCATTGATTACTTTCCCCAGTTTGTTTATTTAGAAAATGTGGATATATCATATTTGCTTTTATTCTTTGGCATTAATATAGATTGTAAAGAGCTGAGGCCCTAACATTGATCTTTATGGCAACTCATGGGAAACAGCCTGCCAACATGAAAATGTTCCATTAATTGCAATTCTGTTTTCTGTACTAATTCATTATCCATCCAATAAATTACCTTATTTCAATTATTAATTTTTATATTTTGTGCAGTATGTTATCAAATGAAAACTAAAACATTCACTGACTCCACCCCCTAATCGAATCCTCAAAAAAACTCATTTGAGTTTTTTTTAAGCTCTCAACACTGCTTAGGCATTTATATCTATCATAATGAAGTGCTTTGAAAGGTATGGAACAGATCAACTCCTATCTCAGGAAGGACCTTGGCCCACTTCAATATCCCTGTCATCACAATAGGTCAATAGCAGATGGCATTTTGCTGGACTGCCACTCTGTGTTAGATCACCTGAACAACAAGATCTATTTCAAGCTGTTGTTGATTGAATTGCAAGCTGCAGTCAACACCATAATACCAGCAAAGATTATGACTAAACTAAAATATCTGGGACTCTGTTCATCTCTCTGCAACTGGATCCTTGATTTTCTCATCGGCAGACACCAGTCAGTGAGGATCGGAGACATCACTACCTCCTCCATGAACACAGGGGCACCATAAGGTTGTACACTTGCTCTATTCCCTGTACACTCATGATTGTGTAATCAAGTTCCGCTCCAATGCAATCTATATTTAGATGACAAGACTGCCACTGTTGTCCGAATAGCTGGAAATTGACGTCAAAATATAGGAAGGATGTCAAGAATCTGGTATGTGGTATCAGAAAAGTAAACTTGCTCATCATGACCAAGTAGCATATTGATGATTTTTAGAAAGGGGAGTCCAAAGGAACATGTGCATATTCACATTGGATGAAGCAGACATGGAGAGGGTTAGAACTTTCAGGTTCCTGGGAGTCCTTATATCAGGAGTCATTACATTTTACCACAGTGAAGAAAGCACACCAATGCTTATACTTTCTACCAATGCTTATACTTTCTCAAAAAGTGATTTGGCATGTTGTCGAATACTCTATCAAATTTCTCCAGGTGTCCTATAAAAAGTATCTGACAAGAAATTGGTGAATGTATGATGGGAATAAAGAAATGGAAGAAAAATAACTACTTTGTGTTTGTCTTCATGGAAGAATGCACAAAAAGCCTGGGTAAAATACAAGAGAACCATGGATCAAATAAGAATGAAGAACTAAGGGAAATGTGTATTAGTAAAAAAAATACTACTGGAGATGCTGGCATTTAAAAAAAACACAATTCACCCTAGAGACCCAATATTCTACATCCCATGTTTTGTAGTGACCTTAAGCCTAAGAGTAAGGACATTTCCATTGCTTAATCCTAATGATTCCATTATTTTCATGTTGTCCAGCTACATTGATGAGCAGCAGGATTTTATGAGACATGGCATGTGCGGATGTACTTATTTATCAGTAATAATTTTTTAAATTTTTCTAACAGGGTGGAATATTGGACACACATTTAGCAATACTGGATTAGAGGATTGTGACAACTGCCTGGGAATCTTATGCACACCCATTATCTTGTTTCTATGATTACAGAAAAATCTACACATGTATTGAGTCCTCATCCTTTGGTTATAACCCATCAGGAAGGCAAAACAAGGGTATGCACAGAAAATCCACAGAAATCCATGTGACACCGGCAAAACAAGGCGCATGTGGCAAGGTATTCGAATCGTGAAGTCAACCCTGCCAATTAGCAACAACGATGTCTCCCTGATTGGCTGGACACCTTCTACACATGGTTCAATGTGGGAAAAAAAACAATGCGACTCCAAAGAAAGACTCATCTCCCCCTGATGAACTGGTAACCTGCTTAGCCACTGCTGAAATGACAAGGATCCTAACCAGGGTGAACACATGAAAAGTAGCAAGACTGGACAACATAGCTGGTCAGGTGCTGAGGGACTCTGCAGCACAGTAGACAAAGATCCTGATGGACATCTTCAACATCCCACTGCAGCACTCCAATCTCCCCGCAGGATTCAAGGCAGCCACGATCACCCCAGTGCCCATGAGAAACTGCACTAAATAATTACCACCCAGTGGCTCTGACCTCAACTTGCAGTGCTTTGAGCAGCTGGTAACAGAACACATCAAATCCCACTTTCCAGTGATATTGGACCCATTCCAAATTGCCTACCATCCAAACCAGTCCACAAATGATGGTATAGCTTTGACTATCCAATCTGTCATGACCCACCTAGAGAATAATGCCTCGTACATCAGGTTGTTTGTTCAGTGACTTCAGCTCACATCATACCTCAGAGGCTGGTGGATAAACTGTCCTCATTGGGACTCAACACCCCTCTCTGCAATTGGATTTGACCACAGTTAATCCTTGTTGGTAGCAAAACAAGTCCCATTGTGCTGAGCATTGGCACATCTCAGGGCTGTGTGCTCAGCCTGCTACTATTTGCTGTTGACTCACCACTTCATTGCCAGATTCAGTTCTAACAGAATTGTCAAGTTTGCGGGATACAACATTAGTTGACATTATCAGCAACAATAAAAGTCAGCTTACAGATAGGAGGTTGGGTGGCTCATAAAATGGTGCTAGAACAATAACATGTCTCAACATGGACAAAACAAAGAAGATGACTGTAGACTTCAGGAGGGAGGATAAAGGTTGGCCATTCTCCACTAGATATTAATGGTTCTGTCATGGTGCGATTGGAGAGCACAAAACTCCTTGGTGCACATATAACAGACATCAACACATCCTGGACCCACAACACCTCCATATTAATCAGAAAGGTACAACAGCACTTACACTTTCCCAGGAGGTTGAGGAAGGCCCCCATCTTGACAACTATTTACAGGAGTACAATTAAGAGTGTTCTACCTGGCTGCATCATTGCTTGGCAAAGCATCAGACTGGAGGTCAATAAAGACAATTATCAAAACAGCCAAGAAAATCACTGGGGTCTCTCTTTCTTCTGAAGACCACATTTACTGGGACCATTGATTAAATAAAAAACAAAGAATTATAGAAGACATTTTCCAACCAGCATACAGTATCAAGAAGGAGGTGCAAGAAGCATCAAAATCAGACTGCCAGGTCGGGAAATAGCTTCTTCCTGCAGGCTGTGAGATTGATAAAGAGCACCCTGTAACCTAGTAATCATCCCAAGATATTTATATGTTTATTTTACATTATATCTTTGTGTACATACATAAATATTATGTATTGTGTGTGTATGCGTGCTTTGGAGGCATACTGTTTTGTTGGGTTGTGCATGTATAGATGATAATAAATTTGAACTTAGACACCAGAATGCACCACATCCAAGGAGTTGCTGTGGACTTCCACACCCCCTATAGAGCAGTCTCCTGATGCACTACTCTTCAGATAAATCCTTAGCAGTGCAAAAACAACCCAAACGATGTTAATGACTTTTATCATCTTTTAATGGGCCTAACTGCTGCCCATATTGACTATTCCAGGCTGTAAACTCTGCTCCCATATCCAATTTAATTCGATAACACTAAACAACATGTGCTTTATAATAGCACCTATTAAGCCACAGATAAAATTATCATAAAATAATCTGAAAGCGAGAAACTAGTTGGGCAATCCAATCATTCAGCAGCTCACAGCTCTTGTGGTCCAATTATCTTCACCTGAATGTCCTTTAAGAAGTACTTTCATTGACTTTGAGGCATCGATCTAAATTTTACTGATTTCAAGTTAAACTGGTGCTGAGGTATTCAATGCTTTGGACTCCAATATGCATGTATTAGTGAATCCTCACCAGCTGTTTTAAATAGGACCAGCAGGAACAGAGTGCCAGCATATTTAGTTTCCTATTCTGTTTGCCTCCGGGTACATGGATTAAAATCACCTGATATATAATCTTTAATAATGCAAAAGGACCATTTTTTGAAAGATAACTAATTTCATATCTGCAGACATGATTTCTTTATGGGTGACAAGGATCACAAGGGTAATGCATTTTTTTAAAAATTCTCTCCAACCACCGATCAGTGATGCAAGCAGTAAATTGCAAACACTGTAGCCATGAGGGGGAAATAAAAGTCAGTCAAGATAAGGTAGACCATCAGCATCTTAAACTTGATTGGAAAGGCATACACATAGGTGGTTTCATTCCACTCTTTTACACATTGACTGCAGCCTCAAGCAAAGCACTAATAGCTCGTCAGATGTCTACCTTCAGGGAGTCAAACAGAAATTCAAAAGAATCAACTACCGATGATGCTTTTTTGTGCTGCATTTCACCAATGTTTTAGGCAACAGTTGAGCTGCTATAAAATGGAATTCATAGTGATATTCCCCTTCATTATATAATGACTGTGTACAGGTCAGCTTGTAAAAGGTAGGATATCTCTCTCACGGATGTCAAGGATAGTTATTCTCACTTTATTTCTCCAGTTCAGCTTTCTTTCTCCATGTTTACACCAAGGTGGTCATGAAGTCAGGAGCTGAGTGATTTGAGATGAACCTATTCTAAGCTTCTGTGAGCAGGTTGTTGCTAAGCAAGTGCAGCTTGATAACAGCGTGATTATTGTAAAAACACACTGCTGGAGAAGCTCAGCTGGTCAAACAATGTATTTTATAGAGCAAAGATAAAGATACATAAGCAACGTTTTGGGCTTAAGCCCTTCATTAAGGTATGAAAAAATGTTGGCAGGTGCCCAAAAAAAAATGGTGGGGGGGGGGGGTGGGCAGGGGAGGAGCACAGCCCCAAAGGCAGGAAGTAATAGGTGAATGAGGGAGGGATGGTTCTGTGAAAGAGAGGGAAGGGAGTGGAGAGCCGAAGACAAAGGGAAAGGGAAGGGAGGGAGAATGGAGAGTAGGTTATCAGAATCCAGAGAAATGAATGTTAGTACTATCTGGTTAGAGTGTACCCAGACAGAAAATCACATGTTGTTCTTCCACTTTATGGGTAGTCTTGATGGGATAGTACAGGAGGCACGGACAGGTATGGGAGTGGGGCGCTGAATTGAAGTGATTGGCCACTAGGAGATCTCTGTCACTGATGCAGACTAAGCAAAGGTGCTCAGTGCAGTGATAACCCAGTCACCGGCCAGTCTCTCTGATGTAGAGAAGGCCACAAAGTGAGTACCAGATGCAGTAGATAACTTCCGCGGATACACAAAGTGTTGTTTCACTTGAAAGGACTGTTTGGGATCTTGAATAGTGATGAGTGAGGAGGTGTGAGTGCAAATGTGGCACTTCCTGCAGTCACAGGGGAAGGTGTTGGGGGGGGTTTGTGATTGGTGAGGAGGGATGAGAGTCAAGGAAAGAACGGTCCCTATCGAAGGTGTAGATGGGGGAAAGATGACATACATGTGAGCATGGGACTGGGGTGCAGATGGCATTAACATCGACTCCTCCAGTTTCTGCTAACCTAGTCTCCATTCTTCCTCCCTTCTCCTTTCCCTTTGTTTTCTTTCCTCCAGCTCTTCACCCCCTTTCATTCACAAAGCCATCCCTCCTCTCCTGCTTGCTGGTGTACCCTCCCATCCTCATCCACCTATTATCTCCTGCCTTTGGGACCATGCTCCTTCCCCCTACCATTTTGATTGGGTACCTGCTGACATTTTTCCATTCCTTGATGAAGGGCTCAAGCCTGAAACATTGGTGTTATGCATCTTTATCTTTGCATTATAAAGTACACTGTTTGACCAGCTGAGTTTCTCCAACATTGTGTTTTTACTTCAACCATAGTGTCTGCAGAGTTTCATGTTTTACTCCTAGCATCAAGATTATTCCTTTCATTGCTGTACTGATGGTCAAGAGTAAGCTAATGAGGTGTGAAATGGCTGGGTTCAATTTGTCCTGCTAGTGATGAATAGGACATGCCTGGCAAATTTTCACATTATTGGGTAGATACTAGTGTTTAAATAATTTGACAGTGAAAAGGTATGCAGAATGGAAGTACTGTAGCAAAGAAGGACCAGACAAATATAGTAGTAAAGCTGTGTCTAAGGAAAATGGAAGAATGTAAGACTGGATTGCATCTAATTTAAGGCAAGAGTGTTGCAAGCAAAGTCCATTAACTCAGGCCCATAATTGACATATGGAAACATAATATTGTTTCTAGAATGGAGTTAGTGATTGAAAGATGGACAGACGTGGCAACTATATTCCAGGACAAAGATTATTCAGGCAGAACAGAAGGGGATGAAAAAGATAAGGTGGCATTGTGATATTTGTCAATGAGTCCTTTAAAAAGGGAAGGTAACCCAGAAACAACTTTAATGAGGCAAATCAGTGAAATCTGGATCCTGACAAATAAAGGACTTTGCTAGGTGTTTGTAACAGGGTTTCAAATAGACAGAAATAGATAGAGCAGCAAATATGTCAGTAGATCACAAAGAATAGAAATAAAAGGGTAATGACAGTTGGTTCAAATACCTCCGAGTTAATTAAGATCATCTCATGCTGAAAGACTTGGAGCAGGCAGAATTTTTAAAATACATCCAGCAAATGTGTTTGAGCGACTACATAAAAAGCCCTTTCAGGGATGGGTAATGCTGAATCTCAGGTTTGGAAATGTAGCCAGGCAAGTTGAAGGAGCATCAGTGAAAGAACATTTCAGAGATCATGAAAATATCTCCATGGATTTTAAGATTGCTACGCATAAAGGACAAAAATAGAGTTAAGGCAGGTTTCAAAACAACAAGATGTTGCTTAAGTAAACCAGCATTATCTACTTCCTGATAAGGGTTACACTTTTTTTACATGTACTTATACCATTGAAGCAGGCAACAATATGGTCTGTGTGTTCAATGTCTGCAATTCAAGTCTCCACAAACAACCTGCCCTCATTGTGCAACAATGCCCTCTGGCAATAAATGTTCATGATGAAATCCTGGGAAACATGGTTAATTTCCTATATCTTGAGAGCCACCTCTCACTGAAGACAGACATTCAGTTATGTGAACCACTACAATCTTTGGCCATCACTGGAAAATGGTATTTGTAGATCAAGTCCTCAAAAATAGTATAGAGCTTATGGTTTACTGGGCAGCAATGACAAATGCCCACATATTGTGCATCTGACACTTGGACTACAGCAGGTACTAATTTCACTGCCTCTTCAATATCCTCCATATCTGTTTAAAGGATAAGCAAACCAAGATCAGTTCCTTCTCCTCAGACATCATCCATATCAATGGGTCAAGAATGAACTTTAGATGACTTGGTTGGGAAGTTCAATCATTCATATGCCCAACATCAGATTTATGAAAATGTCACTTTGCTCTATCCTCTGACAGGAAAAGATTATCAAGTGAACGGAAAAAAAATTCAAGGCTATTCTCAAACCAGGGGATCCTTGGGCTATAACCATTCAAAAGACAGAGGGAACGTTTGAGATAGATAATGAACATAATAGCACAATACAAGAATTTCAGCCCACGATGCTGTGCCGACCTATCTAAAGTTACCGAAAAAAACTAAACCTCCCTACCTCATAACCAGCTATTTTTCTTTCATTCATGTGTCTGTTTGGGTCTTTTATATGTCCCTAATGTAACAGTCTCCACCTCCACCCTAACAATGCATTCCAGGCACCCACTAACCCCTGGCATCTCCCCTAAACTTTCTTTCCTTCACTTGTTAAGTCAAAGTTAAAGATCAGATTTATTGCCAGAGTACATACATGACATCACATACAATATAGAGTTTCTTTTTCCTCCCAGCCAGGCAGAATTTCTACTGATCGATAGGGCAAAAAAACACTGTACTAAAGAAAGTTGAAGGAGCATCAGTGAAGGAGCATTTCAGAGAAAAGATATGTACACAAAAGAACAATGAAGTCAAACAATGAAATGGAAACAAGCTGACTGCAATGCAAAAAATAAATATTCAATAATAAATAACGCACAAAGTAAGAGTCCTCAAATAAGTCTCTGATTGAGTTTGTTATTTAGAAGTCTAATGGTGGTGGGATAACAACTGTTCCTGAACCTGGTCCTATGAGCCTTGTGGCACCTATATCACTTTCCTGCTGACAGCAGCGGGAATAGAGCATGTCCTTGTTGGTGTAGATCATTAATGATTACTGCTGTTCTCCAACAGCAGCAATCCATATAGATTTTCTCTATGGTGGGAATGGTCTTGCCTGTGATGTACTGGCCTCTGTCCATTACCATTTGCAGGACTCTCTGCTCAGAGGTATTGGTCCCCACAAACCAGGACACGATGCAGCCAGTTAGCACAATTTCCACTACAGATCTGTAGAAGGTTGCCAAGATCTTCAATGTCATACCAAATCTCCTGATTCAGGTCAGTTTAAAACAGATGGGTACCATGCACTGCCGGAGTGCAAATGTCTTCTGCTTTTCTCCCCCCAAAAAAGATGTGGCTGTATTCTTTATCTGTGCCTCTCACAATCTTATAGACCTCCATTAAGTCACCTCTCATCCTTCTTTTCTCCAAAGAGAAAAGTCCCAGCTCTGCTAACATTGCCTCATAGGATACATTTTCCAATCAAGGCAACATCCTGGTAAAACTCTTTTGCACCTTCCCCATAACTTCCACATCCTTCCTAAAATGGGTCAACCAGAACTGAACATAATATTCCAAGATTTGTGGAGCTGCAACATTACCTCATGACTCTAGAACTCAATCAATAGACCCATAGAACCAAGTCATCCTGATCCTGGGGGAATGCTGAAGAGAAAATGCATATCTGCAAATCACATTTAAATAGTGAATATTATGCACAGGTTTTTAATTTTAAAAATCTCCAATTATACTTAGGGAGAGATTCATCAGGTTATCTAAACATAAAAACTTTCATAGTATCACTTAGAAGTAAATCTCTTCAAATTAGAATATGTTCCTATATTCAAAAACTGTTGATGCTGGATATCCGAAATATAAAATCCTATAAATCCTCAGCAGGTCAGGTAGAATTTGTGGAAAAGGAATCAAATTTAATGTTTGAGGTCAAAAGTTCATCATTACTACTGGGAAAGAAAGAAAACATGTTAATATGTGTAAAAATCAAATTATTTCTTGGTATAAATGAGATTGTGCTCCTCCTAGATTTTGTGGTTGATGAAAATCTTGCAAGGAAAAAAATTCCATTGAAGTACATCAATAAAAGTTTATCCAAAAAAGTTTGGAAATGTGACTAAAGAATGTACAAAATTACACATCCATCTGTTCCAATATTTTTTCTTGCCTGTGTAATTAACACTTTTAAAATATTGATTTATATTTTTAGTCTCCTACATATGGAAACATATAATTACTAACTCAGTTTTGAACATCATTACAATTACTGAAGTTCAAAGTAAAACATGAAGCATGAATTGTCCTAAAGTTGAACACCATGCTCAGAAATGAAAAAATGTAAATTAAAATATAATTTTCTAGTTATGGGTCAAAAATAACAGTTCTACTTAAGATTTAATATATGTAGCTCCACAGAATCTCCAATTAGGAAGCTTACAAGCTAAGCCCATTAAGTAAAAAGGAGTAAATTTACAACACAGTAACATGACACTTGAATTTGTCTATATATCAATGTCTATTTCACTTAATTAACTCAAGGGTAATTGGACAATTTATGAGTGCATACCAGTTAATGATATCCAGCCAAAATACCTTATGTGAAACTTGTTGAAATAACTTGTGCTCAACATCTGGTTCATTCCATTTTTGCAATGCTGCTTCAGTCTTCCCATTTTGATTTTCTGTTTCAAGCCAATAAACCCTAGTCTCCCTTGCTTAAAACATCCATAAAATAATTTCATAAACACAGTAACCAAGTAATAATAGCAATGTCTGAATGAATATAGCTTCAATAAGGGACGATCAGATACTGATTGTGGAATTTCACTCATGCAATAAAAAACACTATACACGAAAACGGAGACTGATTCCTTTATTTCCCTTGTTCTAATACAGGTAAATCTCTCGTAGAACTACTTACATTGTAAATAAATTATAAAATTATTTAATATAATTATGTCACCCAGTCATCTTGCAGTTTGTTATGGAAATAACACCTCTGAAAAACAGCCATCCATTTTATGTAGGAAGAAAGGGATTTTACACTTCTGACTGTAGCGTGCCTTCTCTATTCTGAACCTGCCAGTTTACACATATAACTAAGCCACAATGTCAACCAATTGGACATCCGTAATACAAGCTAGGTGATCAATACCTAAGGCAAAGGATGAACAAGACTCCATTTCAACAGTAGGTGTTGAGACTGCTCTTTCATTAAAAGAAGCTCTTTTATATTGATTTTGACTTAAGTAATGAGAAAGCTTATCCAAAAATCTTTAGCATTTCAGCTGAAGTCAAGGAAATCAATATAACCATTTCCCATTTGAACAGCACATGCGAATTTTATGTACCAGAGACATGTCAAAGTCCAAATTCGGATAAATCGATAAAGCTTGTCAATAAAACATAAAGCTGACAAATGCTATTTTAAGCAATTAAACCCTTACCATGATAATCAATTTCTACACATTGTTATTAATTGTATTTAAATTCCACTTCAATTATTTTAAAGGTAAAATCTTTGTTGATAAAAGAGTATCACTCACTAGCTAGAATACAACTGTCAATATAACAGTCATATAATTACATTTTAGATTGGTGCCATTTGATCTCTGCAATGAATGAGATAATTTCTTTAGAGATAAATTATATTAACACGTTAACTCCATATGTTTAGTAAAGAGCACCCAGGCAGAAGCTTCTGTTGACTGATCTTCCTCTTTCTATAGTGACATTGTTCAATAAGTAAGTGATTTTATTCCACTCAGAGAGAGCAATCATCACAGATAATCCTGATTTTTGTTTGAAATAAAATGCAAAAGGAAGGTATGTCATAACTGCTCAAGGGAAAATTGTTAGTGAAAAGCACTGGAAGACTGCAGAACTTTCAGATAAGATTCCTATGTATCTTAGGCCAAACTGTATGGTTTGCACACTCTCTGAGTGTCAACATCAATAATTTCACTTTAATCTCAGCAATTCCTGAGACACAGGAATTGCCACAGGGATTTAGTTATGTGTTTCCACAAAGTGCCTCAATCTGGTGATGAACAAGGCTATGTTCAATGCCAAATTTCCATTCTTAAAAAGTGGTTCCATTACATTATCCATCAGGTTTTAAATAACATTACATCAATTTAAACAGATTTTGTTCCGACAAAGAGTGAATAGGGTGCCGTGAATGAGAAGAATGCATTAATTATGTTTATTCAATATGTCTAAAGCCACATTAATGGTTAATAATGAAATTCATTGCTCATTTTATAATTCATGAAAATCCTAGTATTTTAGCATTTTAACTTTTTCTCAAAAATTGCAATGTTTATTTTTAAGATTATTTGACATTACATTAAAAAGTCTTCTGGTTAATAATTATGGTTCGTCCATGCAATTAATTCACACTATCATAACAGGCCACAACTACCTATGCCATCCAATGGACATTCAAAACTAAAAAGATATGAAGTAATTATAAAATACTGAAAAGTACAGAAAAACTATTTTTTTAAATTAAAAAAAAAATTAGAACTACAGCACTTTAACAGGCCCTTCTGGCCTGCAAGCCCAAATACAGGTAGTCCTCGACATCCTATCTAAGCGAGTTACGTCCATCCACACATAAAACCAAATTTTTTTTTAAAAGTGTCTGTGCATGCGCAGCGTTGCGCTACATAGGGCCATGTGCGCAGTCACCATTCTGTAGGTGCGCTAGAAACATGGCAAGCAAGATTAAAAACATATCCCTGGCTGACAGATCTGCTAAGAGACTGAGGAAAGCCTTAACTTTGGAGGTAAAAATGAAAGTCATTAACCAACATGACCAAGGTAATAAGGTCAATGGTATTACACGCAGTCAACAGCTGTGGCATTCTACCATGTCAACAATTTTAAAGGATAAAGAGAGAATGTGCAAGGCTGTATATTTGAAGAGTACAATTTTAACTAAGCTCATTCACGAAATGAAAAAGTTATTAATGGTGTAGTTGGAAGACCTGATTCAGAAACTGAATTTAAGGATGATTCAGACGAAGGCTAGTAGTCTTTTTGAGGCATTGAAGGAATGAGCGGGAGAGGATTACATTGGGAGTTTCACCACAAGTAATGGCTGGTTTAGAAGATTTAAAAGAAGGTATAGCTTGCACAATGCACAATGTACAGGTGAAGCAGCAAGTGCTGATGAAAAAAAGAAACAAACGGTGCAAACAAATTTAGCCATAACTTTGGAGGTTGGAGGGAATAGATTAGATTAAAGAGAAAAGAGTGAATCAAAATACTTGATTAAAAACAAAATAATATAAACTGAAAAATACAATTTTAAAGAATGTGTAAGATATCACCACTGATTTTTCATGCTATCTGTGAACTTACTAATCCTATCTTGAATGCTTACATCCAAATGAAGAATATATATATCAACAGGATCCATATGTTGTGCAACAGGATCTAGATAACTGGAAAGTGCACCAAGGAATGGCAGATGGAATTTAATTTTGCTAAGTGTGAGGTGTTGCTGAGGAATCTGGACCAGCTATGAGAATGGGCCAAAAAGTGGCAGATGGAGTTTAATCTAGACAAGGGTGAGGTGATGTATTTTGGAAGGGAAAACCAAGGTAGGAGATATCCAGTAAATGATAAGACACTGAGGAGTGCAGAGGACCAAAGGGATCTAGGAGTGCAGATACATGGTTTCCTGAAGGTGGTGTTGCACGTAGACAGGATTGAAAAAAAAGCTTTTGGTATCTTAGCCTGTATAAATCAAAGTATTGAGTATAGGAGTTGGGATGATATGTCAAAGTTGTTTAAGACATTGGTAAGACCAAATTTGGAATATTGTGTGCAGTTCTGGCCACCTAACTCCAGGGAGGATATTAATAAAATTGAAAGAGGGCAGAGAAGATTTACTAGAATGTTGCTGGGTATTCAGGGGTTGAGTTACATGGAAAGGGAGCGCAGAAGAATGAGGGTAGATTTGATTGAGGTTCACAAGATTGAGAGGTATAGACAGAATGGATGTGAACAGGGTTTTTCCACTTAGATTGGGGGAGATAAATCGAGAGGTCATAGTTGAATGGGGAGAGGTTTAGGGGGAAGTTTTTCACTCAGATGGTGGTGGGAGTGTGGAATGAGCTGCCATCTGATGTGGTGAATGTGGGGTTGATCATGTGTTTTAAGAGTAAATTGGATAGGTACATGGATGTGAGAGGACTGGAGGGTTAAGGTATGGGCGCAGTTCAGTGGGACTAGGGAGATGATGATCAGCACAGACTAGAGGGGCCAAAAGGCCTGTTCCCTGTGCTGTAGGTTCTATGTTCTTCAAATGTCCTTCATCAACCCCCTGCCCATCAATCCATGAAGACTGTGAGGAGCTACACCCAAGTATCAGCAAAAGTGCAGTGATGGGATCGTTCAAATAAAGAGACTTCTGATTAACTATACCTTCCGTGCTGTAATTGTTATGTTATGGATAGGCACTATATCCTGAAAGTCATCTGCTACGTGTGAGTTATCTCACACCCATTTTTTTGGGGGGAGTTACCGCATTGCGCGGTTTAGATGGGAGGGGGTATTTTTAACCTCCTACCCACTTTTTTTTTCCTTTTTTTGTATTATTAGATTAAAGAGTGAAGGGTTTTTTTTGTTTAAATATTTTAAAAAACCATAAGAAAGTATTTGATTGTTTAAAAAACTAAAAATTGATGTGGTTTTTTTTGTAAAGTTTATTCAGTAGATAAGGAATATCTGAAATTTAAGTGTGAATGGGATGGATACGTTTTTTTTATTTTTTCTTTAACTTTAAGGTGAAAGGAGTGGTAATTCTGGTGTATATTATTTTGCTATTTTAGTTATAGAACGAAGGGAATAATGGTGAAAGTTATAAATTGAATTGTACAATTCTTAATGAGGCTTGAATTTTGTTTGTGGTTTATGCTCCATTTGTTGAAGATATAGATTTCGTTGTAGATGTTTTTTTATTATTTGGATATCTGAATTTTAACGTAATGATTGGGGATATTTAAATGTGGTATTGGAGCTTTTATTGGATAACTATTCAAGAATAAAAGGGAAAAATGGTGGAAGAGTACTAAAATTGAATTGTACAATGCTTAATGAGGTTTGAATTTTGTTTTAAGATGGTGGTTTATGTGACTAATATGATGATAGATGTGAAGTTAGTTGATATTTGGTGAAGGTTTATCTCTATAGAGAAAGTTTTTTTCATCTTTTTTTCATGCTACAATTTTTTTTAAAGAATTTATTATTTTTTAAGAATTTTTGATAGATAATGTTACTAACTTTACTAATTTTTTATATTAAGTTTGAGTTAAATATGTTTCATCTTAACTCCGTTTGTTAAATATATGCATTTAAGTTTGATTTAAATATGTTTTTTAAGTCTGATATCTTAGTATTAATTACTTTTCTTTTTGTTAGTATTTTAATTGGTTATGTTTTTGTTTTTTTTGTAAGTGGGTTTTTTTTCTCACATATTATTAACTTTATTAATTCTTCACTCTTTATTTTGGGGGGGAAGGGGGGTTGGACTAATTTGTGTTACGATCAATCTTTCAGTCCCGATTGTGGTCGTCAGTCAGGGACTACCTGTACACCCAATTAACCTACAACCCATGTTACTTTTTTGAAGGGTGGGAAGAAACCGGAGTACTTAGAGGAAACCCATGCAGATACGGGGAGAATGTACAAACTCCTTCTGGACAGTGCCAGATTGAAACCTGGGTCGCTGGTACTGTAGTAGCGTTGCACTAACCACTATGTTAACCATGTCACCGGTTACTATTTACAATTATGCAGCTCAACCAATTCCATAAACAATGGAAATCACTGCATTCTTGCCTTTGTCCATCCTTAGAATCATAGAACACTACAGCACAAAAGAAACCAGGCCATTCAGCCCTCCTAGTCTGTGTTGAAAACATCATACCACTAGTTCACTGACTTGCACCTATTCCCTAACCCTCCAGCCCTCTCCCATCTATGTATCTATCCAGTTTATTTTTAAAACTTAAGAGTGAGCCCACATTTACCATGTCAGATGGCAACTTGTTCCACATTCCCGCCATTCTCTAAGTGAAAAAGTTCCACCTAATGTTCCCACTAAACCTTTCCTCTTTCACCCTAAACCCATGCCCTCTTGTATTTACCTCACCTACTCTAAGTGGAAAGAGCCTACTCGCATTTACTCTCTCAATACCTCCATAATTTTGTAAACCTCTAACAAATCTCCCCTCATTTTTCTATGCTCCAAGGAATGAAGACCTAACCTGTTTAATCTTTCCCCATAACTCAACTCCTGAAGACCCAGCAACATCCTAGTAAATCTTCTCTGCACTCTTTCAATCTTATTGATATCCTTCATGTAGTTAGGTGACCAGAACTGCACACAATACTCCAAATTTGGCCTCATCAATGTCTTTATACAATCATTACATAACATTCCAACTCATTGAGTACAGGATTTTAATTTATAAAGGCAAGGAAGACAAAAGCTTTCTTCATAACACTGTCTACCTATGACACTACTTTCAGAGAATTATGTATCTGAATTCTTTGTTCTTCAATATTCCTCAGTGCTCTACCATTTACTGTGTATATCCTATCTTGGTTTGTCCATCCATAATGCAATACCTCATACATTTCTGCATTAAATTCTATTTGCCACTTTCTGGCTAATTTTTCCAGTTGGTCCAGATCCCTCTGCAAGCTTTGGAAGTCTTCCTCATTGTCCACAACTCTTCCAATCTTAGTGTCATCAGCAGACTTGCTCATCCAATTAGTATATTATCATCCAGATATAGACAACAAACAACAATGATCCCATCACTAAGGCACACCACTAATCACAGGCCTCCAGTCTGAATAGCAATCATCCATTACTTGGTTTACTTTTGGAGCCTTTTTTAAACAATGGAACAACATGAGCTACCCTCCAATCCTCCTGCACCTCACCCGTAGATAAGATGCCCCTGCATTTTCTACACTCCAAGGTCTGAGGGAATTTCATGTCAGGCCCTATACTCGCTGTACCTACTCCTCTTTAATCCCTAAATTATTACAATCTCCCATTTTAATAAAATGGGATTATCCTGTAAGGGATACTATAGGCAGTAAGAACTGAATGGTCACGTTAACATTTAACATTTTACACAAGCAGCATCAAAGCACAAGTCACAGCCCAGAGACAATTTGATACATTGACAAAACTGAGGCAAAGCTTGTCACAATCTATTCCAGATTCGATATATTTGGAAAGACATTGTGATTTTGCAAGGGAGAACCATTCTGACGGCTGAAGTGAAAACAGCTTTTTGAACCAGCTCTTGTGGCCAGCCATTTTGTGGATTTCAAAGCAAAGCATGCCCTGTGAATGATTTGGTGTTTTTGGTGGCTGGACCTGTGCCAGGAGGGTCTTATGGGAACCAAAGTGCTTAATTTTGAGTGTGAATAACAGTAAAGGTCATTTGAAGAGATCAGTGCCAGGGTCTTGGAACCTTCGTGGAGGCTGACAAGTTCGAGTCTAGCCTACAAAAGGACCAGGAGTGTTATGACCACAGCTCATGTGGATGGACATTTCTTCAAAGGCAACTCAAGGAGTATTCCACAACTCCAGTTTTCCCATCACTTCAACATTAATTCTGGGCATCAAACTTCAACACTGAATTTGAAAGACTGAACTTTGAAGTAACTTTCTAGATTTTGGCCTGGGTCTATTTCATGCGTGCGTGTGCACCCACACCCACACCCGTACACCTGCGTATAGTTGGGGATAGATTTAAGAATTAATACTATAGTTTATGAGTAAGGAATAAAATTAGTGTTTTAAAATTAAACACTGGTTCATTGTCTATTGTTGCTCGTTATGCACGTTCCATGCCACTACTGCCCTTCCTTATACACTATACCAGTTTCCTGTGTAAACACTGATGCAAAAATATTGTTTAAGATCTCCCCCATCTTGTGAAGCTCCAAATTTAGATGACCAATCTGATTTACTAGGGGGACAAATTTTGTCCCGTACTATCCTTTTACCCTTAACATACATGTAGAAACCCTTAGGATTTACCTTCACATTATCTGCCAAAGCAACCTCATGTCTTCTTTTTGCCTTCCTGATTTCCTTCTTGAGTATTTTCCATATTATTCTCATGCTTCATTTGCTCCATGTTGCTGATACCTGCTATCCTATAGGGATCACCAATATCCCTTGAAATTCAAAGTTCCCTATGCCTGTTAACTTTGCCTTTAATCCTGGTAGGAACATGCAAACTGTGCACTCTCAAAATTTTCACCTTTGAAGGCCATCCACTTACTGAACACATCCTTGCCAGAAGACAACATCCCAATCCTCTCTTCCTAGATCCTTTCTTATTTCCACAAAATTGGCCTTTCTCCAATTTATAATCTCAACTCAAGGACAAGAGCTATCCTTATCCATAATTAACTTGAAATTAATGACATTATGGTCACTGGACCCAAACTGTTATCCTACACCTACATCTGCCACCTAACCTGTCTGGTTCTCTACTAGGAGATCAAGTATTGCATCCTCTCTCATTAATAGTTCAATATATTGATTTAGAAAACTTTCCTGAACACATTTGACAAACTCCAAGCCATCCAGCCCTTTTACAGTATGGGAGTTCCAGTCAATATATGGAAAGTTAAAATCTCCTACCATCACAACATTCTGTTTCTTACATCAGTCTGCTATCTGTGACAGAGTATTTTGAGGTTGTTTGGGAGGAATTGCTAGAGCAGCTTGTACACACACATTTTAAGACACAGAATATTTGCAGGACTTTTGCAGAATGCTTTTTGCAAAAATGCAACAAAGTAGCAATGGCAGCAGCTTGCCTGGGAGAACATGTGATTTTTGCAGGCAGGGACAGAACAGTTTTGCTCTGAGAGAGGGAGGGAGTGTGAGAGGAGACACAGAAATCTGTTCCAAAGGGACAACCTGGCAAACTTTGGAAGGCTGCCTGGTCAAAGGAGAAGACTAGTGGTCTGAAAGGTGACCTGAAAGAAAGAGGATCATCTGGAGAAACCTGAAGGGGAAAAGTTTCATCAGCAAGACTGAATGAGAAGGAATCAGTTGCAGATGTCCTGGAAAAGGAATCACTCTCTAAAAGCTAGCAAGAACCCTCCTGTTAACATTTCCCTGTTAAGCACCAAAGTCTGGTGAACTTTGTTAATGCTAACTTCTGTGCCTGCAACCAGTGAGATTGGACAGTGATCCAAAGAACCTTTCTAATCTTAAATATACATTACACACACTTGCACTTAGTATTAGAGGGGGGATTAAGTGGGTTAGGTAGGTTAAGTAATAAGTTAAAGTTTAATTCTTTCTTTTTCAAATATTAAAAACTAATTTTGTTTAAATAACCCTGTGTTGTAGTGCATATCTATTGCTCCTTGTGTTTGGGGTCCTCTGGACTCTGTAACATATCTGTCTACAGATTTGCTCCTCCAATTCTCTCTGACTATTGGACAGTTTATAGTATAACCCCATGAGTGTGGTCATACCTTTCCCATTCCTCAGCTCCACCCATATAGCCTCAGTAGATGACCCCTCTGGTCTGTTCTGCCTGAGCACAGCTGTGATATTTTCCTTGACAAGCAATGTCACTCCTCCCCCTTTCATTCCCCTCCCCACCCTCATTTCTAAAGTGACTAAAGCAACTGAAGTCCGGAACATTAAGCTGCCAGTCCTGCTCCTCCTGCAACCATGTCTCGCTAATAGCAATAATGTTGTAATCCCATGTGCCAATCAATGCCCTCAACTCATCTGCCTTTCCGACAATACTCCTTCCATTGAAATAAATACACCTCAGAACATTTGTACATTTCTATCATGTACAAACCTTTTATTTCTGTCTATACCTGTCCTTTATCCTCATCCACCTCAATATCTGCTCTAACCATCTGGTTCCCACCCCTTTACCAATCTAGTTTAAACCCCCAGAGCAGCACTACCAAATCTACCGGCAAGTATGTAAGTCCCCCTCCAGTTCATGTGCAAACCATCCTGTTGGAACAGGTCCCACCTTCCCTGGAACAAAGCCCAATTGTCCAGAAACATGAAGCCCTCCCTCCTGCACCATCTCATTAGCCACGTTTTTAGCTGCATTAACTTCCTATTTCTAGCCTCGCAAGCACATGGCACAGGTAGCACTCCTGAGATCGTAACCCTGGAGGTCCCATCCTTCAACTTTGCATCTAATTGCCTAAACTCTCTATACAGGACCTCCTCATCCTTCCTACCTGCATCATTGGCCCCTACATTGACCATGGCATCTGGCTGCTCTCCCTCCCTTCTGAGAATATTGAGGACTCGATCTGAGATATCGCGGATTCTGGCACTAGACCAATTGGGATTCTCAATCTCTCCCAAAAAAACCTCTTATCCATTCTCCTAACTATCGAATCCCCTATCATTACTGCACTGCTCCTTTCCTTCCTTTTTTCTGAATATTTTATTTTTTTTATTTTCAAAAATATACATAATAAAATATTCAATATCACAATTTATTAAACTTTTTTCTTATCACCAACAACAAAAACAAAATAATCCCTCCCTCCCTCCCCCTTTCCTTCCATACAAATTAGCACATCATCAGAGCTTACAAATCTTTTAAATATATAGAATACAATTGGGGAAAACATTTTTTGGTATATATATTATCAGCATTTATATTCCTTTCTGTAACTGTATTTTGTCCCCTCTGTGGTCCAGGTGTGGCTGCCAGATCTTTACAAAAGTTACATACTTATTCTTTAAATTATATGTGATTTTTTTTCCATAGATATGCAGCTGTTCATTTCCGCAGTTCATCGTGCTATAAGTAGAGGTGAGTTGGACTTGCAAGTGATCGCAATACATTTTTTTGTTACCGCCAGTGCTATTTTTATAAATGAGATTTCATATTTGGTCAATTTGTTGCTTATTTCCATAAAATTACCAAGTAGATATAGCTCCGGGTTGCCTGTGAAGGTCATTCCTATTATCCTGGTTAATTTTTCTGTGATGTCTCGCCAAAATGTCTTCACCTTCACACATAACCACTTAACAAGTAGTAAAGTTCCTGTCTCAGGCCCACATCTAAAACACATCTCTGATATTTCTGCTTTTGATCTATGTAACTTCTGTGGAGTAAGAAATAATTGGTGTAAAAAATTATACCGAAACTATTCATTTCTTGCATTTATAATTGATGTCATGCTGTCCTTACACCAATCTGACCAGCTTCTTTTTGAAATTACCACATACCCAAGTCCAACTTCCATCTTTCCCTTGACCTCTGAAATCTTGGTTTTGAACATTTGCTCTGGAGAACATTTTTGTTATAAATCTAGGTGTATTCTCCATCCAGACCGTTCATTCCATTTCATTAATTTCAGGTGGGGCCAACATTGGTCCCCATCTTTCTCTTAAGAACAATCCAAGCTGGAGAAATAAAAAGGTTCAATGGCCACTCCACATTTGTATTTTAGTTGTTTGAAGGACATAATGGTTCCTTCCATATAGAAGCCTTTTAATTAACTCTTCCCACTAGAGTAATCTAGTGGGAATCTAGGTCTCTCCATTTCTGCAGGTTTTCTTCTATCTTCCACAAAAGAAGAACATAATTTAATTTACACAGATTTTGCACATTGTTATCAATTGCTATTCCAAAATATTTTATTCCATCTGTCTTCCATTTAATTTACTTCCTTTTTGGTATCTTTCATATTCAAAATGTGTCAATAGCATTATCCTGCTTTTGTCCATATTTATTTTATAACCAGTATTTCTTCCATATTTTTCTAGTGTTCTTTGTAATTTTTCAAAAGATTTAGCTGGGTCTGATAGGTATAATTGCACATCATAGGCAAATAGATTAATTTTGTGTTCTTCTTATCTAACTTTGAAGCCCTTTATATCCGGATCCCTTCTTATTAACTCTGCCACTCAGTTGTCAAAATAAAAAAGCTCCGGAGACAGGAGGCATCGCTGTTCCCTGACTACTCGATCTACTCAAAAGGAACGCTGTTGACATCTGATTATTGACTATAATTTTGTGTCTGGTTTATGATATAAAGTTTTTATCCAGTTTATAAATGTTCTGCCTATGACAAATTTTTCCAGAGTTTTAAATAGAAAGGACCATTCCAAATGGTCTCTTATCACTGATTCAACACTCATAAAATGAGTGCACAATGTTTCTATCTTATTCAAGATATTGGCTATATCTTGGCCCAACCCCCCTGCTCTGCTGGGCTCAACCAGTCCCAAGGCCCGTCCTATGCCTCTCCACATCGAGCTTTCACTCGATGTTCCTGGCTGAGCTGTTGCTTCTTCAGTTTTTGTTTTTGCTTGCCTTAGTCATTAAGAACTAGTTTTATCCATTTTTGACAATGAAATTCTGATTATTTTTATTACTTTTTATGGAGAGCTCTTTCAAAACATATCCGCTCAGATCCTTTGCATGGCCACACACCCTTTTTCCCTCCTTCGTATCTGAGCTGAGGGCCCAGAGACCTACCACTTCAACTTGTTCCTGGTGGGTCATCCTCAACATTATAGTCTCTCCTCTCTATTCAAATGAATGGGTTGTTGCTTCAATATGTGTAACCACAAAATTATTCCAAAAAGTCAGGAAAAAAACTTCCTGGTAAAGAAATGATTTCCTGAGATTCTGTGTGCAGCTGGTAGCTTCTTCCAACATGTTCTGATCTGCAATAGATTTCCCCTGCACTCACAGGTTTCTCTCCTCTGCAGAACAGATGTCACTGAAAAGTTTGGAAAAAGAAAGACTGCAGATGCCGTGATTCTAGTAAATACACAAAAGTGTTGGAGAAACTCAGCAGGTCACAGAGCGTTCACAGGAGGCAAAGATATATAACCAACAATTCGGGCTGAGCTCTTCGTCAATCTTGAAGAAGGGTTTAGGGATGAAAGGCTGGCTATATATCTTTACCTCTTATGAATGCTGCAGGACCTCCTGAATTTCTCCAGTACTTTTCTTTATTCACTGAAAAAATTGCTTCTGCAAACAACATTTTAAGTATTTCTTAAGGGTCAACAAATCATCTCAAAAGCCAAAAGAAAATTTAATTTACAAAAGGAAAATTACCTATTTCAGTTTCATTATATCTATCTAGCATAGAGACAATGCAGCACAAATAGAAAGCATTCTACATTTTGTCTCGGGACCTCGTATTGTATTCTTTTGAATAATATTGACTACTTATAAAATTTCTTTAATGAACAAAACATTCCAAAGAGTTTCTCAGGAACATTATTAAACAAAAATGAAAGACAAGTTGCAAAAGGAGATATCAGGGGAGAAAAGGCTTTATCAAATAGTTATGTTTTAATGAGAATAGGAAAGGAAGAAAGAAGGGAAGTGAAATGTATAGATTTAAAAAGGGAATCCTAGAGCTTAAAGCCAAGGCAATTGAAACATAGAAACATAGAAGATAGGAGCAGGAGTAGGTCATTCGACCCTTCGAGCCTGCTCCGCCATTCAACGAGATCATGGCTGATCTTAAAGTTCAGTACCCTGTCCCCGCCTTCTCTCCGTAACCTTTAATACCCTTATACTGAAGAAATAGATCTAATTCCCTCTTAAATATATTTAATGAACCTGCCTCCACTGCCCTCTGTGGCAATGAATTCCACAGATTCACCACCCTCTGGGTATAGAAATTCCTCCTCATCTCGGTCCTAAATGGTTTGCCTATTATCCTCAAACCATGGCCCCGGGTTCTGGATTTTCCCATCATTGGAAACATCCCATCTGCATCCACTCTGTCGTGACTATCGATGGTGGAATGATTATATATGAGGATGATCACAAGATCAGACTGAAAAAGATTGGTTACTTTTGAATTAAAGTGATAGATGAGATTATAGAGATAGGGACATGAAAGAGAAATTTGAATCTTTTTAACATTAAAACATTGTATTACCTGGAAGCAAGTCAGAAAGCACAGGAGTGATGGGTGAGCAAGGTTTAATAGGAATTAGGCCATGGACATCAAAATTCCAGATTAAATTGAATTTGGAGAAACTAGAATAAGGAAGACCTTGCACAGACATGAATGAGTTTCAGCAATGGATGAACAGAGGCAAGAGCAGACAAAAGACGTGTTAGAGAACTTGAAATAGAACATTCCAAACTGATCAAATAGCTTAACTCTCATTCATTCTGTAGAGAATTTTTAAAATATTTTCTATTAGACCAAGCAATATTCTCTTTATCAAACTTCTCTGTAAAATAATCTATGCTTCAAAACCTCATTCTTAGTTCTTTTTTCACTGAATGATCATTTTAAATGATCATAGCTCATCACTCAACCGACATATGCTATTACATTCCTTTTTGATTAAAACAGACTAAATTAAAGTACATCTTAATCCTCTTAATCCTGTGAAAGTAATCATAGTATCTCATATCACACCTCATAACCAAGTTTCATATCCTTTCCTGCACACTCAAGAATTGGATTGTGAATGAGCTTTATTGGGAAAACACGCCAGAGAATGGAGCCCTATCTGCAAGAAAGCCTCAAGGAGTTATTCCACACAGACTCAGTGAAAATAGAGAGAATTCAGTGAACTTCCATCGACATTTTATAGCACCACTAAGGAAAAATATATAGTAACTTTCACAACCCAAATACATTTCAAGATACTTTACAGAGCTGTAGTTTCTCTTGGAGTAGAATCACTGTTCTTTTGTTGAATCTATTGCAGCCAATTTGACCCAAAGATTCCACAAAAAAACAACAAATGGCATCATCTAAATCAGGCATTCTCATCAGGGGCCTTACAGCCTTCCCTGCGGGAGGGGGTGGGGGGGGGAGATAGCATATTTAAGGGTGGGGCACAGACTGAAATAATTTATAAGGGGGAGGAATGGTGTATAGGAGGCATGACAAATGATTAAACATTCTTTGGGGAAGGAATTTACTTGGTTGGTAGGCTTTGCTGTATAGTTGCCAAATAAAGTGATATTTTTTTCAAAGTTGGAGCCATTTGGACACAGCCTTGGATGACCTAGATAAATGTGGTACATTAAAAATATTTTCAGAGTGTTCCTTGCTTCCTTGTGTTTGACTGACATGGAACCAGTTTCAATTACCTTCCATCCAGTTTCAATTACCTTCCATCCAGTTTTCCCCTTTCGTTCTATCACCATCAAGCACATAGATTGAAAAGTTTTGCTCCATGTTTCTCGCATCCACATGCTCCTTCATTTTGCTTCAAGTTGTTACAGGTAGTGAATGTATATCTTATTTTGATAGCTTTTATTTAAGATAACATTGTAAGAAATGCAATGTTTTGTAATAGTTAACTTTTGTTACTTTCAGAAATAATTTGACCCGTATTGCTTGGCAATAAAGATATTAGACACTATTCGGTGTGTTACGTACCAGACAGCAGCAATAAAAATTAGCACTGACAATGTTATATTTAAAACAATATTTTTAATTATTAATTAACAATAACACCTTTTCTAATTTCTCTACACTTATCTAAATTTATCTAAACTTAACCCCAAATATGTGAGAATATACTTATGTGTAGATGCATGGAATGCCTTTGGCACTACAGCTCAGCCCTAATTCTGGAAAGGCAATTCAAAGTTCAGTCTCAGAATATCCAACGTTGACAAGCAGGCTTTAAATCAATGTGATACGCAGACTTTAGGTAGATGCAAAGAAGTTCACTGAGTAGGTGGAAGAGAATGGGGTGACAGACTGTTTATTAGCTCAGGAAATCCTTGTTGAGATGCTTCCAGAGAATTGTCCTTTTTAGACGAGTGACAATCAAAACTCCCCTTTTCCTTGGCATAGGAGACACAAAACAAGTGATTTTCACAAAGCTTCCACAAACCCTTTCATGGGTCAGTCGAATTGCAGTATTTCTTCTACAGCCAGAACCTTTTCCATGGATCAATGTTGAGTATATGCTATCCTAGTCTGTCAGCTCATAGTCATCCTCCCAAACTTGCAGCTCTTAAAGTGACAGTCCCACTCAAATGAAAATGAACTGAAAATGGATGCACATAATAGAGTGGAATACTTATTGCATAGTTTCCATTACTTCAACACAAAACCCTTCTCTTCCCATATGTTTGATTTGTTTGAACACATTTTCAAACAAAACCACAAGGCCAAGAAAGCTTAAAGATTTTAGAGTCCATAAAAAGAAGAAAGATAAACCCTTGGATTACTTCAAAACCATTCCAGATAATTTGAAGAGAAGGCTGATGCTCAAACAGTTGACATCTGAAATGTCACAGAAATCAGTAAAGGGTCTTCTTGCATCTTAGAAGATGAGTTATTTGATTGCTAAAAGTGGAAATGCTCATAATGTCATTGAGCCATTTATTTTGCTTTCAGTCTTCATTAAGTCATAAATTTAAATGCCAAAGAAACTAGTCAGGCAATTCCTTTGAGTAATTCCACTGTTTCTAGAAGAATTAGTGAAGAATTAGAAAAAAACAATTAGTCACTTCGATCGATCCAAGAAATTCTCCGTACAATTAGACAAATCCATTTTGCAAGAGAACAATGCTCTTCTCAAAGCTTGTGACAGATTTTGGAATGGAAACGAGCTGATGGAAGAGATGTTGTTTTCCAGAAGGTCTAAAACAGATACTAAGGGACTGACTATTTTCAAAGAAGTTAAGAATTCCATAAACGAGCACACCATTTGATTTGAGAATATCGTTGCCTGTGCAACTGATGGTGTTGCATTAATAGTTGGACAATATAGAGGGTACATCAGACACCAGAAAAGAGATACACCTTCAGTTCATTACATCATTCATAGGGAGAACTTAGTGGCTAAAATCTTAGGGGGCTGTTTAAATGCTTTGTATTCAATTACCATAAAAACGGTAAACTTTATAAATTCACATCTGTTTTAAGACTGTCTATTCTGCCAGTTATGTGAAGAAAATGACAAACATTTCCAAATGCTGCGCTGCTTAATGAGGTGATGTGGCTGTCCAAAGGAAAATGTCATCGTCCTTTTATTTCACTCTGAGACATGATTGTTTCCTTTCTTTCTTATAATGAGCAAGGGGAAAAAACTCACTGATGCAAAGTCTGATATATTTTATCTGGCAGAAATCTTTAACAAACTCAATTTATTGAACATGAACCTACAGAGTAAACACAATATCCTCACTGATAATAAGGAAGCCATTGTTTCTTTCCTTAAAAACCTCAAAATCTATTGGAGAAAATCACATATCAAAATCTGAACAAGAAAGCAGAGGCACTAAAGGACGATGACATTACTATTTATGTGAATCACCTAAAGCAAATTGTGACAGAGTATATTGAAATGTTTTTGGGGATAAATTGGGAATAGTTTGTTAGAGTAGGTCACAAGCAAACACTTTAAAACAGATGTTATTTGAAATACTGGAGCTATGCTAGACATAGTGGCATCTCACACCTTTTTGCAAGGGCTTTGAAGAGTGCTCAAAAGACATCACTAATGGATTATTGTTTATCAAGGCAACAGATGAAAGAGCAGGCTGCAGGAGACTTGGTGTTATGGTCCTGCAAGCAGAGAGAGTCAAACGGGCTTTCTCTCAGTCTCAGAGTGAAAGAGAGAGAAGAAGAGAGAGAGAGCAGAGATCACTTGATAGTGTCAGCTAGCAGAAGTTGCTGGGACTGAAACAGGACAAGATAGCCTGGTCAAAGCCCTTGTGGCTCATGCAAAAGGAGAAGACTGGCTGTCTAATGTTTCACTTGGAATAAGTGAAACAAGAAGGAACTCTGTGGTGACCTGAAAGAAAGAGGTTATCATCTGGAGAACCCTGATGGGGCAAGTTTCGTCAGCAAGACACTGAGGTGATTGATAGAAGTATATCAGTTGTGGATGTCCTGGAACAACACCTATCTCTGAAAACCAACAAGAACCTTCTTGAGTGGGAACCATTTACCTTTCGAGCGCCAAAGCCTGGTGAACTTTATACATGTTAAATTCTGTGCACAGTAGAAGAATTGCCTGCAACCAGTGAATTTGGATGATTGAAAAGTGAGATTGGACTGTGAACCAAAGAACATTTCTGAACTTACACATATTACATGGACGTGCACTTAGAATTAGAAGGGGGTAAAGTTAGGTAAAGTAATTTAATAGTGATAAGTTAAAGTGTAATTCTGTTTTCATGCTTAAAGATAATTAAAATAAACTTTTGTTTAAGGAACCATTTGTCTTGGTGAATAGCTATTGCTGCTGGGTTTTGGGGTCCTCTGGGCTTGTACACACAGATCTGCAGGAAACCTTTAAGACCTGTTAAACCTCAATATCCATTATTGGATATTAGATCTATTAAGGCACAACCCATCCATGTTGATGCAGAAATTCAAGAGAGTTTCATTGATCTTCAAAGTTATATAAATTCAATCAATTTAAAAAAAATGAGTTAGGAGTCAGGCCAAAATATTTTTCATTACCTTTTCCTCAACATACTTCATTGAATGTGGAATCAGCAAGGTAGTTTCCTTGACAAAATCCAAGAACAACAAGAGGTGATCTTCCACTGTCAATATCCAATTTGGAGCCTGACATCAAAAAACTTGCACAGGAATATCAAGCTCCAAGATCTCACTAAAATTTTATAAGGATTATTTTTTAAGTTTTTCATATCCTTGAGTTTATGCTCAAGGTTCCCTAATGACACATTGTATACGAACATTTGCTCTCTCAGAACTTTTTTTTTGTAATGTGCATGTTTATGTTTTTTTCTTTCTTACATGTTCAACAAAAATGATTTAGTTCTGGAATCACAAACTACAGTTACTACACTCAGAGTAAAAGCCTTGTTTTCTTTTCACCTCAGGTACCATAAATATTTGGGGTTGTTTTTTTAATGTAGTCAGTAGGAGAGAAGTATGGGGAAGTGAGCCCATAAACTTTGAGCAGAGTCCTAAGGGGGCCATACCCAAAAAAAGGTTGAGAATGGCTGATCTAAATGATAGGTTCGTTATAAATAGTGATTCGCATACATTTATGGGCCATATCATCAGGCATCTGAAACAACACTGTGACCATGCTTAGATCCATGGTCAGACGTGCAGTTACAAGTCTGATCCTAACAATTTATTGGCTTTGACTCAGTTTAATTTTATCCTTGCACTTGATTTCCAATTTATTA
Source organism: Narcine bancroftii (assembly GCF_036971445.1). Classification (NCBI taxonomy): domain Eukaryota; kingdom Metazoa; phylum Chordata; class Chondrichthyes; order Torpediniformes; family Narcinidae; genus Narcine; species Narcine bancroftii. The sequence continues at coordinate 283,278,247 of NC_091470.1, forward strand.
ACTTTGGTTGTGGAATCTCCTTTGGAATATCCTTGAGGGAACCATTTTGTTTATTATAAAAATGAAAGCTTGCAGCAAGATCATTGATATAGCAGGTTCCATGACAGGAACCTCATGAACAAGTAAGCATACTATATAACAATATAGATACCCATCATAATTTTGTATACTTCTATCAAATCTCCCATCATTCTATTATGCTCTAGGGAGTAAAGTCCTAACCTGTTTAACCTTTCCCTGTTTACTCAGTTCCTGAAGTTCAGGAAACATCCTCTTCTGCACTCTTTCAATTTTATTGATATCCTTTCTTTAGTTAGGTGACCAAAACAATCTTCTTTTCTTCCATTTCTTTATTGTTATGAATATATATTTCATACAAAGAGGTTTGCAGGTGATCGAGACCACTTCCCTTCACGATGCTGCCTGATCCACTGAGTCCCTGCAGCTTCTTGTGGTTTGTGCATAATTCCAGCATCTACAGTTCTTGTGTTTGTTTTTTTTGGCTAAAATTAGAGATGGTCCTAGCACACTGGTAACCCAAGTGTGATGAAAAGATCCCTGGAGAAAAATGCCAAGTAGTTGCATGTTATTGACATTTTATGTCCATATTCAAAACTGATGTAGATAGCAGCTCGACAAAAATTGGAAGAATTTTACAAGAAAAGAATTTGCAAAGACATTTGCTGGAAGTCCTGAAAAGTTTTGGCGATGCATTCTTCAATATCTCAGGGAAACTTGAAAAATAATCCTTTTTTTTCCTCCAGTAGGATTATTTGAGCTTGAATGACAACAAAGCAGGGAATCAGGGTTTAATGCTATTTAACATTACTAAATATTTTTTAAAAACAATACTTTATATATTTTTTCATTGCTTTGGGTTGTGTTCAATGCATCTATCTATCAGAGGACTTTAGTTGTGCATGGGGAATAGAACATCCAGGTCACACTGTCTTCTTAATTTACTTATTTTTTCCAGTTTCCCTTGCATGTTTCCCTTGATATTGTTACAAACTAACCGACACCCATTGGTATTAACACACAAACAGTGATGGAAGATTCGCCAGACAGTGGTAAATTCAAAATAATAGTTTTTATTAAGCTATTAACCACATAACTGTTCTCACTTAACTCTAAGCTTAAACCTCACCATGTGCAAATTTAATTGTGTGTGTGTGTGTGTGTGTGTGTGTGTGTGTGTGTGTGTGTGTGTGTGTGTGTGTGTGTGTGTGTGTGTGTGTGTGTGTGTGTTAAATACATACTACTTCACTTTAAACTTGAATGTAAAAAATTATTTTTAAGGCCCAGTATTTTAAAGTCTTGTTGAACTTGGAAGTCTATTAAATTGTAGTTCAGAAGTGATTACAAAACATCAAGATTTTTTAAACTGTTGCTCAAAGCAGTAATGAAGTGTTTGTTAACATTGACTTAGTCCTTAAACTGTTCAAACTCACAAATTTTCATGAGCTTTTATCCCCAAAAAGAGATTTCTTCTTAAATTCTCACACTGGTTTTTCTTCAACTCCTTCTTAGTTGTGGTGTTCTTGTCCATGATGAGGTTGCCTTTTAATAACAAAAAGAGACAATCAGAAGTGGTCTGGCTTACTTTAAAGCCACTTTGAACAGCACCACCTCCTTCTCCAGGGAATACTGTAAATTTTCTTTTCCTTCTGGTTTCTTCTGGGCTTCTGGTCTTAATATGCCTCTGCCTTCAGATATATATAGCCCTAAACTCATATGAGATGACATCACCAATTCCTAGAAAACGTGAATCAGTTATTGGCATTTTAAAGAGTTGCCAACCCCAGTTTCTTGTAAACCAATGTGATCTTCATACCTCTGTCTTGTAGACGACACATCTCTGAAGTATTATCTCACTTCTGTTTCAAAGGCTTAAGTATATCACTTACATGGTTCTGAGTTTCATTTTTCTTGTTCAAGAGGCCAAAAGTGGTTTCGTTTAAAAACAGATGGCTTCCTTCAGCAGTTCTTATTGAATACTTAGATACTTCAGTTTTTAATAAAGCAAATACTCCATTGTTCTTCAATAATTAAGATCCATTTCTGATTGTAAGCTGTCTTTCCAAGACACGTTGACTCTGAAAATGAACACTCTGAGTTCAATGGTGTATCTGTAAATCTGCTGATTTGTGTGTGACCCTGTACCAGCCCACAACTAATTACTAAGAATACATATACAATATTTTAACTCTATAATTTACTTTACTAAGACATTTGTTACGAGCCCAAAGGACCCCAAACCCAGCAGCAATAGACATTCACCAAGACAAGTAGTTACTTAAACAAAATTTGTTTATAATTATCTTTAAGCATGAAAGTAGAATCAAACTTTAACTTATCTCTATTAACTTAACTAACCTTAACCCCATTCTAATTCTAACCATACGTGTATGTAATGTGTGTGTGTGTAAATTTAAGTAAAGTTCTTTTGTTCACAGTTCAATCTCACTTCTCATTCTTCCAAGTTCACTGGTTGTAGGCAATTCTTATACTGTGCACTAAATTTAACATGTATAAATTTCACCAGGCTTTGGTGCTCGAAAGGTAAATGTTTAGTGCTTAGGAAGGTTCTTTGGAGGTTTGCAGAGAGATATTTGTTGTTCCAGGATGTCCACAACTGAGGTACCACCATTAGTCACTTCAGTGTCTTGCTGACGTAACTTGCCCCATCAGGGTTCTCCAGATGATAACCTCTTTCTTTCAGGTCACCACAGAGTTCCTTTCTGTTCCTCTTATTCCAAGAGAAGCATCAGACAGATAGCACTTTCAGCCATCTGACACTCTTGAGCTTTATGTTTCCAAACAGCTTCTCCTGACTTGCACTGTTCAGCTCCTTTCTGCGTCACACATCTTGGCTGAGAGAGCTTGTCTCCTCTCTCTCCCCCCCCCCCCCTCTCTCTCTCCAACTGCCAACTGCCAAGAAGCCCATGTGACTCTCTCACTTGCAAAAAAACTCACCTTCTTCAGCAAACTACAGGAGTTATCTTTCTTTTTCAAGCTGTTGTCTTAGGTAAAAAACCAGGAGTGACCCTTCTGTGAGCACTTTGCAGAAAGGTCCGAAGACTTGTAGTTATCCAACCAGACCAGCCTGTCTCCAATTCCAAACAATGGTCTATTCATTTCATGATGCCATTTCAATTAGCACTTACTTGTGAAATGTGCATAAAATTCACCATTGTTCTTGTAATGTCACTGAATATGAATTCTTAGTATTTCAAATAAAGATCTTTTTTAAAATGTGTGTATATATATAACCCACTCTAATCTTACCAAATTCCTCCCAATATTTATCCATTACACATTTTATAAATAGAGTTTAACCTTAACCTAAATATTACTATTAACACAGATCCATTACAATACCATAAATTTCATGTCAACTAAAATTCTCATATTTTTAGAGATCACAAGTCAGTAACTTAAAACTATCTCACCTCATTTGAATTTGATATTAAACAAAACCTTATGCTTAAATAATAAATAATCAATTATAATTCCACATGGTCTCTATATTATAGACTTGGAGAATTCACAGCGTAGCCCGGGAAATAAAAAAAACTGTTGTTGACTACATGGTTGAAACAAAATATCCAAAAAAACTTCATGGTAATTCTGCATAAATATTTTTTTCTCTGTTTCCTGTTGCCTGTTCCTTGTTTGTCTGGAGGCCTCATCACTGAGACAGGCCTGGTGTTGCTGTTCTGTTTCACACTGCCTGTCCCGTGCCTGTCTGGAGGACTGAGCACTGAGATGGGCATATCGCTGCAGTTCTGTTTCATGCTGCCTGCTCCTTGCATGTCTGGGAGCAGAAACAGTGAGGCGAGACTGATGTTTCTCTGCTGTCTAACTCTATGGGCCTGTGAAGAGCTTCTGCCAGTGTTGCTTCGCTTTTTTGGGCCCATATTGAAATGTACATTGATGCACAGCACTGCAACTAATTGAGGTCTCCCTGGTGCAAGTTCAATTTATTTTTGAAATTTTGTATTTCATATGACTTTAAAGGCTAAATTCAATGTTGTCATGACATTCAGCATCAAATGTTACCACAACTAAGCAAATAGTAATTCCGAGTAAATACTTGTATAATAAACAGTAATGGAAGTCAGAACATTTTTGAACTTCATATGATTAAATTCAATAAAATTCAATGTGGTCATGACATTTCTAAAGTACTCCATATTGGTTTGCAAGGAGTACAAACAGACATACATGCACAAATATATATTAGATATAGTAAACTTAAACATCAAAGAGAAAACTGTACAGACATATAACAGATTGATTTTAAGAATTAAATTACATTTTGTGTGAGGAAGAAACATGCACAGAAACATTTGTTTATAACATATTGCATAATATTCATAATTTTAAAAAGCAGCATTGTCAACTTACCAAGGTCAATTAACTTTTCATATTTTTACACATTTTTCTTGCAATAGAGATGGAAGCCATTCACTTATCAAGTCTATCTCTCAGACAATTCTTAGCTGTCCTTTGTTGAGAGAATGGGGGAGTTATGAACAGGGAAAAGGATACTGGGGTGGTGCCAGCATTGCTTTGGCCCTTTGATGCTGGTGATCCTATCTAGTTGCTTCAGAGGGAAAAGCAAAATATGAAACTGTAAAGATATTAAGAAATTCTAGCAAATTAACCCATCCTGGTAGAGAGAGAAATTTTGTGGATGAATGGCTAGTGTAAATGGCCACCTCCAAATCAGAGAAAGTGAGTTATATGAAGCAGTTAAATTCAATTTTGAGTTCACAAAGCTACTATGTGTCCAGGTGGAGGATGAAGCATTGTACTTCAAGCATGCATTGGATCTTATTATAACTTTGGGGAAAGCCACAGGCAGAAAGGTCAGAGGGGAACAAGTCAAAAGAGACATGAGGAAATCATATAGGAAAAAAAGAGCAGAAATATTTCAAATTTGGAAGAGAAGTAACATGAATTTAATAGTAAATTAAAGTCAAGAAAACACAGATACTAGAAATCAGAAACCAAAACTGAAAATTCTGGCAACACTCAAGCGATCAATTCAAATGATACAAATACTTACGTAGTTTTCTTCATGTATAAAGATCATTTGGACAGTCAACCTGGACTGAAACTGAAACAGGTTGTTTTAGGTCTTTTTAGTGATATTCAAAATTGACGGATATACTGAATTTAACTGATGGAGGACCCTTTATAACTGTAGATAATTCAAATTAATGATTTCATTTGTAAATTTAAACATGGTAGGATTGACCAATTTGCAAAACTACAATAACAAAGTATATTAAGTTTGATGTTTAATCTCTGAAGATCTGTCTCGGAGCCTCCATATCGATGCAATTATGAAGAAAGCTCGTCAGCGGCTATACTTTGTAAAGTGTTTGAGGTGATTCGATATGTCACCGAAGAACCTCGAAAGCTTCTATAGGTGTACCATGGAAGACTACTCTAGCTGGTTGCATCACTGAGGTACCAAGACCGAGGACAAAAAAAAACTCCAGAGAACTGTTAACTCGGCTTGTGACATCACGGACACCAGACTTCACTCCATCAAGGACATCAACAAGAGGTGATGTCTTAAGAAAGCAGCCTCTATCCTGAACGACCCCCACCACCCAGGCCAAGCCCTCTTCACTCCGCTACCATCCGGAAAAGGTACAGGAAACTGAAGACAATCAATCAGCAGCGCAAGGGCACCTTCTTCCCTTCTGCCATCAGATTCTTGAATGATCAGTGAACCAAAGACACTGCCTTATTTTGACTTTTCATGCACTATTTTTTATTTATTTTTGTAAGACGGCTTATATGAATGGTTCTGCTGTGATGCAGCCACAAGAATCAAAATTTGTGACTTGTTCATGACAATAAGTTCTGATTCTGAAATAACAATTTATTATTAGAAATAGGAACTGACATCATTATAGACCCCCATCACCCTGGTCACAACCTCTTCTTACTGCTCCCTTTAGGATAAAAGATACAGAAGCCTGAAATCCAGCACCACTAGATTCAAGAACTTCCCCATCCCCCGCACCAATAGTATCAGGATCATGAAATTTCAGTACCCAAATCATAAACTACTCTAATACCGCAAAAGGACCGATCTGTATTATGAAACATCACTTTTTTTCTTGCACTACTGTAATTGTGAATAATACCTATCTTTTATATTTATTATCTCTTTTAAATTGTAATTTACTGCATAGTGTTGGGTTTCTTCACAAAGTACCTGTTTTCTACAGCAAATAAAAACTTTGGGCACATATGTATTGTAATTATGTGTATGTCAATAAACTGATTATCAGCTGCAAATCACATTTTGTTATTCATGCACAAGCAATCCCAAGTCCCTCTGCACAACAGCATGCTATTACAGGGGTGGTCAAACTTGCTTAAGGTAAGACCTCATACGATAAACTTCAGATGATTGAGAGCCGCAAAACATGAAAAAAATTACATACATTTTTACTCTTACTTGCACATTGTGATACAAAAATTTTATATAAATATTATGACATACATATGTCATAATATTTATTTATGTATGTAGTTTGTAAACCAGTAATTTGTATTGCTTTCAATAATCAAAATGTACACAACATATACTCATGTAAGAGTCGAATTTTGTGGACCAATCTTTAGGGTAAAATTTACAGTGGTTGATTATTACACATAACCTTTGACCATGGTAAGTACCTGAGTCATTCGAGGCATCAGGAGCTTGGATGGGCAACCAGCAGGGACTAGGTGGTAAGTCCGTGTTCGAGACATTGGGAGCTCTGATGGGTGGGTGGGTGGGTGGCAAGGAACTAGGTGACAATCCGCAGTCAGGATGTTGGATTTCAAAACAATTTTGAAAATAACTAAATCTAATAATGCGCTATTCATGAGTTAATTGTGAGGCTCCAAAAGCTCAGTGGTTAGATGATTGGGCTTGTAATCCAGGGATCGCAAGTTCATTCCGTGCTGAGGCCTCATTTCTGTGCGGGGACACTTGACAAAGTGGCGACTCTCTGTGTTCCTTATGGTAGACAAAGTTAAAGAATTTCATGTATGTTACATTCTAAAAAATGTCAATAATGGAACCTTTACTATTTGCCAAAGAATGCCTCTTTTATGACCAAATATCTATATTATTTTAAAGTTACTGCTGTTTCTTTCATGAATCTAATGCTGTATGAAGCTATTTAACTGAATGAACATATAATTGATGCTTTTCATTCCTCATTCTCTTACACAGAACCAACAAAAATCTGCAATGGTGAGCTTCAGCAGTGGATGCAACTTGTATATAGTACGTTTCTCCATATCAAAAAAGCTTGGGACTGGACTGTTTTCGGTTATTGGGTTTTTTTCAGTTAACAGAACAAAACCAAACAAATTACAAAAGCAGCACTTTAGCATCAGCCTTCACCAGACCTTGACACCTCCCACCGCCGATGTCACCAATCCCAACTCCAGTCCCTGCTCTGACCCAGGAAGCCAAGGCCCCCACCCCTTCCCTCGGTCCCTGCTCCTGCCCAGGAGGCCACTCTCCTTGATGACACCAGGACAAATGATTCATCTGACTGCTTGTGGCTAGAAGACAGTGGCACACAGTTTGTAAACTGTGATGGATTATATCATATTTTATATTGTATTTAAAGGAAATAAATTGTGGCAGGTTTTTTAGTGTAGGTCACATACAAACACTTCAAAACAGATCTCACTTAAAATGCCAGAACTCTGCTCAAGTGAGACGGTCCAGGCTCTGGGTGTCTTTACAAAAACTTGGAAGGATGCCTATAAGGACTTCACAAGTAGGTGTTAATTGGACATTCTGTGGAGTAATGGATTATTATTTTGGAAACCAACACATGAATGATTGGGTTCGGTGCCGCAGTCTGAGTGTATGTTGCTGTTCTAAGAGGGTCTTGAGTGAGTGAGAGAGAGAGAGAGAGAGAGCAAGAGAGCAAGAGAGAAAGAGAATATACATTTCTACAGTTCAGCAGGTGGGACTGGAACAGGACAAGCTGGCAAGCTTTTTTTTTAACAAACTTTATTTATTTGAAGGATCATTATTAGTAATACAGAATATATTTGAATAATTTATATGAATGTATATATATATATATATATATATGTATGTATAACAGATTGATTTTAAGAATTAAATTACATTTTGTGTGAGGAAGAAACATGCACAGAAACATTTGTTTATAACATGTTGAATAATATTCATGATTTTAAAAAGCAGTATTGTCAACTTACCAAGGTCAATTAACTTTTCATATTTTTACACATTTTTCTTGCAATAGAGATGGAAGCCATTCACTTATCAAGTGAAGCCTTTATATATATATATATATATATATATATATATATAAAAAAAACAATTAAAAAAAAGACTTAAATGAAGTCCCCACCGACCCTCCCACCCCATCAGCCACTCTCTTAAAGAGAGCCAAAAATATATAAGCAGAAACTAAGAATATATAATATATCTCAGTGCATATATTCCAAATATGTTAACCACTTATTAACAAAAAAGAATAATCATGCAGATTATATGAATTTTTTTCCATAACAATATAAGCTCTCAATTCATTATACCATCGCATTATATTAATCACTATGTTATCTTTCCATGTACTTGCTACACATTTTCGAGCTACAGACAATGCTAAATATACAAATGCAATTTGAAATTAATCCAACCTTAATCTCTTTAAAGGAATCATATAACCCATTAAAAAAATAAATGGATCTAATGGTAACTTAAAGTTATATAATTTTTCCAAAATTAACTTAATTTCATCCCAGAATGGTTGTACATGCACACAAGACCAAACAGCATGTAAAAAAAAGTTTCAGTACATACACCACATCTAAAATAAGAATCTGAATTACTAAAACCATATTTTTTCAATTTCTCTGGGGTTAAATACAACTGATGTAGAAACTTATAATTAACCATTCCATACCACACATTTGTCAATTTAGTAACACTATCATGACACACATCTGCCCAGTAATGTTCAGGAAAAACAAAAACTAAATAATTTCCCCATTTAAGCTTAGATTTCTCCCATTCCAGTTTATCCATAATTGTCTTGTAATACTTGGTATATAACAGAGATATAACTACTTTTTGGTATAGAAGAAATCAAAGACTCAAATTCTGTAAATACAGGTAAAATCATCTCTCTACCATACATATTTTTCACCAAAACTTGAAGTTGATAATAAACAAATAAAGAATTTTCAGCAATATCAAAATGCTCTTTCAATTGATTAAAAGAAACTGTCCTTCTACAAAATAATCCTGTAATATTTTTATACTCTTAGAATCCCAGTTCTTTAAATGACTATTAAACATTGAAAAAGAAATAAGCTAATTGTTATATAATGGAGTTAATATTGACAATTTATCTTTTGATCCTAAAATCTTATTTTTTTTTTAGTCCATAGCTTTAATAGATGTTTTAATATCGGCATATTATATTCCCTCAACAAGTTTACATTCCATTGAAATATAAATTGATAAACCTCGACTTCAGAAATACAAGCCATCTTAACTTTAGCTCAATTCAGGGGTTGGTCCAAATCCATCAGTCTACTAATAAATTTCAACTGAGCTGCTTCATAATAATTTGGAAAATGGGGTAATTTGAAGCCCACCTAATGCATACTTCCAAGTAAGTTTATATAATGCTACCCGTGGTAATTTACCTTTCCATAAAAATTCTCTCGTGACTTTATTTAAATCCTGAAAAAAACCCTTTTAAAGAGAACACGGTATTGATTGAAATAAATATTGACTACGAGGAAAAATATTCCTTTTAATACAATTAACTCAACCAATTAAAGTTAACATAACAGAAGATCTTTCCACTTAATTAAATCTGCTTTAATCTTTTTTAATAAAGGAACATAATTTAACTTATATAAAGATTGATACTCAGTATTTACAATTATTCCTAAATATTTAATTTTATCAAACCATTCCAGTTTTATAATGTTTTTATACTCTGAATAGTCTCCTTCTCCGACTGTCCTAATTTCACTCTTGTCCCAGTTAACTTTATATCCAGATAATGTTCCATATTGTAGTAAACATTCCCGCACATGTGGGATTGTTCTGGGTTTGTTAAATATATCAAAACATCATCTGCAAATAAATTAATCTTATACTCTTCATCCATTACTCTCATCCCTCTTATCTGTTCATTCTATCTTATTGTTTGATCTAACGGTTCAATAGCCAATGCAAACAGAGCTGGTGACAATGGACAGCTTTGTTGAGTTGAACGCGTCAATTTAAATGATGATAAGACTTGACCATTTGTTACCACCCTAGCAGTCGGGTTCGTATATAAAGATTTAACCCAACTAATAAAAAAAATGGCCAAATTTAAATTTATCCAATTCTTTAAATAAAAAATCCCATTCGACCCTATCAAAGGCTTTTTCCGCGTCAAGTGCAACCACCATTGGATAGTTGGGCTGCTGTCGATAAGCATTGACCAGACTAATCAATCGAAGAATATTATCTGAAGCATTTCTATTTTTAATAATACCTGTTTGATCAACATGTATCAATTTAGGTAAATACTTGGCAAGTCTATTTGCTAACACTTTTGCTATAATTTTATAATCGACATTCAATAAAGAAATAGGTCTATACGAAGACACTTTCAACGGGTCTCTATCTTTTTTTCAGGATTACAGTAATTAAAGCACTAGAGCAAGATTCTTGTAACTCATGCTATTCAGTCACTTGTTGTAATATCTCCTCAAACACTGAAGATAAATCTTCATAAAAATCTTTATAAAATTCCACCGAAAACCCATCATCGCCTGGTGACTTCCCATCGGGCATCTCCAACAAAGCCGCTTTAATCTCTAATTCTGTAAATGGAGCTCCCAGATCCATAATATCCTCCTCTTCTAATGCTGATGACGTTAACTTAGATAAATAAGATAAATAGAACCGCTATCCTGTTTCCCCTCAGAAGTATATAATTTTTTTATAAAATGAATAAAACTGGTCATTAATTTCCTGAGGTTTATAGGTAACTGTGAATTCTTTTTTACAGCATTAATAGTCCATGAAACCTGTTCCATCTTTAACTACCATGCAAGTACCTTAAGTGCCCTCTCACCCAACTCATAGTAACACTGTTTAGATCGATTAATTAAATGTTCAAATTGATAAGTCTGCAACGTATTATAATGCAATTTCAGTTTAGTCAAAGCCACTTTTTTTTATATCTTCTGTCACTTCCTTCTGAAATTCCTTCTCCAATTCATCAATTTGCTTTTCTAATTCTAAACTTTCTGCCGTATACTGCTTCTTAACTTTAGTGGTATAGCTAATAATCTGTCCTCTTAAATAAGCTTTTAACCCATCTCATAACACAAAATGACTTTCTACTGAATTAGCATTCTCAGACAAAAAGAAAGTAATCTGTTCTTTAACAAAGGTAACAAACTCTGTTTTTTTTCAACAACATTGTGTTAAATCTCCATCTATAAGATGAATATACCACTTCTGAACTTGCGCAAGAAAAAAATAATAAAGAATGATCTGATGTAACCCTGCTTTTATATTCTGCCTGTAGTAGCCTTCCTTGTAACTGTGCTGACACTAAAAAATATTCTATTCTAGAAAATGAAGCATGTCAAGACGAGTAAAAGGAAAAATCCTTCTCTGTATGATTAACCCTTCTCCAAATATCCATCAAATTTAAATCCTTCATCAAGGCCCCAATTTGTATCACTATCTTTGATTTCTTTATACTTATTGGGGGTCATTTTCTTGATATAAGCCAAAACTCACTTTCGCTTAATCGGGTTATTTAACCCCTGAACATTAAAAGTTGCAAATTTCAAATTAGACATCCTTATAAACTAACAGTATAATCACTTACTACAAAATATCGCTCCCCTTCAAGTAACTTAAAACCACTATCCCTCCCCTAAATTTTTTTTTAAAGAAAGTGTATTTTAAAAAATTTAATTATCCCAAAAAAAACTACCCAAAGGTAGTAATGCCCTAAAAAACTGGATATGGTAAACCCCACTAGTGAAATCAAAGATTTCAGTGCTATCCACCGACCCCGCCCCCAGCCAGAAATACATCATTCACATCTATACAATCCAGTACTGCAAACATATTCAACCCAATGACTCCATTCCCAATGATCGTTCCGGATCTTCAATGTCAATAAGACTTTCTTTCCATTTTTTTCCATTTTTCCCATTTTGCCCATTTCCATTTCCATTTGCCATCTTTTAGGTGACAGTGGTGAAACTCTTCCATGTCCTCATAAATCCGGTAATGAATTAGCAAAAATTAATGCTTCCGATGCCATTCTGCGCACCCCAGCCCACCCAATGGCAGCACGGGCTCAAGGGCTCTTCTCTTTTCCGGGTCACCCACGCGCCTGACATCGCGAATGCGCGGATCAACTCCGGCCGAGCTCGTCATCATGCCTGCGCCATCTTGTGGAGACAAGTTCGGCACCGGTGTAATACTCAGCCTGGCAGGAGTTCTCTGTGCCTTGGTGGTTTATCAAATGACAATTCCATGGCTTTGGTTGAACAGGTAGGCCTCAATTCTTTAGCATTTTAAAAAGATAATTTCTTCTGTAATTGAATTTTTGTTTTTTTAACATTAGTCGCCATTGTGACCTATTAATGTTCCCAAAAATAAAGATACAACTTTTAATCACTTAGATAAACTTTAAAGATGGGTGCTTAAAAAACTGGCTGAGGAAGGGTGAGATCGCCCTTTACGCCATCTTGCCACGTCCCAACAAGCTGGTAAGCTTGTGGAAAAACCCCATTTTGAAGACAGGTTGTGAGTTCTTAGTTCAGCCTGGTCAAAGCTCTTGAAATTCATACAAGAGGAGAGGACTGGCTGCATAATGTTTCACTTGAAATAAGGGAAACAAAAAGCAACTCTGTAGTGACCTGAAAGAAAGAGGTTATCATCTGGAAAACCATGATGGGGTGTTTTCTTCAGCAGGACACTGAGATGGTTGATCAAAAGGAATCAGTTTGTGTGTGTCCAATGAGCAATGAATCTCTGAAACCAACAAGAACCTTCCTGAGCAGTAACCATTCACCTTTCAAGCACCAAAGCCTGGTGAAATTCATCAATATTAAATTCTGTGCAAAGTATAAGAATTGCCTGAAACCAGTGAACTTGGAGGAGTGAGAAGTGAGATTGGACTGTAAATCAAAGAACTTTTTTTGAACTTGTATATTCATTGCATACACATGCGGTTAGAAATAGAAGGGGGTTAAGTTAGGTTAACTTAATAGTAATAAGTTAAAGTTTGATCCTGTTTTCATGTTTAAAGATGATTAAAAGCAACTTATGTTTAAGTAACCATTTGTCTTGGTAAATTTCTGTTGCTGCTAGGTTTTGAGGTCCTCTGGGCCCTTAACATAACCAAGTACAGTGGAGGGTAAAGAAGAAATGGAAAGACAGAAGGGAGGGAATTACCTGAAATGAAGACAATTGGCATTCTAATTTCTCCCCATGAGCTGCCTGACCTGGTGGTTTCCTCTAGTCTCTCACTAATGGCTCGAGATTCCAGCCTGCATCTCAGAGCTGACATCCAGCTGTTCAGTGTCTGTCTTCCTGGCTGATTCTGAGATCTGTTGTTACCAAACTGGCACCAACAGAGCATCAGAGCTGCACATGGGCAAGTCAGGTGATCTTTTTTTTTCAACTTATGACATCATGTCAGTGCCACAAAAAAGTTCAGTTAATGGAACATTTCAATTAACAGAACTTTGGATAAGGGAGAGTACTGCATTAAATATTGTGCTGCAAGAGTATAAAGTTCCATTTTTGTGTGATTAATATTATTTCTTACACACACTTCACATGTCCTTTCCACAGAGGATAGTGAGCCTAACACTATGAAGGCAGTGAAGACAAACTTGAAGAAGGAAATCTTGAGTTAAATGCCATAAAACCACATGGAGTTACCTCAGCACCTTTATGAAGGCTGACATCAGAGAGAAATCAATGCTGCTGGCATACTAATGGAATTTTAATTGAATGGTAGAATTAACAAGGAATTCTTCATGGTGATAAAGTTAAACAAAAAAAGTGTGTAGACGCTGTGATTGTAGTTGATACACAAAAATACTGAAGAATCTCAGCGAGTCACGCTGTGTTCTTTATGTAGCAAAGATATACAACCAACGTTTTGGGTTTGAGTCCTGTTTTGGTATACCCCATTTTACCAAACTTCATTTTTACATAGAAACCTGTGTTCGCTATCCAAAAGAAATGTGAATGGGTTTTGAAATTTTGAATGGGTTTTCAGTTTTACAAAAATAGCCTTCAATAGCAGTGACTAGATCTTCACTTTATGTCATTTTGACTTACTTAAAGTTTCATAGGAATGCTCTAGTTTCATAAAGTAGGGTATAGGGTATAAGCAAAAATTCTGATAGGGGAGCTGGAGTTAATGATGAACAATCTGACGTAGATATTCCAGTGGTCTAGATGATCTGACACAGAGTGAATGGCCAGTGAGATAGCGTCTGCTGTTGACCTGAGACGAAAGGCGATGAAGTGGGTACATATCCTTCCTGAGATAGATATTGATTCATTCCACAACCAATCTCTCAAAGGACATCATCATGGTAGATATCAATGTAATCGACTGATACTGTTCTTGGGCATTTGGATAATGGATGTCTTGTTAAAGCGGATGGGAGCTCTGACCATTGTGGTGAGAGGTTTAAAAAAATACAGAAAAACTCTAGATCCTTGAGGTGAAGAAGGGGGAATGTTCTCCACTGTAGCCCCTGCTCCAATCTGGTGCATCCTCAATACCTGTAACCCTTGAGGAAGGTGGGAGGAGAACATTCTCCCACTCTAGTTCCCTGCTCTGATCCACCTCGTCCTCCATGCCTGTGAACCTCAAGGTAGGGGGAGGGTAACATTCTCCCACTGTAGACCCCTATTCCCAACTCGTGCATCTTTATGCCCACAACCTCGAGATGGGAGGGGAAATGTTCTGATGTAGTCCCTTGCTCCCATCTGCTAGTTCCTTAAGGCCCACAACCCTTGACAACTGGCTGCTGACCATGGATGCTGACGTATTGGATCTTTGACCTCTGACGAACATCAATTAGAAAATTGTTACCAGCCATTTTCCAAAGGCGATTAAACCTGCACCTGGGACTATTGCTTGGGATTATCAGGCAGTAGGATCCTATGGTGAAGCACATCAAGACTATGGTCCCACTTCTCCTCCCAGACTTGCGGCAGTGCCACAACCAGCTTAATCTTGTACAGGTAGGTTGACAAGAAGATTGAATGAGATTTGCAGAATTAATTTCAACTCTAATTACCTGAAGCCATTTCGATCCTGTCTGAATTTTTTGATTATAGAACCAAGCAATGTCTTGATGACTTGAGGATGGAGAATTATCATTCACTACCCATCCCACCAAGGCAATAATCTACTTACCAGTCCAGCCTCAAACTAATTATCAGATGCTCATCTGCAAGATTCAGATTATTAGCCCACTTTGATTCAACATCCAGACTTGAAACCCAGTTCTAGTGCAATGGGATTAATAATAATAATAATGATCTGTCAAATCTCCATTGACAGTTTAGGAAGTTATATATATAGATGCTGCTTCTCTCTTCTCCTATTGCTGGTAAGTTTTTCTCCAAGCAGGCAATGCATAAACATCAATGTTTACATTCATTCTTCTCCAACATAAGGAATTTAAGATCCATGTTCATCACTGTAGTATTACCTACTCCTCTACAGAATTTTTAAGAAACCATATACTAAATACGAAGGAAAATGACAGATGAAGTTAAAAAGGGTGAGGAAGTCAAGGGAGAAATCAGGAGCAAAGATGTGATAGACACAGTGAGAGAAAGAGATGCTGAAGAAAGCAGAAAATTGAAAAATCAGAAACAGAAAATGAGCAGAGGTGAAAGAAGAATAAGGCAGGAAAGGAATTATGGAAAATTTAGTTAAGTAGAGGAGTAGAACAGGCAGATTTTTGTGGAGAAGAGAGCAAAGGGAAGAACTGAGGATAAAGAAAGGAGAAGAAGAACTGACAATGGAATAATACAAAATCTGATGTCATAGAGTTATAGGAAGGATACTGAGAAGTTTCAAAAGAAAACAGACAAGATAAGCAAATAAACAAAGACATGACAGATGAAGTAAGGATAAATCTGAGCTCAACGGTGCAATGCACAAAAGTGCCAGAGAAACTCAACAGATCATGAAGTAAAGGGTAGCCAACATTTTGGGCCTGAGCCCCTCATTAAGGTATGAGCAAAAAGCAGGCAGGTGCCAGAATAAAAAAGATGGGGGAGGAGTGGAGATGTGAGCTCATCCATTTTGTTGAAAACAATAGAAAGGCGAGGATTTTTTTTTAACTTGGTGAAAGATTTAAGGCACTGTTTTCAAAGGCCTCAGGATGCTCACACAAAAAAACGACTATATGTTAAAATTCAAGAAGAATACACAATTAGGAAGGTATAAACTACGCTGCCCTTTATTTCAATAGAATTCAATATTGCACACTCTCCCTGTGCAGTGTGGGATTCCTTCCACATTTTGGTGGATTAACTAACCACTCTAAATGACCCTTAATGCTTAGGTAGGGGATAGAAACTTACATGAGAAAAGGGAAAAGTGTAGGTATAATGTGGGTGTTGGGTGGGGGATGGGCCAAAGTGCTTGTTTCTGCATTGCATTGCTCTATGAACCTCCATAGTAGTGAACCCTTGAGAATCTCTACCTTTAGGCTAGAGTATATTCAAGACAAATCATGATTTATTCTTACATAGGAAGGAAATTACAGGACATGGGACCAAGGCTGGAAAGTGGCTCGAAGATCAGAACGAAATATCAGCCATGATTTCAAGTCCATCTGATGGCAGAAGCTGACGAAAACCTATCTCAGGACCATACTGCACGCACACAGACACAGCACACCTTAATCAGAAACAACATATATAATAGCAATCCAAAATAAATATATAATTTACAGGTTTCTATAATTGTTCAACAGCTTCACTGCTTGCGGGGAAGAAACTGTTTCCCAGCCTGGAAATCCTGTTTTTTGTACTCCTGACTTTTTTCCTTGAAGATAGTGTCTTAAAGATACTGTGGGATGGATGGTAAGGGTCCTCAATGACTTTCTGAGCCCTTTGAAACCAATGCTCCCTGTAGACATCATTGATAAAGAGAAGGGAGAGGCTAATGATCTTCTAAGCAGTTTTAATTACCCTCCGTACTCATCTCCAATCTGATGCTTTGCAGCTACCATACTACGCTATGATGCAACCAGCCAGGACAATCTCTATTGTGCTTCTGTAGATCATTGTTAGGATGATGGCCGGTAGTCCTTTCCCTCCTCAACCTCCTTAGGAAGTGTAGGCCCTGCTGCACCTTCATCACTAATGAGGAGGTGTAGGTGGTCCTTTTAAATGGACACCAAGGAACCTTATGGACCCCACTCTCTACACAATGAAGCCATTAATATATAGTGGAGGGTGACCCTTCATCCTCCTGAAATCCACAATTATTTACTTTGTCTATGTTGAGATTCAGGTTGTTGCTTTTGTGAGCTGACTGATCATACATACGGACATACTGAACCAATTGACCTACAACCCCCCCCACTTATGGTTTGAAAGGTGGGTGGAATCCAATAGGACTGGGCGGAAACCCACGCAGGCACAAGGAGAATTTCCAAACTCCTTACAGACGGCGATGGATTTAAACCGTGGTTGCTGGTACTGTAAATGCACTGTGCTAACTGCTCCGCTAACGCTGTCTCCCATTGTTGCTGATGAAGCCAACTACAGTTGTGTCATCTGCAAACCTGATGATTCTTTTGGAGCTGAACCTGGCAGCACAGTTGTAAGTAAGCAGCGTGAACATTGGTGGGCTGAGCATGCAGCCCTGAGGTGTGTCAATGTTCAGTGTGATGGGGCCTGTGGGTTTTTTTTTTCAATTTTTAAATTAAACTTTTTAAAAAATATTTAAGTTTAGACATACAGTACAGTAATAGGCCATTCAGCCTGCAAAACCGTGCCTCCCAATTAACCTACAACCCATGATATGTTTTGAACATTGGAGAAAACCAAAACCTCCAGAGGAAACCTACACAGACTCAGGGAGAAAGTATGATCTCCTTACAGATAGCGCAGGGTTCAAACCCCGATCCTGATCTCCAGCACTGTGACAATGTTGTGCTAACCGCTATGCTATCGGTGCCATCTGGGTAGTTGCCAACCCAGACAAGACTGTGATCTTTCAATCAGGAAGTTCAGGATCCAGTTGCAGAGAGGGGTACTGAGTCCCAGCAAGGCCTCAGAGGTATGATTATGTTGAAAACCAAGCTGAAGTCAAAGTACAACAGCTTGCCAGATGTTGACCATTTCACATTTCAACTGATTCTTTTAAAGTAGTTAAATGTACTTGGAACATTTTAAACTACTTTTTTTACACAAATATTCTCTTAAATTTGCAAAAATTATATTAATTATTTTAATGCATTATGGTGAGGCACCCATAGGCAAGAAGTATTGAAAGAAAATAGGAATATTACAGTTTTCAAGTTGATAATCAAAGTTGACACTGAAGAACTACGGTGTAAAAATTCAATTCTGAAAGCACCAGTAAAATTCCCAACAGTCCTTCAATTTGGAAGCCAGATTGTCTTTTTTTTTTCCAAATTGAGCAACAGAAAATGATAATATATACAATAATATTTATTCTTATTCAATCCCAATAGGTGTATATGCATTTATCCAACATTTATCTGATAATCCATGGCATTTGCTTTTTTGTAGTCTGATCTCTGATGCTGTCAAACAACTTAAGGAAATTGCTCCAGTACTCCACATGGGAAAGAGGTGTGAGGTCAATTGCTGATTAATTGTTTGAGGAAGTTTTGGCAGCTGTTCTAAACTACTAATTTGCTGTCTGATGCATGCAGATTTGTAGAACAATCTGCTGTGCTAATTGCTATATTTAGAAGAACACTCCAATGTCTGTTACTCATGCATGCCAGAATTATGCAGGGCAGACAGAATGTGACATCAATAAGTAAAAGCTAATTTGATCCCAGCACTATGAATTGCAGTATGCAGTTTGTTCAATTTACAGGGGTGCCACGGTTAGTGTAGCAGTTAGCGCAACACTACTATAGTGCCAGCGACCTGAGTTTGAATTTGGCACTGTCTAAAAGGAGTTGGTATGTTTTCTCCATGTCTGTGTGGATTTTCCCTGGGTGCTCCGGTTTCCTCCCATCCTTCAACATGTACGGGGGTTGTAGGTTGATTGGTGTATTAGCACGGTATGGGCTCGTGGACCAGAAGGGCCTGTTACTGTGCTGTACAACTAATTTTTAAAAAGCTCAAAATATAGTAGAAAGATTAGATCAAGTTTTAATTGAAAGGTGAAAGGGGTGTTGAAAGATCAATGATGGATGTATGATATGTTGTTAATTGTGCAAATCTAATGAAGCATTTGGTAAGAAAAAACACTTGAAAATTCATTGAGTGACAGTTCCCACTCTTTTTATTTTTTGAAGATGCACTTTGTTTAAATAAGGTTGTTTTCCTTGCCATATGTACAAAGAAATAAGTCAATCCAGTCAATAAAAAAAAATTTAGAGATAAAGATTGGTGTAGACTTGAAAAGATATAAAAATTTCAGTAATATATTCATTCTAATCAAATTAATACATCTAATCACAGCAAGAGACAAAGGTGACCATCCCAATAATATTTTTGAGGTTTCATTGATACATATATTTTGGGTTTGCCCTATTTAGAAAATTTTTGGAAATTTTTCAAACTTTATTAGTCATTTTTAGGGTCAAATTAGAATGTTGTCCCTTAGGTATTTGGTTTTTCTCAAGAAGAAGAAATATTATCATCTCAGAAACATATTTTAGCTTTTACCTCATTGAGACCAGCAATTTTGATAAAATGGAAAGACAGCCCTGCACCTACTCATACTCAATGTTTACAGGAAGTTATGTCTTCACTAAGTTTAGAAAAAAATCAGACAATATTACAGATGAAAAGGTGAACTTTTATAAGACATGGGGCCCATTCATGGAGTATTACCGTAATTTAAAGAGTTCGGGTGTTTGGATGCTCTTGAACAGCGTTGTCTGTTTTGGAATTTTGTCCTTCATTTCCTATGTATACTAGGTATGCAAGTTTGCCTTGTTTAGAGGGAGGAGTTTGATTAATAGGGAGGGAGGGATTTTTCTTTTTCCTTTTTTTAATATTTTGATTGGGAACGGTGCACATAATTTGTACTATGCATGATCAAGGTTTTATTTGAAATGTATAAATTATCTGTCTTTTCTTATATTCCAGCTTATGTATTGGATTTATATGTGTGTATTTTTTATTAAACAATAAAAATGTTTTAAAAAGGAAATTAATTGAGTCTTGACTACATCTAAAGTCACAGAACTTCTTGCAACACTGCATCCATATCCTTGTATCTTAACTTGCGCCATTATTCTTACAGGTGCCTTCACCCAATATCAGTTCAGCATGTGCCTGGAGAAATTCCTGACCTTTTCAACTTGAAGAAGGACTTATTTCCATCTTGACCACCGCATTCACTATTGTTCAGTCATGACTTCCAGAAAATCGCACCAATTCTATCTACAAACCACCTCCATTTCATAATGATACACAAAGAAAATATACAGAGAAGACAACCAGTCATTAAAATCAAGACATTAAGCAGCCAATGTTAAACATTTGCGTTCCTGCATCGCATTGGATTAATTTAATGCCCAAATTCCAGTTCACGTTTTGTGACATTGTTCAATTTAGTCCTATTTGTTACCAAAACTGGATGGACAATCACAGTGAACAACTACATTTAATTTTGCTGTATTTACAGAACAATTCTGATTATCCAAAATAGTCAGGACCTGGCCTATGTCGGATCAATGTTTTTATTTCAGAGGACCGGCCATTTTTTAAAAACAGCCCAGTAGCAACAGCAAATCACTTGTAACAATGTTTAAAACAACTCAAACAATAAGGGAAGGCATTTTAAGCATTAAAATGTTTAATTCTCACCAAAAAAATGGTGGCTACCATCGATCACCGACACCTGCCCACCAATACACTGCTCCTGCCCGGAGCCCGAGGTCCCCGCTGCTGCCGGGCTCTCCTTGCTGACCCCAAGCCAAGGGATTCTTTGGAATGCTTGCGGCTGGGAGACAGTGGCACGCAGTTTGAGAGGGTGAGTTGGAGAGAAAAGTCAATAGGAGAAGGTAAATAAGTGAATTTTTGAGTGATTTTTTTCAACCTATGAGGTCAGTTTGGATCCAGAAAAATTTTGGATCAATGAGGATTTCTGATTTGTTTTGGATATTCTCATTGATCCAAAATTTTAAAAACATTTCGGATCAATGAGGATTTCGGAGAATCCGATTTTGGATAATTGGTGTTGTACTGTATTTGCACAAATTTGGCAAGTTAAAATTTGACATCATGATATATTGTTATTCAGAGGATTATCCAACAGGTTGGACAGGAAACTGGTCTGAAGAAAGGAATTTCCATGTGCTTGTTCCTGAAGAGTCATCTCACCAGCCAGGCAGTCATTTCCTCATGTCCATTCAGTTTAGATCTACCCACAGGTGAACCTGGCATGTAATTGGTTCTCCTAAGTTATGTGGTTACACTTGCTCCTCCAGACACCATTGGTTCTCACAGGTCATGTGGGTGCACATGGGCTGGTCTCTCCAGCCGGCTGCAGCATAAAGCCCACCACATGGAACAGATCACTCTCTTTTGGCCTTGAGACTATCCCAGAGCTCCACTTCAGGTTGTGGGCAATGCTGAAGCAGCAGTCGTGAAGTGTATGCTGATACAGGAAGGGGACTATTTGTGGCATGTATCTAGAGAAGACTGTAGTGTATCACACATTGTATATTGGAACTAGGTTTGTACCTTTTACTTCATCAATGTTCCAATAGTGAGAGGGAGAGGATTTAACCCACTTCATAATCGTGAAATGCGATTCTCAATTATTTATCAGGAGGTGCAATCATCACCGATTAACCAGCATCTGATGTGTATGATTTGCGTGCAGTTGCTTTGTACTTGTGCGTGAGTGATGCAAATTTCCCCACGTCTAAATGAAGACCATTGTTTGTTAATAAATCATGTTCAGGACTTGTTACAACCTGGACCCTCCAAACTTGTATATGGCATATGGTACCTATGGGGATCGGTAAATGCTGGATAAGTGAATTTGACAGTTGCTTGAGATTTTGCATTGTGTGAATTGGTGAACTGTCTGCTAGGGTGCCAATTTTAAACTTTCCTTTTTTTTTATATAACCTATTTATTTTGCCAGTTGATTCTGGCTGCTGGTTGCTTGAATTCCAGCTAATGGGGATTTTACTGAATAATAAATTTAAAATAATATTATTTAATACAAAGACCAGATTGAAACTTCATAGCAAAGCATCTGCTCTGAATAACTAAAATTATCCCTTATTTATGGAAATGCATTATTGCTGTTTTATTACATTACATTAATTTGTGCTATTACATCTCACAAGTTTATAAAAATACAACTAGAAATCATCAGACTATCAAGAGATTATTTATAGGAACAGAATGCTCCATGAAATTTATAGGATAGAGAAGAGGCATTGACACCAAATGTTTTATGATTTCATAGAATTACTCCTTTAAATTTTACATTTTTACTTTTTAAAAAATTTGTACCATACTGCAAATTAACAGGCCTTTTCGGCCTATAAGCCCAGGCAGCCAAAATATCCCAATTAACATACAACCCCCTACACTTTAGTTGCAGAATCTATCTGAGGGACGGTCCATCTGAAGTATCAGGGTTTCCCAAAGCTTTATTAGATGGCATAGGACTGCCTAAAGAAATCTCTTGGTGCCTGCCACATTGACCACCGCCAGTGGGCTGATAACGCCTCAAACTGTGCATCTTGGCGCCTCACAGTTTGGCGGGCAGCAGCCTCCTTTGAAGAAGACCGCAGAGCCCACCTCTCTGACAAAAGGCAAAGGAGGAAAAACCCAACACCCAACCCCAACCAACCAATTTTCCCTTGCAACCGCTGCAATCGTGTCTGCCTGTCCCGCATCGGACTGGTCAGCCACAAACGAGCCTGCAGCTGACGTGGACTTTTTACCCCCTCCATAAATCTTCGTCCGCGAAGCCAAGCCAAAGAAAAAAAAATTAGATGGCCCAACCAAAATGCCACTGAAACTGAAAATAGCCATCTTATATTGGCACACTTGGTATCGAGTTGTCACCTTGGTATCAACTGCTGGCCAGATAAATCCTTAAACTATCAGTATGGGATACGTTCAACAGGAAAGTCTGCAGATGCTCTGATTGAACACCTCCCTCACCACCATTTGGGGCTCCAAACAGTCCTTCCAAATAAAACAATACTTACGATTCTGCAAGGATCATCTACTGCATCCAATGCTCCCACTGCAATGACTGGACAGACAGGGATTTTGTTTCATTGAGCACCTTCGCTCTGTATATTGCAATAACAGGAACCTCTCAGTGGTCAACCATTTTAATACCACACACCATTCCCACACTAATATGTCTATCCATGGCTTCATTCACTGCCAGGCTGAGGCCACCTGCAAATCAGGGGAATGACACCTAATATTCCATCTGGTTACCCTCCAAACAGATGACATTAATGTTGACTTTTCCAGTTTCTGTTAAACTCTTCACCTGAGTCTCTTCACCTGCCCTTCGGTCTCCTTTCAACCAGCTCCCACCACCTTCCTTTTGCTCTCCATTCAGAGAGCTTCCCCCTCCCCATCACTTCTCAACTTTTTTTCTCTTCAATCCTCCCATGTATACCTACCTATGACCTCTTACCTGTTTGCTTGTACTTCTCCCTCTGCCACTTCCTCCATCCTCCTCCCACCTTTTTATTCTGCCCTCTTTGTGTTTAAGTTTCAGGCCCAAAAAATTGGTTACCCTTCACTTCCTACAGATGCTGCATTCTTCAGCACTTGTTTGTATTGCAGTACTGGGTCATAGCAATTTTCATTGCAGCTGGCTTATATAGATTTTCCATTAAAACAAGAATAAATCCATGTTCATGTATTCTGTAGTTGCAGAAGGAAGGTAAATATACTTGTGTAAAAAATGTATATTTTTCAAAAAGTTTCAAGTAGGAACAATTCAATTTCAATAGTATAATCTAAAATTAATATATTTTATAATTTCTGCTTCATAAATTTAAAAAGGCAGATATCTTTAACATGAAGAGAAGGCTGAAGCAATTTTATTCAAGTCAAGTTTATTTTCATCTTATTGTACAAGTACAACCTGATGAAACATGGAGACACACAACAAGACATAACACACCTGCTGATGAACAATATATATGCAGGACAAGTATTGAATCTATGCAAATAAATGAATAAATATTATTTGGCACATATGAGTCTTGAATGGTTAGTGCGAGCTATTCCTTTGGTCGTTCAGCACTCTCTCTGCCCACGGGAAGAAGCTGTTCCTCAGCCTGATGGTGCTGGCTCTGATACTCTTGTGTCAGAGCAGCTGAAAAATCCTGTGCACAGGGTGGAAGAGGTCCTCAACGATTTTACGTGCCCTCTTCAGACAATGATCCTGGTAGATCATATTGATGGGGGGGGGGGGGAAGAGGGTGTGTGGAGTGAGACTCAAGTGTTCCTCTCTGCCACACATGGTCCTGTGTATTGGCCTCTGATCCATTTCACTGCAGCAGCCATACTACATTGTGATGCAGCCAGCCAGAACATTCTTGATGGAGTTCCTACAGAAGGTTCACATAATGGTGGCTGGTAGTCTTGCCTCCTTTAGTCTTCTCAGGAAATGCAATTACTGTTGTGCCTTCCAGACAAGTGAGGAGATGGTGAATGTCCAAGGAACTTGGTGCTCTACACTCCCTCTACTACAGAGTTGTTGATGTGTAGTAGAAGGTGGTTGCTCCTGGTCCTCTTGAAATCCATGATCATTTCCATCATCTTGTTTACATTGAGACTCAGGTTTATACTCTCGTAGCATTTCACAAGATTTTCCACCTCTGCAGTGTGACTCATCATTGCTACTGATGAGGACCACTGTTGTGCCATCTGCAAACTTGATGATACCGTTGGAGCTGGATCTGGTGATACAGTTGTGGATCAGTACGGTGAACAGAAGCAGGCTGAGCACACATCCCTGAGGTGTGCCAGTGCTCAGTGTGATGGTGCTCAACATTTTGCTACTGATCTGGACAGATTGTAGTCTTTCTGTTAGGAAATCCAGGATCTAGTTACAGAGAGGGATGTTGAATCCTAATGTTTATTGTTTATTTCTGGCTTACAACTGAAAGAAGACAAAGTATGAAAACTGAAAGAAGACAGGCCTTTTGCCTGCTCCTGATTTAACCAATTTCTGTTTTTCTCTCCTCTATGACATTCTACACGTGTTTATATCATGTTTCTCTTTTGATTTTGTTCCTTCAATGATCTGGGGAGCTGGAGGAAGTGACAGAGTGATGATGGAAAAGGAAAGACTGGGGGAGGGGTTTAATAGAAATGGGAGAAGTCGATTTTGATGCCATCTAAGTTGGAGCCTGCTAAGATGATTGCAGCAAGACTGATTGTTGGTGATATTTACTCCTCATGAAACTTTCCACCTCAGTACTGTTGATATATACAGGGATGTGTGGTCTTCTCCAGTTCCTGAAGTTAATGACCAGCTTCTTTGTTCTGCTGACATTGAGGAAGAGTTTGTTATCCTGATCCATTGGAATAACCTGTGCAGGTTCTTTTGCAGTAAAAAGAGGGTTCATGGAATGACATGATATTGGTTTTACCTAGTCTACAGTAAGATAGAGTCTACAGCTGGTTTATCTGTGAGACCTCTCGCTTGTAGGCCCTTGTGGTATAGATGTAGTTCCCTTCTTTGTTGCACTGTGACAGCATGATCACTGCATTTGGAATGTGCTGCAGCAGCTTGTGTTTCTCCAACAGTGCCCATGAAATCGATGGCTTTCACTAATAGAACATTAGAATCCCATTATTTATTATTTCCATCCTGATTTGGAGGGGTATGTTTTTTCCTCCAAATTGTTGTGATGCTCCATCTTCATGGTTTTCTCTGATTTTTTTCAGAAGAAGGTGATATATTTTTAGAGAATACGTCAAGATGTATTAAATTTGTGAAACAAGCAGTGTGTAACTTCAAATAAATTGCGTTATGTCACATAACTGAAGAGTGTCCATTAATAAAGCATTATTACTTGACCTAGTGAGCATGGAATAGGTACCTCACCATGGTAACCTTGATCTTGCAACTTTCAAGTAATAATTCATTTGAACCCTTTCCATATAACACTTTTAATAGTTGTGTAATTGAATTGTCGTGCATCACAAAAAGAAAGGTGAGTAATTTCTCATGGGTATTTAAACTACTTCTGTAATGGAGGGGCATGCATGGAACTGTATTACTATTAGTCAAAATAAAATTCAGGATTACTTTGCAAAATTCTACCACAAGCATGCTTTTCAGTTTGTGTTGTTCTATATTGCAGTTGCATATTTAGAAATCTACTTCCAGCACTTGGTAAATAAATAAAGCTTGCATTAATTTTCTTAAAAATACTGCTCGATAGAAGTTAAGAAAAAGCTTTTTGACTACAATTATTATCTCTCATGGTGAAATGTTTGTATTTTTGTTAAGTGAATATTCAGAAAAAATAATTTGAGTTTATTATTTAATATTCTTCAAATTTTCCAAATGCAGTTGTGCTTTACTGACCTATTACATTGTTTGAAATCCTCCTTGACCTTTTCCTCTCACTTTCCTATTATGTTCCACTACTTTTATTACGTAATATCCTGTCAAAGCAGCTTCCACCCCACACTTGGCCATTCACTCTCTTGTGACTTTTCATTCCTGTTTAGTCCAGCTTCCACTAATTTATCCTAGCCTCTTATTGTGCAAAAGTGCACGCAGGCTAATGTAAAATACACGCTGATTTCTTTTCTGTTCACACGTTGGAGATCTGAAACAAAATCAGAAAATGCTGGAAATGATTAGAAAGTCAGGCAGCAATGATATCAAAGATGCATGGGTCGTTAGGTCAATCGGATATCATAAAATTCCTTTATGTGTAGAGGAATGACAGAATCTGGGAGGAAGCAAGGGAGAGAATAAAATGAGTTAAGGTACAATTAGGGCAAAAGTGGGTGCTTGATATTTGGCAGACCGAGGTACCCATTTGTGTCCTGTATCTCTCCACAAGAAAAAAATATTTTTTTAAGATACAAGGTAGGATGGAGAAGAATAGCTAGATGAAGGAAATTGTACAAGTATGAAGTCAGGATAAGTGTGGTGATGAGCTAGCAATAAAGTAACTTGAATGAAAGATTGATGAAGATAGAGAGAACCCAACATAAGTTACTTGGTCTACTAAAGCAGAGAAAGTATAAACTAAAAAGCACAAACTAACAAATGTACAAGATGCAAAATTTAGAACTGAAGGGAAAACTGAGGGATTAAGTCTGCACTCATGAAGATTAAACTGAGCCAAATTACAGATGGGTGGTCCAAGGCAGAACTGAACAGTTCAGATACAACCAGAAAACAAGCGACCAGGAATTATTAAATCAACAATGAGTCCAGAATGCTCATAGATGGAAGATGAGGTGCTGTTCCTCGAATTTTTGTTGGACCTCATTGCAGCAGTGCAGGGGGCCATAGATAAATAGATCAGAGTCAATGGGAAATTAAATTGGCAAGAAACAGGAAACTTAAAGATGGCTCTGTGGACTAAATGTGGATGCTCTGCAAAGCAGTTACCCAATCTGAATTTGGTTTATCCCCTTATAAGGAAGGCCACATGATAAGCATTGAATGCTGAAAATTTTTATCTCTTTGCTAGTTATAATCTTTGCTAGCAGAATCTTTGGCAGAAGCATCAACTCTTTTTGTTATTGCACAGATTGGTCTGACTTGCTGAGTGCTTCCAGTGAACATTCTGTAACATCTAACATATAGAGGACTATAAAAGAATACAACAGGATAAAGATCAGTTTTGAGGTGGGACTGGACAGGCTAGGACTTTTTTTCGTCTGGAGTATGAGAGTGAGGGATTATCATATAGAAGTACAATAAAACCTTTGTAATCTGGCTTCTAAGGTAGATGCCAAATAATTCAATTTTCCAGTTGCTTGAAATTGCATTTTGTGTGTTGGCGAATTGACCGCTAGGAGGCACCAATTTTGAACTTCTGTATTTTTTACCTATTTATTTTCAGCTTTTTTTTTCTGGTTGCTTGAAATCTGTGTAACAGGGATTTTACTGTATATAAAATTATAGCGATCATAGTCCTGTGTGAGGGGAATGACTCAAAATGACTGGAGGACAACTTTTTCACAGGGAGGGTATATGGACTTAGCTGCCAAAGGATGCCGGAGAAGTGAGTAAATTTGCCAAATTTAAAAGACTGTTTTACAGGTGCATGCTTAGGGAAGATTTAGAGGGATGGTTATGCAAATACAGGCAAATAGGACAAGTTGGTCAGCACTGATGAGTTGAGTTGAAGGGCCTGTTCCTACGCCATATCGCTTTACGACTGTCCTTACTCCCTTATAATTACGGTAATGAACTCCTAATCAATAATGCAAACCACAAAACTTGTCCTCTCTTACATTCTCCACCCACCCCCCCCAATCCCACTAAAAGGCCATCTTATCACAGCCATGCAGTATAGTGAATCCATCCACAAATCCAGCCCAGCGCACACCAGGACCACCCTAGAGCAATAGTGTATGATGCATAGTTAGAACAACACTATCACAGCGCAAGCAATCCGAGTTCAAATCTGACACTATCTGTAAAGAGTTGGTACATTCACCCATGTCCACGTGGGTTTCCTCCAGGTGCTCCAGTTTCCTCCCATGTTCAGAAGGCATATAGGTTAATTGGTCGCATGGATGTATTTGGATGGTGTTGGATCGTAGGCTGGAAGAACCTATTACCATTCTATATCTCTAAAACTTTGCTGCATACAATGCTGGTTCTAACAAGTCATACCATCGTTAGCAAAATTATCACTGGCAACAATGGAATAAAAATCAGATAAAACAGAGAAATCTAATGCTTCACTGGGCAATTTTTAACTGCTATAAATTTTTACATTAAAAATATGAAAAGTTAAAAATGTTACACTACGCAGCAAATAATCATCGTTAATTTTACAACACTGTCAGTTTGAATAGTGTGGTGAGGTGATCAGTACCAACAATAGTAATGGAGCCACATTAGTTTACAGAAGAGAGCGCAAAAAATCTGAAAACAATTGAGATAAATTGTACAAAACCATCAGTATAATAAATATGCAGCACCAGTTAAAGAAAGCTAACAAGATCTAAAGTTAGGTGTCTAGGTAGCCTGCGGTTTAGAAAAGCTAAACCTTAATGTTTAATATGTGGCGGCGCACACTCTCATGGTGAACATGAACCGGTCCCATGTGTTACGCCACGAGGCGGGGCAGCCATGGGAAGATGGCGCTGTCAGGGTTTTCTCCCTGCCTCAAATCTCCTGCCCAGCGCACACCTGGGGCAGCGATTATGATGTCACAATGCACGAGGTGACTGAGCTCATGCTGCCCTTAAAAGGGCACGCGCTGAATTTGAATCAAAATAGTCATCAACGGCTTTCAATGTGGTGGCTGAGTCTTTCTTGGATGTGTCCAGCACTACATTGGTGACCCCTTTGAGCCCAGATGCCTCTCTGGTCTCAAGAACATGGATCCGGCAGAGATCAATGTCGTTGCCATCAAATTGTTCCCCTTCTGGACCCATCGCCCACGTACGTGGTTCGGGCAGGCGCAGTTTCAACTGAGGAACATTTCAGCAGACACCACTATGTTCTACCACGTCGTGAGCATGCTGGACTAAGAAACGGCACTCTCAGTGGATGCCTCATCCATGGCGGTAGGGGCATACTCGAGCAGTGGCTCAACCGTCAGTGGCGCCCTCTGCTCTTCTTTAGCAAACAGCTGCACCCACCGGAGCTCAAGTACAGCGCTTTCGACCAGGAGCTCCTGGCCCCGGACCTGGCTATCCAGTACTTTTGATACTTTCTGGAGGGCAGACCCTACACGGTGTTCACGGACCACAAGCCCCTCACACATGTACTCCCAATGCCCACAGATCCGTGGTCAGCTCGCCAGCAATGCCACCTTTCCTACACGTCGGAGTTCACCACTGACATCCGGCAAAGGGCAGGCAAAGACAACGTCATGGCAGATGCGCTCTCTCATCCAGCGATCAATGCTCTCGCCCCCGGCCTTGACTACACACAGTTGGCACAGGCCCAGAAGCTGGACACAGAGACTCAGGCTCTCTATCTCTGGCCTCAATCTCCAGGACATTCAGTGGACCAACAGCCCGGACACACTGCTCTGCAACGTCTCCACTGGCTCGCTGCGCCCGGTAGACCCACTGCAGTGAAGGTCAAGGGTTTTCAGCTTAGTCCACGACCTAGTCCACCCCTCGGTGTAGACTTCGGTGCGAATGGTGGCAGAGCGGTTTGTGTGGCACGGGCTCAAAAAGGAGGTGGCCGAAATGGCGAAGAACTGCACCAGGTGCCAGGCCTCCAAGGTCCACCGGCATATGCAGGCCCCAATCCAGCAATTTGATCCAGTGGTATGGAGATTGACGTCAAAGGCCCCCTGCTGCTGTCCAGAGAAGCATGTTACCTTCTCACAATAATCGATAGGACCACAAAATGGCCAGAGGCCATTCCCATCAAAAAGGCTTCTGCAGAGACATGCGCCAGGAACCTAGTCAGTCATTGGATCGCTAGATTCAGAGTCCCAGCGCACATCACCAGTGACAGGGTCATCTAGTTCACCTCCGCACTCTGGGCTCAGCTGGTGAACCTCCTGGGGGTTAAACTCCACCACAACACAGCCTACCACCCGCAAGCAAATGGTTTGGTGGAGAGGTTTCATTGCCATATGAAATCCGCCCTCATGGCTCGTCTCACCGTCCCAGGTTGGGCAGATGAACTGCCCTATGTCCTCTTCGGCATCAGAACAGCATCCAAGGAGGACCTACAGGCGTCTTCTGCGGAACTGGTCTACGGTGCACCGCTCTCACTGCTTGGTGAGTTATTTGGCCCGGAGCCCAACGTCACATCCAAGCACGCGAACCTTTTGGCAGATCTCCGTAAGAAACTATCCTTGCTAGCCCGCCCCACCTCCCCCCCCCCCCCCCGCCTCCCTTGCATCATGGCATCCGGCTGACACATTATCCCAAAGAGCTGGACTCAGTTTAATTTGTATTTGTTCGGCATGGCCCACATACAGCATCTTTACAATGCCCGTACTAAGGGCCATACAAGGTCCTCCAGGACTTTCACTTTGGACATAGGGGGTAAAGACCATTTGAAGGCGGCACACTTAGACCTATCACAGCTGGTGCAGACGGCAATGCCCAAATGCTGGGGCCATCCGCCCAAGCAGTGGGATGCATAGCCGGTTCTGGGGGGGGTTGTGTGGTGGCGCACTCTCTCATGGCGAACCGGTCCTGCATCTAACGCCATGCGGCATGGCAGCCATGGGAAGATGGTGCTGTCAGGGATTTTTCTCCGCCTCAAGTCTCCTGCCCTCCTGCACAATGCATGAGGTGACTGAGCTCATGCAGCCCTTAAAAGGGCGCACACTGAATTTGAATAAAAACAGTCATTAACGGCTTTCAATGTGGTGGCTGAGTCTTTCTTGGCCGTGTCCAGCACTACAGATAACAGAATAATTTCAAGGGGCACAATTTGTACTTAAAGAATTTTTTTTATATACAGGGGAGCTCTGGGAGAAGTAAATAATTTTAACAAATTCAGATATAAGGAACAAATAAATATGTTAGAGAAAAATTATAAGATGAATGAATATTAGTTATTAAGCATTATTAAATTGAATTGTCATTTTAAATTTTAAAATACATAAGTATTTTCTGAATCAATTTTAATTATTAAATATCAGGAGAAATTGATGCAAAAAATATCTTATTATTTTGTGATAAGTATCATAAAATATCAGGAGTGTCAAAAAAAGATTTGACATTAATGGTGATTGAGGAGAGAGTGTGAATGAGCAAGACCAGGCCAGCTGGGCTCTAATTTGAGATTTGGTACTTTTTATATTCCACCTGAACCAAACCCACATATAGGGTTATTAAAGTTCCCACCAATAAAACCAAAATGAAAATGACTTAATAAAGCCAAATCCCAATTTCAAATGCAAGTATTTATTCTCTTAAAAATGGTATTACTATCAAGGGCTTTCAACTGATGAACTTCCCATTAGTTTTGTTTGTGTTAAGAAACAGCACCCAAATTAAAATGGCAGGAATGAAAAAACTATCAATTTTTTCACCATTGTAATAACCACTTTAGAGCCATGAGAAAGATAAACAGTGTAGATGCTGGAACCTTGAGTGAACAAAGATAAGCCAGGGGAGTCTCAGAGGGTTAGGTAGCATCCACGGATAGAAATCATCAACCAATGTTTCAGATAAGGACACTCTTTACAAGAAGGGGAGATATCAAGTTGAAAAATATGGGAAAAATAAAGGGGTTAAGGATCAGGAGGTGAAAGGATACTCAACATCTATATACTGTACCTTTCCTACTTTAGTCTCGATTAAGTTTCTCAATCCAAAATATTGGCTGACCATTTCCATCCCTGGATATTGCCCGACCATAGAACATTTCAACACATTCCGGGCCCTCTGGCTCACAAAGTTGTGCTGACAGAAATAAACCTATTCCATCATCAATCTAATGCTTCCCAACATCGCAGCCCATAACTCTGTGGCGGCCCCTCACAGCCCCCTCGGGATGCTTCATAAAATGAAGGACGAATGCTAAGATCCAGCAGGCCGCATGAGGCCCGCAGCTCTGCCCTCCAATTGACCACAAATAAAGGAGCCTAACTGGTCTATCCAGGAAAGCAGATCTCAAATGCACCAATCAGTGCTGAGGGGGCTTTGACCATGCCCCTCAACTTGAGAATAAAAGCAGGACCGTGAGCCCAATAAAGCTCAGTGTTAACTACACTCATCTGAGGTTAATGTTGTTCTTTCTGAGCTAACCTGCACACAGCTAATAACCTCTTGTGTGCTATAGACCCTGCAGAGAGCTATAGCTTGTAGCAGCTAGCCACAGAGGTGACCCCAAAGTCCACACAGCACTCTGGACCCAGTGATGGAGGCAGACTCTTCAATTAACATGCTGTCATTGAAAGTGCCAAGCCACGAAAGGTAGCAGAGAAAGTGGACTTCCTGCTGGCTGAGAGGAAAACAGCCTTCACACTCCATGAGATGTCCATGCCCATCATGCATAATGCCGCCCCAGCACTGCAGCACGTGGGCAGGCAACGGTAGCAAAGACCCAACCGCTGACCAGCCGTACAATGAGCCATGAGGACAACAGACACCCCCAGTGAGCAATACAGTCATTATCAACAGCGGTGGGGTGCAGAGGCCCATCAATAACTCACCCCCTGCACATTCCCGGGAAATGTTGAAACCAGCCCATTTAGACATTACACAGCTGATTGACAACTCTCCCAACCCCATAAATGAGGCCAGCCTCCCAAGAATAACTTCATTCCAATTACCGGTTCTGGGGCGGGGGGTCCTCACAGCCCCCTCAGAGTGCCTCACATGGTACCAAAAACAGCAGGTGGGAGGAGGCCATGAGGCGACTACCACCGCCTCAACGAGTACACCATGCCCAACAGATATCGCGTGCTCCACATCCAAGACTTCACCACCAACCTGCATGGCGCAAAGGTGTTTTCCAAGGTGAACCTCATCCGGGGACACTTCCAAATCCTAGTTTACCCCCAGAATGTCCACAAGATCGTGATTATAACCCCCATTGGCCTGTTAAAATTCCTACGCATACCTTTTGATCTTAAAAACGCAGCACAAACTTTCCAGCAGCTGACGGACGCAGTTGGCTGGGATCTCCCATTTCTGTTCATCTAATTGGATCATATCTTCGTCGCTAGCTGCAGCCTCAAAGACCATGCCACCCACCTGAGACAACTCTGCACCCAGTTAAGTGAATTCAGTGTGATAATTAACCCTGCAAAATGCCAAGTCAGCCCAGACACTGTTGATTTCCTGGGGCACAAAATAAGCAAACACTGTAAAAACTAGGGCAAAAGAGGAGTTCAGTGAAACTAGCTGCAATGTGGATGCAGTGAGCAAGAACGGACACAAACCGTTTAACAAAATGAGTGCCAAAAGGGAAAGAGGCGTGGCCAACTAACAAAAATGAAAGGGAGAATTGAAAGCAATATCATTGATATGGTACATGACACCCACCAAAAAATATCCAGCATATGGTAAAACATGCTATATGTGCAACAAAAGCAACCATTATGCCCGTTGCTGTAGGAACCAAGTTCAACAAAGCAAGGTTCGTGCAGTAGATGAAAGGGAGATAGAGGAATTCTATGTAAACAAGAAAGAAAACAGAGACGAGATGTTGAGATTAAAAGTGAATGACATATACATTTCAGTTAAATTGGATACTGGAGAACAAATTAATGTAATATCAGAGACTGATTTTAAGAAGATTAGACCCAGACCAAATATGTATGGAACAAAAGTGAAGGTGACAAGTTATTCAGATACCGATATACCAGTGCAAGGAGAATGCACGGTCAAAGTGAAACACAGGAAATGCTACCAAAGGATATACAGGCCATACTAGGTTTAACAGCCTGTGAGAAACTGAACCTGGTAAGAAGAGTCCTTGTTGTGGAAAACGAAGGAGAGACAGTCTATGATGAACTCATGAAAGAGTACAATGACCTATTTCAGGGTTTAGGCTGCCTTCCAGGAGAACACACAATCAGAGTGGATAAACTTGCCACCGATAATGAATCCATGCAGAAAAGTTCGATTTGTGCTTCAAAAGCAATTAAAAGCAGAGTTGGACAGGATGGAAACCCTGAACGCGATTCAGAAGATAGATGAGCCAACGGAGTGGGTGAGTTCACTCGTCATTGTGGACAAAAAGAATGGAAAGCTGAGAATTTGCTTGGATCCAAGAGATTTAAACAGAACAATAAATAGAGAACACTTTAAGCTTCCGGCGTGTGAAGAAATCATGTCACAATTTGCAAATGCAAGGTTCTTCAGCAAGTTAGATGCATCATCAGGATTTTGACAGTTAAAATTTGAACCAAGTTCAAGACTGTACATGATCAATAGTCCATTTGGCAGATACAGATTCCTAAGGTTACCATTCGGAATTGCTGCAGCTTCTAAAGTGTATCACAAAACTATTCATATGGTCTATGAGAACCTGCACGGAGTTGATACCTCAATGGATGACATCATAGTGTGGGGAACCACGAGAATGGAGCATGATGAGAGTCTCAGGAAAGTGATGGAAGCAACAAGGAAAGCAAACCTGAAGTTGAATAGAGAGAAATGCCAGCTCGGAGTGACAGAACTAACATTTGTAGGAGATATTATTGGCAGTGAGGGCATCAGATGAAATCCAGAAAGGTGTCTGCCATTGGGAACATACCAAAGCCACAATGCAAAAAGGACTTGGAGAGGTTTAATGGAATGGTCAACTATATGGGTAAATTCATATCCAACCTCTCAGAAAAGATGGCTCCATTGAGAAGACGAACAGAAAAGAACATTGAATGGGAGTGGAATCATGAGAATCAAAAGTCATGGAGTGAACTAAAGAAACTGCTCACAGAGGAAACAGTTCTGAGGTTTTACGACCCAGCGAGACCCATCAATATATCATCAGACACATCACATAATGAAGTCGGTGCAGTTCTTCTGCAAAAATATGATGACTGGCAACCCATTGCATATGCATCACACTCAATGAAAGACTCGGAGAAGCGATACACTCAAATTGAAAAGAAGCTCCTCAGTATCACATGCGCCTGTGAAAGATTTCATCACTTTGTGTCAGGACAAGCAATCAGTGTGGAGACTGATCATAAGGCCTTGATTGCATTGATCCAAAAGCCATTAAATGAATGTCCACTTAGAATACAAAGTTTGATGATTAGGCTGCAACTCTATACACTAAATGTAGTGTACATTCTGGGTAAGCGAATGTATACAGCAGACACATTGTCTAGAGCTGTTGACGTGAGAGAGCCTGAAAACACCAAAAAGGATGAAGACGTGAATGCCTTCGTGGACATGATCACAAGTGCTCTGTCCATATCAGATGCAAAAGTGGAGCTCATAAAGTCAAAGACAAACAAAAATGAAACACTGAGACAACTAAGAAAAAACATCTTGGATGGATGGCCCAACATGAAGCAGGACTGCTCACCTTACATTGCAGAGTACTGGAACTGCAGGGTGGAACCATCAGTGGTGGAAAACATCATCTAAAAAAGCAAAATCCTTATCCCAAAGAGTCTGAGAAAAGAAATGCTAAAAAGGATCCATGGAGGACAACTTGGAATCGAAAATTGTAAGAGCACGAGAAGTGATATATGGGCCAAGTATCAATAATGATAAAACAAATGAAGTGTCAAAATGTACAATATGCCAGAAATATCAAGAAGCAATCCTGCAGAACCACGAAAGACACACCCAGCACCATACAGACTTTACCAGAAAGTAGGTGCTAACCTATTTGAATGTCAAGGGAAGGACTATCTTGTAATCACAGACTATTACTCCCCGTATGTAGACTGAACACCACCACTGCAGATGCTGTAATAACAGGTTCGAAAGTCATATTCTCTAGCCATGGTGTAGCAAGCAAGGTCTTCACAGGCAATGGACCCATTTTGCGATTTAAAGTTCCGACAGTTTGCCAAAGAGTGGGACTTTGTTCACACCACGTCAAGTGCTTATTTTCCATAGTCCAATGGTCTAGTGGAAAAATCAGTACAGGCTGTGAAAAGACTGTTGAACAAGGCAAAAGACAGTGGAACGCAATTCTACCAGAACAATGTCACTCGAGTGTGGTACAACTCCTTATGGGACGTAGATTAAGATCAAACCTACCCATTCAGGAGAAACTCCTAAAAACAAGAAAGGGAGAGAAAGTGAGGAAGTTCAAAGAACAACATAAAGAAAAGCAAAAGTATTACTTTGACAGAGGAACAAAAAACCTACCAGAACTCTACACCGGTGACCAAGTAAGGCTAAAAGACAAAACAAACTTATGGATTCAGAAGGGAACTGTCCTTAGTGATGAAAAGATGGATACTGCTGAACAACCTGAATGCACAGATGAGAAGACTGTCTGATGCAACAACTCAGATTCAAGGACAATCAATCAGGAGATCATCAAGACACATGAATCCTCGTAAGAGGCTCATTGAGCAAATTTAAAGAGTCCTGTTATAGAATGAAGTAGTGCTATCTTATTCGCTCTTCAAATTTTAGTGAATGTAAAGTGAATATACAGAATGATAATAATGAAAATGTCCCCTGATAAAGTTAAAATTGCAGAGTTATACAAAGAAAACATGTTAGTTAAAAGTAAGTTATTTTTGTTTTAAGAAAGGGAGATGTGTGATGATGTAATGGAGGATGTATTATATTCACTGCTTTCTCGTGTATGGACGTGCTTGCTATTGGCTATGGCTGTAGAGATGCTCCACCCTACTGATATAACAGATGGAGATGTTTTCCCACTGGCCAGTCTAGTGGTGGCTAAGAATCTGTTAATAAAAGCCCTGTATTAGTATAACACTTGTCTGGTCCACGTCTATAGCAACTCTTAATCATGGAAACTTCCCTGAAACCTGGAAGCCTCGAGATATATCGAGATGCCACTCGAGCTGAAGAAAATTTTCACCACTGGCTCCAGTGTTTTGAAGCACACCTGTGAGTGAACAATGTTGTGCAAGATGCTGTGAAGATGGACCATCTGTGGCTCTCCTCAGAGAAGTACCTTACTCCATGGTTGGGAAGACAGTCATGTACCAGAATGCATTGAATCTCCTTAGAACCTATTATGATATGCCACAAAATACTTTGTTTGCAAGACATTAACTTCACACTAGAAGACAACAAGCCAGAGGGAGTGAAGATGCTTTCACGCTCGCGCTTAAAGAGCTATCCAGAGCCTGTACCTGCATTGCTGTCATTGCTGAAGCCTATCAAGATTCCTTAATGATGGACACATTCATAAATGGATTGGAGTCGGGGTACATCAGACAATGCTTACTGGAGACCCTGGGCCTAAGACACTTAGGGCTGTGTTACAAAGCACTAAGGCCCTCAAGAAGAGGTGCTGAAGCGGAACCCCCAAAGTCCACCCGCAGTGATGATCCACTGCTGAGTGCCATTAAACTGCAGTGTAGAGGCCACTACAGAAGTTGTTACTTCTGCAGATTGGCACTGCATATATGCTCACAGTGTTCCACGTGAAGAGCCAATTGTGCCAACTGCAGAAAGTGAGGGCACTGGGCCAGCCTGCCGGTTGCGAGAGTCCTCATTTAGCTCTCACCTTTGTAAGTCGAAGAGAGGGAAAAAGAAATGCACAAGCGCTGCTAATAAGCAGGGACGCTGCCATCAGACTGCTGTGTTAACTTGGAGAGCCAACGATTCATCTAACACCTCTTCTTCCAAAAAAGTGAGTGGAACTTCCAGTGACGAGGTGAACACTGACAGATATCCGCCACAGGGAGACCCTGGTCTGGTGTTGATGACAATAAACCAAGATGAACCCCATGGGCTGAAGCATTCCACAATGAAGGTGGAGGTAAACAGGGAGCCTATTGACTGTTTGTTTGATTCGGGCAGTACTGACAGCTATAACCACACTACGACCGCAATCTCCCTGAACCTTAACCTGTATCCATCTATGCGCAAAATTTCTATGGCTTGTTCTGGACTAAAATGAGACGTTACAGAATAACTCTGAAAGTACAGAGAAACGAATACAAAGATTTCAAATTAGATGCGATACCTGGTCTGTGCACTCCAATGATCTTAGGACTAGATTTCCAGTGCCAAATGAAAAGTATTGTACTGGCATCCAATGGCCCACTACCATTGATCATGGTACCCCCAGAGGCTGACTGTGTGTTGTCAACCCTTAAGATTAAACCTCCATGTCTTTTTACCAATCTAACCCCGGATTGTAAGCCTATAGCTACAAAGAGTAGGCACTATAGCAAAGAGGTCAAACTCTTGATTAAGAACGAAGTTAGTCATTTTTTTTTAAAAGAGAAAAAAAATCATCAAACCCAGTACAAGTCTTTGGCGTGCACAAGTAGTGATTGTCAAAAATGGCGTGAAACATAGAATGGTCATGGACTATAGCCAAATATAAACAGGTTTACACAACTGGATGCCACGGATCTCAGACATGGTAAACCAGACTGCTCAATACAAAGTATACTCCACAAATGATTGGAAATCAACCTACCAACAGGTGCCCATTCACAAGAATGAAAGGCAGTTTATTGCTTTTGAGGCAGATGGCAGACTATTTCAATTTAAAAGGGTCCCTTTTGGTTTTCCAAAGAGAAATGGTTAAACTAGTAATGCTTACAACTTGGAAGCCACCTACCCTTATCTGGACAATGTCACTCTATGTGGCAAGGACTTAAATGATCATGATCAGAACTTAAGATAAGTTCCTCCAGGTGGCCGAGGGTCTGAACTTGACCCTTAACAATTACAAGTGTGTATACCACACTAAACACCTGGCTGTACTAGGCTACATCGTGAGTAGAGGTTAATTCAGCCCTGTCGCAGAGAGAATGAGACCACTCATGAAGCTGCCCCTATCCACAACACAAAAGTCCCTCAAGCGTTGCCTGAGTTTTTTCTCCTATTACGCTCAACGTAGATAAAGTGTGGCCACTGTTTAACACAACTAGTTTTCCCCTGTCTGATGAAGCCCTCCGTGCTTTTGAACACATCAAATAGGATATAGCCAAGGCGACAATGTCGGCTATTGAGGATTTACCATTCCAAGTGGAATCTGACGCGTCCAATTGGGCTTTAGCAGCAACACTAAATCAAGCTGGTAGATGTTCGTCCTTTTTCTCTCGTACATTATGTGAGCTGGAGATCAGGCAATCCTTTATTGAAAAGGAAGCACGAGCCATTGTAGAATCCATTCGCTATTGGAGACACTTTTTAGCCAGAAAGAAATTCACATTACTGACTAATCAAAAATCTGTTGCCTACACGTTCAACACTAAATTGAAGAGCAAAATTTCTAATGATAAAATCATGCGTGGACGAATTGAGCTTTCTATTTATGATTACGATATACTCTATCGCCCAGGAAAGTTCAATGACCCCCCAGATGCTCTTTCTCACATGACCTGTACAAGTCTGCAACTGGACCATTTGAAAGGCCTTCATTATGAATTATGTCACCCAGGGGTCACTAGATTGTATCATTATGTTAAGTGCCTCAATTTGCCATACTCATTAGAAGACATCAAAAAATTGACTAGTGACTTGCCAGTCTGTATGGAATGTAAATCACGCTATTACAAACTTCACACTTCTATGCTGATTAAGGCGTCTAGACCATTTGAATGTTTTAGCATGGATTTTAAAGGACTATTATTCTCAACCAATAAGAATGCCTTCTTCCTTAACATCATTGATGATTTCTCTCGGTATAGCGAAGGGAAGACATGTGCTGATGTTCTGCTAGTACTGTTATTAAAAGTCTTGATATGATTTTCAGTATTTTCAGTCATCCTAACTTTATTCATAGTGACAGAGGATCAGTTTTCATGAGTACAGAACTTAGGCAATACCTTCTTGATAGAGGAAATTGCTACTAGTCATATTACAAGCTATCTTTCTTTGGCTTGGCTTCGCGGACGAAGATTTATGGAGGGGGTAAAAAGTCCACGTCAGCTGCAGGCTCGTTTGTGGCTGACAAGTCCGATGCGGAACAGGCAGACACGATTGCAGCGGTTGCAGGGGAAAATTGGTTGGTTGGGGTTGGGTGTTGGGTTTTTCCTCCTTTGCCTTTTGTCAGTGAGGTGGGCTCTGCGGTCTTCTTCAAAGGAGGTTGCTGCCCGCCAAACTGTGAGGCGCCAAGATGCACGGTTTGAGGCGTTATCAGCCCACTGGCGGTGGTCAATGTGGCAAGCACCAAGAGATTTCTTTAGGCAGTCCTTGTACCGTTTCTTTGTGCACCTCTGTCACGGTGGCCAGTGGAGAGCTCACCATATAACACGATCTTGGGAAGGCGATGGTCCTCCATTCTGGAGACGTGACCCATCCAGCGCAGCTGGATCTTCAGCAGCTATAACCCACAAAGTAATGGTCAGGTGGAGCGTGGTAACAGTACAATCTGGAAAGCTATCACTCTTGCACTGAAGTGAAAAGGTTTCCTGACCAGCCGCTGGCAGGTCGTTCTGCAGGGGTATTACACTCTATTCGCACACTGCTTTGTACAGCTACCAATGAAAATCCTCACCAACATGTTTTTACTTTCCCTAGAAAATTGAAGGTTGGATCAACCTTGCCGACTTGGTTATCTGATCGCCAAGAAGTCTCATGAAGAAAACACGTCAGACTCAGCAATCTGCCCCGCTTGTCGAGTGTTAAACTGCTTCATGCTAACCCGCAGTATGCTCATGTTGCTTTTCCTGATGGGAGAGGGGACACTGTTTCCCTTTGAGGCCTGGCTTCACCTGGTCTGCTAGCCCTTCAACAATTTTGACACCCATGCTGCCCTCCTCACCACAAGAAAATCAGTTACTTGATCCATTGCCTAAGGAGCAATTCTCTCCACATGAGAATGTTGCCTCCCACTCTCCACTCCCTTCCACAGCTGGTCCAAGAAGTCCTTCATTAGGAGATAAAGCTCTGCTGCCACCAGTGCCTTTGCACAGATCTGCTCGTATTTCTAAACTTCCCCAGAGACTGTGTTATGACCATTTCTAGTTGTAGACATAATTACCTAGGCAAGTTACTGTTATCTCTGTAGCCTGTTTTCTGATATGTGTTCCAATTAATTCTGGTTTTGTATTATCCTACTGTAAACTTTTACCTCTGAAATTTTTAACCTGCTTGCTTTTCCAGATTTTGTTTTGGTCAGTATTACATTTTATTAATATTGGTTAATTTTTGTGGGGGGTGAATGTGATATGTAATGGGAGGTGTATTGTACTGACTGCTTTCTCTGTACTGACTGCTTGCTAT
The DNA here is from genome assembly GCF_036971445.1 of Narcine bancroftii. NCBI lineage: Eukaryota > Metazoa > Chordata > Chondrichthyes > Torpediniformes > Narcinidae > Narcine > Narcine bancroftii. The sequence continues at coordinate 283,320,509 of NC_091470.1, forward strand.
TGGCTATGGCTGTACAGATGCTCCACCCTACTGATATAACAGATGGAGATGTTTTCCCACTGGCCTATATAGTGGTGGCTGAGAGTCTGTTAATAAAAGCCCTGTATTAGATGCCTCTACCGGCATCACCTACGGCTCCTAGAACGCTTCCACCAGCGTTGTCTCCGCTCCATCCTCAACATCCATTGGAGCGCTTTCATCCCTAACGTCGAAGTACTCGAGATGGCAGAGGTCGACAGCATCGAGTCCACGCTGCTGAAGATCCAGCTGCGCTGGGTGGGTCACGTCTCCAGAATGGAGGACCATCGCCTTCCCAAGATCGTGTTATATGGCGAGCTCTCCACTGGCCACCGTGACAGAGGTGCACCAAAGAAGAGGTACAAGGACTGCCTAAAGAAATCTCTTGGTGCCTGCCACATTGACTACCACCAGTGGGCTGATATCGCCTCAAACCGTGCATCTTGGCGCCTCACAGTTTGGCGGGCAGCAACCTCCTTTGAAGAAGACCGCAGAGCCCACCTCACTGACAAAAGGCAAAGGAGGAAAAACCCAACACCCAACCCCAACCAACCAATTTTCCCCTGCAGCCGCTGCAACCGTGTCTGCCTGTCCCGCATCGGACTTGTCAGCCACAAACGAGCCTGCAGCTGACGTGGACTTTTACCCCCTCCATAAATCTTCGTCCGCGAAGCCAAGCCAAAGAAGAAGAATTAGTATAACACTTGTCTGGTCCATGTCTATGGCATATCAAATGTAATGATAGTGATCATGTTTGCATTGCCACTAGCAGCCTTGATTATAGCTCCTGTTTGATTATACTTGGCTGCCAGCAGGGGGATGATACAGAGCAAGAGACAGTATGTTAGATCTGTAATGGAGGCTTGCAGCTTCATGGCATGCCTCATGGTGCTGCTTACAACAACTTTAAAGTAAAGAACCTTTTCCTTCATCCATGTGTTGTCTAAGAACTCACACATACGAATACAAGATGAAACAACCGCTCCACAAGGAGGCCTGATACCACCATAGAAACCTGAGCCAGGGCACTCATTGACACATGGGTGTCCAGAATACCTAACCTCAGACAGGGGGCACAATTTACTTCTGGGCTCTGGGCGCCACTGGTTAAATTCATGGGGACACAGCTGCACCACACCATAGAGCATCACCCTCAAGCCAATGGGTTGGTGGAGCAGTTTCACAGGCACCTGAAGCCTGCCTTGATGGCCTGGCTCAAGGGTCTCAACTGGGTGGACAAACTGCCTTGGGTCCTGCTGGGGATTTGCACCGAACGAAGACTTCAACACCTTGGCGGAGGAGATGGTCTACGGCACACCCTTAATCATTCAGGGGGATTCCTTAGTCTCCGACAAACACCAAGAAGACCTCACAGCCACCTTTGAGAACTTGCTGTGAAAACTAGGGTCCCTGGTCCCACAGAAAACCCCACCACACATAACATAACTACAGACCTGGGATTCAACACACTACTGTGTAATTGGATCCTGGATTTTCTCACCTCTAGACCATAATCTGTGAGGATTGGTAAGAACATCTCGTCCATAATCATTACCAGAACACCAAAGGCTGCAGTTTCAGCCCCCTGCTCTACTCACTTTACTCCCATGACTGTGTGGCTTGGTACAATAATAACACCATCTACAAATTTGCCAACGATACCACAATAGTGGGTTGCCTAAAAATAGGCGACACAGGAGGATGATTGAAAATTTGGCTGAATGGTGCACCTGCAACAACCTTACACTCAATATCACCAAAACCAAGGGGTTGATTGTTGATTTCAGGAAGGGAAAACTAGAGGTATATGATTCCAGTGATCATTGGGGGATCAGAAGTGGAGAGGATTTTTCTGGACCCAACACACTAATGAAAGCACATCAGTGCCTCTACTTCCACAGGCGTTTGCGGCGGTTTGTCATGACAATGGAAACCCTGGTAAATTTCGACAGCTGCGTGGTGCAAAGTGGGTTGACCAGTTCCATCACCGACTGGTATGGAGACACTAACACCCGAGCACTGCTCCTTCTAAGCTGTGCGCATGTGAGCGCACACATGCATTTCGCAACCAGCACTCCAATAAGGTTAGTTACCTAAAATAATGTAGTAATTAATAATTATACTTATTGAAACTAATATCCTAGCTAACTGTTTCTGTTAACTAGTTAGTCAATTTTTCAAATACCATATTTGCACATCACTAATTTATGTCACTTCACCTTCTTGTTCCAGTTTGTACAGCTGCAGCATAGAAGCAGCCATGTTTGGCGGACAGCGTTCCTATCATAAAGTTTATGAAGATCTCTTTCAAATTCTGTAGATGGCTCACTGAGTTTTTATTGAAAAAATATTGATACACTATGTCAAATCAAGTTCAAGTTTGCTGACGAGGGGGGTGTGGCAAGATGACGTAAGGAACAGACGTGCCTTCCAGTCCTCTCCTGACTCTTTGTTATTGTTTTGTCTATAAGTGCCCGTTGAAACTTTCTAAAAAGTTTATAAGTAGTTAGAGGTGTTAAACTAGCTTCTAATGGTACAATTGCTGAAAAAAAGTAAAAGAAAACGGCAACAGATCGCTAAGAAATTACATTTCCTGAAGTTATCTGAGCCTTCCTGTTTACAAGAAGCCAGGACTCAGCGTGAAATGGATCCAAGAGGAGAAGTGCAGGATTCGGCAAACGAGCTCCGCTCTGTACCGGTAGGGCTCTTTAAAGATGGCGCCCAGCAGCCTTTGGAACAAAGGGCTAGCCAGGCGCATGTATTTCAATCAACGCCTGCTATGAGCGCTGTCACTGAACTTTTGACAGCTGAAACAGCTGGGATGCCGCCAGCTGAAGACTCGACTTTAAAGAGACGTCCACCGATCGATGTAGAGGTGGGGTTGCAAAATGCACCACCAGTTATGAAGACTTCAATAGATCTTGATGTAATGAAGGCTCTTGATGTAATATGGGTTAAGGATAACCCTGAATATCAGTCTTCTGATATTGCTGAGGAGGTTGTGGCAGGGGTTTCTACATGGAGTCATACTGCAAGAAAAGCAGTTAAATTAAGGGAAGGATTAGAAGATCCTCTGGATCCCCTCAAAATAGCAGGATCCTATTTTGCCTGAATCTATTCCGGTTGATATGCTTATTAAGAATCTTGAATTTAAGTTATCTTCTTCAAACAAAGAGTTAGGTAAATCTTTGGTTCAAGTTAACACCAAGCTTAATACCTTGGTGGACATTAATACTCAACAGATGGTTGATTATGGAGCTTTTAAGCTTGAAACAAATGAAAGACTTGATGTTTGTGACCAAGGTATAGTTGAGGTACAAGTTGATTATTATATAATGGTAATCTTCCCAACCACTTTTTTTTTTAATATTTGGGAATTAATGTTAATACTGACTACCAAAATTTATATTCACTTAATTATCTTCCTTTAATGAAGAAGATTAAGGCAGATTTAGTTAAATGGAAAGATTTACCTTTGGGTTTATTAGGAAGAATTAATACTATAAAAATGAATATTTTTCCTCGTATACAATATTTATTTCAATCAATTCCTTGTTGTTTACAAAAAAGATTTTTTAAGGATTTATATAAAGTAATTATGGATTTTTTGTGGAAAGGAAAATTTCCTAGGGTGGCGTTGAAAAAACTGATGTGGGATTTTCAATTTGGAGGGTTACGGCTACCTAACTTTCAATTTTATTATGAAGCAGCTCAATTTAGATTTCTTAGCGCATTAATGGCCACACAAGATACGCCTAGTTGGGCACAGATAGAATTGGCAGTTATTTCTAAAAAATTTTGAAAATGAATTTTTATTTCGATGGAATGAAAATTTGTTACGAACTTATGATGTACCAATATTGAAACATTTAATGAATTTATGGACAAGTAAATTACATAAAATGGGATTGAAAAAAAAAAGTTGAAGTACAAGACGTAAATAAAACAATTTAAACTTTACAAATTCAGAATAAAAATTTAGTGAAAAAGGTTGATTATTTGGAGAATCAGTCTAGACGGAACAACGTAAAAATTATTGGTTTGCCATAAGATATAGAAGGACCAGATCCAAGAAAATTCTTTACTGATTGGATCCTTCAAGTTTTAGGACAAGATAAGTTCCCGGATGATTTAATACTGGTACGTGCTTATCGAGCTTTGAGAAGAAAACCTTTTTCAGGACAGAATCCAAGACATGTTCTGGTCCGTTTTCTAAACTATTATGATAGAGAGACAATTTTGCGTGTGGCTATAAGAAATGCTCAACAAAGCAGATCTCCTTTGATGGTCCAGAACAATCGTGTTTTTTTTATCCGGATTTGAGTCAAGAAATTATGTCTCAACGACGTGAATTTAATCCTGTGAAAGAAGTGTTATGGAAAAAAGGATATAAAGCAACATTTAGATACCCTGTACTATTGAAGATTTTTCAGGATGGATATCAACCAAAATCTTTTGATAATCCTAAAGAAGCTATGGACTTTGCTCAACTGTTACCAATTACGCAATTCCAGGAATGACGTAGTCCTCCACGGTCTCCGAAGAGAGTGGAGACGCAAGATGGGAACCAAATTTCAAGAAGAAATGGAAGCAATAGTGGTCAAAGTGACAAAGCTGATTAAATTTAAAAAAAAAAATTTCTCGAGAAGATTTAGATAATGATGATAGTTTCATATGAAATGGGAGTTAGGAGAGGGAGCTGGGTGGGCATTATTTACCAGAAGTCGTCAGCCATGTGTGAGTTATCTCACACCCAATATTTTGTGGGAGTTACCGCATTGTGCGGTTTAGACAGGAGGAGGTAGTCATAACCTCTTACCTGTTTTTTTTTAATTAATTTTTGGATTAAGGAGTGAGGTTTATTTTTATTATTTTTTTTTAATAATTTCTATTTTTTGTTGTAATTTTAAGAGGGGATAAGGGGAGGGGGTGTTTTTTTTTCTCTTTTTTTCTTGTTTTTTTTCTTTTTCTTTTACTTGTTGTGTTGTTGTAAGAAATGTCTAAATTAAAGTTTGCTTCTCTTAATGTTCAGGGTTTAAATAATCCTATTAAGCATAAGAAAATACTTGCTTACTTAAAAAAATTAAAAGTTGATGTGGCTTTTTTGCAGGAAACTCATTTAACAGATAAGGAACATTTGAAACTTAAACGTGAATAGGTTGGATAAGTTTTTTTATTCTTCATTTAATTCAAAGGCAAAAGGAGTGGCAATTTTGGTGCACAAGAATCTACCATTTCAGTTACAGAACGAAGAGAAAAATGGTGGAAGATTATTAAAATTGAATTGTACAATCTTTAACGAGGCTTGGACTTTGCTTGATGTTTATGCTCCAAATGTTGAGGATACAGCTTTTGTTGTGGATATGTCTTTATTATTTGGACAAGCAAATTCTAATGTGATGATTGGGAGAGATTTAAATGTGGTATTGGAGCCTTTATTGGACAAGTATCCAAGAGCAATTAAGAAATAGAAAATGGCAGTGCAAGTGACTAACATGATGACAGATTTGAATTTAGTTGATATTTGGCGAAGATTTAATCCTACAGAGAAAGATTTTTCTTTTTACTCTTCACGCCATAATTCTTTTTCAAGAATTGATTATTTTTTAATTTCAATGCATTTGCAAGATAGGGTTATATCTGTGGATTATAAGGCAAGGTTGGTTTCAGATCATTCATTACTATTATTAGAATATCAGAGTTCGCAAGATATTCAGAGAACCTCAAGATGGAGATTTAATACTATGTTATTACAAAAACCAGAATTCATTAGTTATTTAAAAAAAACAAATTGAGGTTTTTATTAGTAATAATATTAATTCTGTTTCTAGTCATTTTGTTTTATGGGATGCAATGAAAGCTTTTTTACGAGGTCAAATTATTAGTTATGCTTCTAAAGAAAGAGAGAATCAGAGAGATTGAAGATTTAGAGAAAAAGATAACTGTTAACTGAAAAAGAATTTCAAAAAAAATCCTACTGAAATGCAAAAGAATCAGTTAACTAATTTAAAATTCAAATATAATGAATTACAAACATATCGGTTTGAATGTTTAATGAATCGAACTAAACATAAGTTTTATGAATGGGGTGAGAAAGCTCATAAAGTCCTTTCATGGCAGTTGAAAAAAGAACAATTATCTAGGATTATATCAGCAATTAGAAAGAAATCGGGTATTACTTTTAGACAAAAATAAATTAATGAGGAATTTTGTAATTTTTATAAAAAATTATATACTTCAGATTGTAAAGATGTAACTGAAGATGCAATAGATTCTTTTTTGAAAAAATATTAAATTGCCACAACTGAATCAAGAAGACAGACAAGAGTTGGATAAATCTTTTACAGAAAATGAAATTGAAATGGCAATAAGAGATATGCCAAATGGAAAGGCACCTGGTGAAGATGAGTTTTCTATAGAGTTTTATAAAACTTTTTATGTTGATATATCTTCTATTTATAAAGATGTAATACAGCAAATTTATAAAACTTTTCAATTACCTGAATCTTGTTCTAATGCTATAATTACAGTTATACCAAAAAAAGATAAAGATCCTTTACAGGTTTCTTCTTATCAACCAATATCATTGTTAAATGTGGATTATAAAATTGTAACTAAAGTTATGGCTAATAGATTAGCTCAATATTTACCTAAAATAATACATAAAGACCAAACAGGATTTATAAAAAATAGATATGTGTCTGATAATATTTTGCATTTAATAACTTTGATAAACAAATCTAAATCTCAAATGAATTATCCAATAGTGGTTTTGTTGGATGCAGAAAAGGCTTTTGATAGAGTGGAATGGAAGTTTTTATTTAAAGTACTTGAGAAATTTTGTTTTGATTTCTCATTTATTGGATTGATAAAGGCTTTATATAATAGTCTGAAGGCTAGACTTGCTACCAATGGGCAGATTTCAGAATCTTTTGATTTAACAAGGTCTACTAGGCAAGGATGTCCATTGTCACCTGCTTTATTTGCCATAGTTATTGAACCTTTGGCACAATTAATACGTCAAAATGAAAATGTTAAGGGTATGAGAGTTTTGAATGAGGAATATAAGATTAATTTATTTGCTGATAATGTTTTATTATATTTGGAGGATCCTGATATTTCTTTACCAGCAATTCAAGTATCTTTAGAAAATTATGGTCAATTATCTGGTTATAAGGTAAACTGGGCTAAACGTGAAATTTTGTCAATTTGTAAAGATGATTATTCAATATATAAAAATATTATAAATTTGAAGTGGACTAAACAAATTAAATATTTAAGAATTAATGTTAATACAGAATATCAAGATTTATATTCAATTAATTATCTTCCTTTAATAAAAAAGATTAAGTTAGATTTGATTAGGTGGAAGGATTTACCTTTAGGTTTATTGGGGAGGATCAACACTATAAAAATGAATATTTTTCCTCGGATACAGTATTTGTTTCAATCAATTCCTTATTTAAAAAAAAAGTTTTTTTAAGGATTTATATAAAGCAGTTAGAATTTCCGAGGGTAGCAATGAGAAAGTTGATGTGGGATTTTCAATTTGGAGGTTTGAGATTACCGAATTTTTAACATTATTATGAGGCAGCTCAATTTAAATTTCTTAGTGCATTAATGAATACGGAGGACCCACCTAGTTGGGCAAAGATAGAAATGGCAGTTATTTTAGAAAAAATTCCACATGAGTTTTTGTTTCGATGGAATAAAAATTTATTACAAACTTATGATCTACCAATATTGAAACATTTATTGAATTTATGGACAAGTAAACTTAATAAATTTACTTGTCCATAAATAAAAATAAATGGTCTGGGCGATTACCATTATATAATAATCAACTTATTCCTTTTACAGTCTCCAATATTACTTTGAAACAATGGGAAATGAAAGGAATAAAAAATTTATCAGATTGTTTTTTGAAGGATGTTTTTGTTCTTTTGAGGAATTACAAAGGAAATTTGGTATTAGTGGAAATTCTATATTTGTATATTATCAGTTAAGATCATTTGTAAAACAGGTATATGGCCGACATATGATTTTATTGCCTGAAACTAGTTTTGAGAAATATGTACTTTCCATACCAAAAAAGGGGTATATATCTGATTTGTATTATATTTTACAAGAAAATGAAAACAAGACAGATTGGGATAAAGATAAGTTGAAATGGGAAAAAGATTTAGGTTCTATAATAGCTGAAGAAGCCTGGATGGAAATTTGTCAGAATAGTATTCGGAAATTGATTAATGCTAGATTTGTGATGATTAATTATAATTTTATACATCAATTATATTTAACACCAGAGAAATTAAAAAATTTGGTCTTAGTAAGGTAGATTGTTGTTTTCGTTGTGATTAGATGGCTAATACTTTTTTACATACAGTTTGGTTTTGTGATCGATTGCAACAGTTTTGGAAAGGTATTCAATCTATATTTAATAGTTTATATAATATATATGTTGTATTAGATCCTGATATATTTTTATTAGGGAATATGCAATCATTAATTGATTTAGGCTTAAATGATTATCAGATTTCTTTTATCTATTTAGCCTTAGCAGTGGCTAAGAAATGTATAGCGCTTACTTGGAAAGATAGAATATACTAACCTTAGATAGATGGTATTTAGAGATGAAGTCTTGTTTAATTATGGAAAAGATATCTTTTTCAATTCAAGATAAGAAGTCTTTTTATAAGCTGAAGTGGACTCCATTTGTTAAGTACTTGCAATTAAGTTTGATTTAAATACGTTTTATGTGTGATATTTTAGATTTGATAACTTTTTTTAATTAATATTTTTACTTGTTATTTTCTTTTGTTTGTGAGTGTTTTTTTATATATAATATTACTAACTTTATTAATTCTTCACTCTTTATTTGGGGGGGAAGGGTGAGGTTTTATTTTATATATGTAGTTTTTTTTTAGTGGCCGTATATATGGGGGGGGGGGGTGTAGACTAACTTAAGTTAGGTTATTAATGTTATGTTGTAATAATTACTTTATTTTTATTTTTCTTTAAATGTAATTTCTTTGTTTTATTCATGTAATAAAATCTTTAAATAAAGTTTCAAAAAAAAGTTTGCTGACGATAAAATTGTGGTGGGGCTTATCAGCAAGAACGATGTCTCAGCGTACAGAGATGAGATTCAGTTGCTAATGGACTGGTGCAGAGCCAACAAACTGCATCTGAATGTTAATAAAACGAAAGAGATGGTTGTCAACTTCAGGAGAGCCCGGGGGGGGGGGGGGGGGGAGTCATTCTCCACTGATCATTGATGGCTCTACTGTTGAGGTCGTCAAGAGTACCAAGTTTCTCGGTGTACATGATGGAGAATCTCACCTGGTCCCTCAACACGAGGTCCATAGCCAACGGAAGTTCATCTGCAATACTCCATCCTCACTGCATTCTACAGAGGATGTATTCAGAGCATTTTGAGCAATTGCATCACTACCTGGTTTGGAAACTGTACCACCTCAGACTGTAAGACCCCACTAGTGGAATCAGCAGAGAAGATTATTGGGGTTTCTCTTCCTACCATGATAAGCATCTACAAGACACAATGCTTGCGGAAGGCACATAACATTTTGAAGAGTTTCACACACTCCACGTATAAACTTTTCTCCCTTATGCCATCTGGGACAAATTAACGTAGCATTCAGGCCCACATGTCCAGATTGTGCAACAGTTTTTTATCCCCAAGCCATCAGGCTCTTCGATTCCTAGAACATATATGTGTGAGTATATTACGTTTTTTTAATTGTATTATGACTTATTAGTTAATTCCTATTTATGTAAATCTGCTCCATGGTACTGGAGAATCACTATCTCATCTTTACCGTGCTATTAGTTGTTATGGTATCAACGATAAATAAAGGTGACTTGACTTGAAATCAAAAGAAACGAAGAGCATGATGAGCAAAAGTTTTTTTTAATAGTTGAATGACTTAACAAAATACCTGTAGTAGAAACTGCTCACGAGGTCATGAACGTTTAGCTGCGAGAAATATTTATGTATGATTCGGAAACTGGAGTTATCTGTTTGTATTGTCAAGATGGGAAAGTTGTTGGAGAATTTGCTCATGGAAAGAAGTGGGATGATATTTGGAAACTTGACCTTTTAAAGCATTATTTGCCAAGTAAATCACATTTGGACAGTGTACAAAAGCTCAGTCAAAGCCCATCATTACCGGTTACAGGAGTAATATGCATGTTGCGTGAGAGTTCAGAGGAGAGAGAGCAAAAACAATCAAACCCAGAGGAGATCAAAGTTCTTATCGACATTGTGTTGTTAGCTGTTAAAATGAATAACTCTTTACATTCAATTCAACACATTAATGAACATGTGGAAAAGTATGTTCTACTCCCAGACAACTAGTGAAATAAAAAATTATTCATTCAAATTTCTGGAGACTATCAACTATATTGTACAGAAAGTCAAGTTTGAAGAAATAGTATCAGCAGACCTTCACACATTAACAGCTGATGAAACCTCAAACATATCTGTCAACAAATATCTCATTCTGTACTTCAAATTCAGATCTAAAGACTGTACTGTGTATAAATTTTTTTTTAGTGGAATAGATCTACTGCAGATGTGTGATGCTTCTATTGTTTTAGCAATCAAGCAGCTTTATGAAGAGAAGAAATCTAGCCTCTATAAAACGGTGAGGTTTACATCTGTAACGATGGGCAGAGTTAATGGTGTCGCAGCAAGACTGAAATAGGACATTCCACACTTAGTTCAGCAACACTGTGCAGCACACTCTGAAGATCTGGGGATTGGGGATATGTGATGCATGGAAAGAAGTCGTTAATAAGGGACATTGAAACTTTGATGTGAACAATCTATAGTGTTTTCTTGATCTACAGCTAAAAGATGCAAATTTAAAGAAATTTCAGAAGTCTCTGAAAATGAAGCTCAGACCACTTAGTGAAATCAGATGTTTATCTAGACACTTTGCATTGCAGGCAATAAAAAAAATTATGAGGCACTCATCACATACTGGGAAAAAGATGTCAAATGGCACTATGGCTACATACTGCCACAATAAATTGATAAGCATCACATACAAAGTAGCTTTACAGATTTTAAGTGATGTCTTTGAAGAATTGGCTGCACTGTGCAAGATTCTGCAAAAGAGTGGCCTGACAGTCCACTGTTCCCACTAAGCTGTGGTCGTGTACACGCGCGCACACATGTTTTGCAACCAGCGCACAAGGAAAATTAATGTACGCACAAAAGGTTAGTTATCTAAAATAATGTCTGTGAAGTGTTATGCTAAATATTTTGTAAACCTACATAAACTGTGTGTGAAGATTTTCACATTAAGCATCTGGATAGTTTTTCAGCTTTGTAATTGAATGAGTTTTGATTTAACCATTTCCAGAAACTTTAATAATAATAATCTGTGAATTGATGGGTATTATCGTTGCTAATTTATTTAGATATTGCATCATATAAAAATAACAAATACTCATTGATGTTTTATTTAATGGAACAACAAACTGAACAAAGTAGTTCAAAGTACAGAATAAAATATTAACTAAATATGTTACTTCATAGAATGCAATCATTACTTGTATTATATTAAAACATGTCAATAGAGTTTTATTAGCCATGAGTGACAGACTGCCAAAATTATTTTGAAACAATTTCAAGCTTACATTTGCACAAGCATTCAATGCACACATACTTTTGTCATGGGAGAAAAAAAAATTGTACAACATAAGATTTTTATGCATAATGACTACTAAAAATTAGAGGTAGCATTGCCCTCTGAGTATAAAGCCTCCAAAAGGTAGTGGACAAAGCCCAGGACATCAGAGGCAAACCCTTCCCCCACCATCAAGAAAACCTACAGGGAATGCTGCCGTCAGAGAGCAGCAACAATCATCAAGGATTCACACCAGCCAGCACATACTCTGTTCTCACTCCTACCATCAGGAAGCAGGTATATGTTCCACAAGTCCAGCTCCACCAGGTTCAGGAATAGCTGCTATCCCTCCACCACCAGACTCCTCATCAACAAACTTAATCAGGGACTCATTTAAGGACTCTTGCTTTGTTTGTTTACATTTCATTATTAGTTTACATTTATTTGTTTACATGTGAATGTTATGTAGTTTTTTTTTTTGCATTACCAAATAGGTGGTAATTCTCCCTGGCCCACAGAAAAAAGCTTCTTAGAGTTCTATGTGATATGTATGTACTCACAATAAATGTATGACATAAAATCTCAGGTAAGGAAGTCCCAGAATGATCATGGAAAAGATAAGTTATAGCTGGAAAATCTCACACTTCACTCCATCATGGGACTCTTCTCAGATTGAGTGAGATTTTCCAGCTATAACTTATCATTTCCATGATCATTCTGGGACTTCCTAACCTGAGAACCCCTTCACACTAGCAGTTCCTTTTGGAATCACTTTTCCAGCCATTCAGCCCATTTGGAATTGCTACATACAGATTAATCGCATTTTTTTTTTCAAATCAACTGATCCTTTTTCTTTATTTCTTTATCCAATATGAGATGCAGTCAAAACTAAATCCTAAGAAGATTTTAAACAATTTCTCACTTCCCTTTATTTTAAAATATTTTTTACATTTTTCACACTGTGAACTATATCAACCAAAATATGTACAAACGTATCTCATTAAATTTACACAGTGGTCTTTTCTCCCCTTTCCTTCCCCCTACCCTCCCTCCCCTCTACCCACCCCCCTCCAATACCCATAAATATTCAACATATACAATACAATAAAACCATAAAACAATATTTTCACACAAAGGAAAATAATCAAGAAAAATGCATCATCTATTTATTACACACTGAATCTAGTCATTTTGTCTTCTTATCATTTTCATTCTCATTTTAGAGAATGGAGGTCATAGGCAAGCTCTCTCTGATATGTTCCATGTATGGTTCCCAAATTTGTTCAAACATTGTGACTTTATTTTTTAAATTATATGTTATTTTTTTTCCAATGGAATACATTTATTCATTTCCATGTACCATTGCTGTACACTCATGCTCTCTTCCATTTTCCAAGTTGACATTATACATTTTTTGCTTTCGCTAAGGCTATCATAATGAATTTTTTTTGCACTTTATCCAATTTGAGGATTAATTCTCTACTTCTTATGTTACTTAAAAGACATATCTCTGGTTTTTTTGGTATGTTATATTTGTAATTTTATTTAGTATCTGATTTAATTCTTTCCAAAACATTTTTACTTTCGTACATGCCCAAGTTGCATGTAATGTTGTTCCCATTTCCTTCTTACAGCAAAAACATCTGATAATGTTGAATCCCATTTTTTTTTATTTTTGAGGAGTAATATATACCCTGTGTAACCAATTATACTGTATCATGCATAACCTTGTATTTATTGTATTCTTCATAGTTCTAGAACATAACATTTCCTATGCTTCATTTTTTATCTTTATGTTTAGATCCTTTTCCCACTTCTGCTTAGGTTTATAGTTTATTTCATTTTCCTTACCTTGCAGTTTAATGTACATGTTGGTTATAAATCTTTTGATTATCATTGTGTCTGTAATCACGTATTCAAAGCTGCTTCCTTCAGGTAATCTCAAGCTGTTTCCCAATTTATCCTTTAAATATGCTTTCAATTGATGATATGCGAACATTGTACCATGAGTTATTCCATATTTGTACTTCAACTGATCAAATGTTAATAAATTATTTCCAAAAAAACAGTTTTCTATCCTTTTGATTCCTTTTCTCTCCCATTCACTAAAGGAAAGGTTATCTATTGTAAAAGGGATTAGTGTATTTTGCGTCAATAACATTTTTGGTATTTGATCATTCGTTTTTTCCTTTCTAAGTGGATCTTCTTCCATGTATTAAGTAAATGATGCAGTACTGGTAAGTTTTTATATTGCACCAGCTTTTCATTCCACTTATAACGTATATGTTCCGGTACCTTTTCCCCTATTTTATCTACTTCTATCTTAGTCCAATCTGGTTTTTCCCTTGTCTGGTAAAAATCAGATAAATACCTCTATTGCGCAGTTCTATAATAATTTCTAAAATTTGGTAACTGTAAACCACCTTGATTATACCTCTCTGTTAATTTATCTAACACTACCCTTGGATTCCTCCCTTTCCACAAGAATTTCCTTATTATTCTCTTTAGTTCCTTAAAGAATTTTTCTGTTAAGGGAATTGGTAATGTTTGAAATAAGTATTGTATCCTTGGGAATACATTCATTTTAATGTAGTTTACATTAGCAGTAACTCTTTCCATTGTTCTAAGTCTTCCTGCAATTTCTTTATTAGTGGCTGATAATTTAGTTTGTACAAGTGGTTTGTTATTATCTGACCTTGTGCTTGTGCTTGCCATTTAAATGGTGATTCTTTTTTAAATTCTGTATAGTCTGCGTTACTCATTGGCATCACTTCACTTTTATTTGCGTTACCCTGATATTTCTCCATATTCCTTCAATTTCTTAAGTAATTCTTTTACTGATACCTCTGGTTCTGTTAGGTATACTATGATGTCATCTGCAAATAAGCTGATTTTATACTTCTTCTCCTTTATTTTTATCCCTTTTGTTTTATTTTTTTATTCTTATCAGTTCTGCCAAAGGTTCTATTGCTAAGGCGAACAATGAGGGAGAAAGTGGACATCCCTGTCTAGTTGACCTACTTAATTTAAAGTGACTTGATACATATTCATTTACTGTTAACTTCACCAACGGTCCATTATACAATGCTTTAATCCAATTTATACATTTTTCTGGTAGATTGAATTTCTATAATACTTTAAATAAGTAATTCCACTCTACTCTGTCAAAGGCTTTTTCTGTATCTAGAGCAACAGCCACTGTTGGTTTCTTATTTCCTTGAACTGCGTGAATTAAATTAATAAGTTTGCAGACATTGTCCGCTGTTCATCTTTTCTTAATAAATCCAGTTTGATCTTGTTTTACTATTTTAGGTATACAATTGGCCATTCTGTTTGCTAATAATTTTGCTATTATCTTATAGTCTGAGTTAAGTAGAGATAGTGGTCTATATGATCCTGGTGTTAGTGGATCTTCCCTGTCTTTGGTATTACTGCAATTATTGCTGTCTTACATGAATCTGGCAAGTTTTATGTTTCTTCTATCTGGTTCATTACTTCCAGGAGAGGAGGAATTAATAACTCTTTAAATGTTTTATAAAATTCTATTGGAAATCCATCCTCTCCTGGTGTTTCATTGTTTGGCAGCTTTTTTAATATATCCTGTACTTCCTCTATTTCAAATGGTTTTATTAGTTTGTTTTGTTCCTTTTCTTGCAAATTCGGCAGTTCAATTTTAGCTAAAAATTCCTCTATTTTATCATCTTTCCGCTGGTTCTCAGTTTGATACAACTGTTCATACAATTACTTTAAATTTTCATTAATCTCTGTTGGATTATATGTATTTTTTGTCCTTTTTCCTTGATGCCAGTATCGTTCTTTTAGCTTGTTCTGTTTTAAGTTGCCAGGCTAATATTTTATGTGTTTTTTTTTCTCCCAGTTTGTAATACTTTTGCTTTGTTTTCATTATGTTCTTCTCCACCTTGTACCTTTGTAATGTTTCATATTTAATTTTTTTTGTCCGCCAGTTCTCTCCTTTTTGTTATATCATCCCTTTTTACTAATTCCTTTTCTGTACTTACTATCTCCCTTTCCAACTGCTCTATTTCCCGATTGTAATCCTTTTTCATCTTAATCACATAACTTATTATCTGCCCTCGAATGAAGGCTTTCATTGCGTCCCATAATATAAATTTGTCTTTCACTGATCCTGTGTTTATTTCAAAATATGTTTTAATTTGGCATTCAATAAACTCCCTAAATTATTGTCTTTTAAGTAGCATAGAGTTTAACCTCCATCTCTATGTTCTTGGTGGGATGTCCTCCAGTTCTATTGCTAATAATAAGGGTGAATGATCTGACAGTAGTCTAGCTTTATATTCAGTTTGCCTAACTCTCCCTTGAATATGGGCTGACAACAAAAACATATCAATCCTTGAGTAAGTTTTGTGCCTACTTGAATAATATGAAAATTCCTTCTCTCTTGGGTGTTACCTCCTCCATATATCCATAAGTTTCATTTCCTGCATTTATTTAACCATAAATTTGGCTACTTTATTTTTTTACTTGTCTTTAGTCCAGTTTTATTTAACATTGGGTCCAAGGTTAAAATCCCCTCCTATCAATATATTTCCTTGTGCGTCTGCAATCTTCAAAATATATCTTGCACAACGATCCTCCTCGTTAGGTGCATATATATTGAGCAAATTCCAAAATTCTGAGTATATCTGACACTTTATCATTGCATACCTCCCTGCTGGATCTATTATTTCCTCCTCTATTTTGATTGGTACATTTTTGTTAACTAGTATGGCTACACCTCTAGCCATTCAATTATAGGATGCTGCCGTTACATGTCGTACCCAGTCTCTCTTTAGTTTCTGTTAGATGTGTTTCCTGCACAAATGCTATATCTATTTTTTCCTTCTTCGATAAATGTAGTAGCCTCTTCCTTTTAATTTGGTTATGTATTCCATTAATGTTTATAGTCATATAGTTCAACATGGCCATCTTATATTTTGCATACACTTCTTTGCCACCTCCATCCCCCTTTTCCCCATTTTCATCTCTTAGTTTTCTCTTATTACACTTAAAATACTACAACACATTTAAGACAAAAAGTACCCCCGCAGTTCTCACATCCACTAATACCTTAACCCCAAAAGGTCCCCCCTCTCTGAGTTGCCCCATACCCCTTGCTGGGCAACCACAACTCCCCTTTTCATTTGGGTTGCGATCTTGTTCACAGCGTCAACTGATTTTGCAGTGACGGTTATTCCCCTTCCACACAGCCCTCTCCAGAAAACACTTTTCAAAAAAAATAAACACGTAACAAAGCTCTCTCTCTCTCTCCTTCCTTCCCTTCTCTTTTCCCTCTTTAGTTCTTTACATATACATTGTTTTTACATCTTTATATATGCTTTATCACCGTCTTCATTCTTGTTATATCTCTTCTCCTGTCCTGCAAACGTTCTGTGAATTCTTGCGCTTTCTCTGGATTAAGAACAGTCTTTTTTGCTCCCCGGGTATAAATATTTTAAGCACAGCTGGATGTCTTAATATGAATTTGTAACCTTTTTTCCATAAAGTTGATTTTACTGTATTAAATTCCTTCCTCCCATTTAAGAGTTTAAAACTTATGTCTGGCTAAAAAAAATATTTTTTGACCCTTGTATTCCAATGGTTTATTATCTTCTCTAATTTTATTCCTTGCCCGTTCCAGTATATTTTCTCTTGTTGTATACCTCAAAACTTTTACTAAGATGGATTTTGGTTTTTGATGTGCCTGTGGTTTCGGAGCTAATGCTCTGTGTGCCCTTTCTACTTCCATTCCTTCCTGCATTTCTGTCATTCCCAGGACCTTCGAGATCCATCCTTTTATAAATTCCTTCATATCTGTGTCTTCTTCACCCTCCTTCAGGCCCACTATTTTTATGTTTCGCCTACTATAATTTTCCAACATATCAATTTTCTGAGATAACAACTCTTGTGTCTCTTTAATTTTTTTGTCACTTTCTTTCAGTTTTTCTCTTAAGTCATTCACTTCCATTTCTACAGCCGTTTCCCACTCTTTCACACTCTCTACTCTTTTCCCCATTTCTGTCATTACCAGTTCTAACCTTTTATCTTCTGTTCTTTTCATTTTTCTTTTAATTGCATTAAACTCTAATGACACCCATTCTTTTCATGATCTCATTTGTTCTTCACAAAAGACTTTATCTATATTCTGTTCATCAGTTTTACCTTTCATTTCTCTTTGTCCATCAGTTTTACCTTCTATTTCTCTGAAGATCTTGGTCTTCTTCTGTGTCTGTATCTGTGTTTGTGTCTTCTTCTCTTCTTTGTGTCTGTGTCTCTTCTGCTTTTCCTGCTTGTATCTCTTTGTCAGGTCTCTTCTTGCTGGGCCTCTTGTTGCTGTTCCTCCCCTCTTGGGCTGCTCATCTGTTGTGCTTCTTGACGTTGGTCTTCTTGTCAATCTTCCCTCCGTCTGTCTTCCGCGTCTACGTCTTTTTCGCTGCACCCTCTTCTGCTGTCTTCCTTATCCTCCAGCTGAGAGCCCTGGTGTTGGCATCTTTCAGCTGCTCGGTCTGTGACAGCCCGCTCCTCTGCTGAGCCCCCCTCCCACCAGTGTCCTCTTTCTCCTCTGATTGCGCACTTTTGTTTGGCTCCGAGAACCATTTTTGTAGTGTACTGGCTGGTGGGTCGCGACTATGTAGGACAGGTACTGACCTCGAGGGTCGGGCCCTCCTCGTCACCACAGTGTCCCATTCCTTCCTGCAGGCAAGGCCTTCTTCCTTCTTCTCCGGTTAATTTTTTTTAACTTCTTTCTCCTTCTGGGAAGCCATCTTCTTTCTCTTCTCTGTATCTTTATCTTCTATTTCTTGTGCTCTATTTCTGTTATGGTTTGCTTTTTCCTAACTTTTTTTCCTATTTTCCTGGAGAGGGCTGGTTTTCCTAACCGGCCACTACTCCATCACGTGACTCCTCCTTCCCTTTTTCAATCAAGTTTTACCCATGCACATTACACACATGGTGCTTTCCATATGTCCGTGACTTTCATAGCTGTTCACTACTCTATTATTATGTTACATCAAGTGATAACTGTTTCTACCAGAATGTTCACAAGTACAAAATAAAACATTTGTATGCGAAAACTGATACAAACATTTTTTTAATCACTCAATTTGTGAACTTCCAGTATGGACAAATGGAAATAATGATTCAATTATAGAGAGAAAAACAATGTTATGCCACTAATTTCTTGGTCAAATTACTGCTGGTTATCTGTCCTGCTGGGCAAGAGCAAAGTTTCTTTTGACAATGTGGGTGCCAGATTAGATGGATGCTGTTCAAGAATGATGTGTGGAGGGAATATAGATTTCAAACAATGGGGCTGTACTGGCCCGGAAAGCATTAAACCTTTTGAGTATTCTTATAGCTTCACCATTTGACCAGATAGCCCTGTATCACATTCCTACTCCTGTTACTAATGGTTAGTGCTAGGAAAGCTTGCACTCTTGCCCAGTAGAACAGACAACCAGTGGCAATTCATCTTTCATGTACGGAACCCACCACCAAACCCTCTTTATTATACCAATGAAATTCATGCTTATTTTTTCTTCTGTTACCTAAAGTACTTGTGTAGCTTTTGGAGCATAACAGCTATCACTTTAAGGAATAGATAATGACTGACAAATAAGCAGCTCTGAAAAGTCACAGACATTTGGAAAGTGCCACATGTGTAATGTACATTGGTAAAACTTAATTGAAAGAGGAAAGGGGAAGTTGCAAGGCTTCACAAACAGAATATTCTTGGCTACAGTATTATTCTAGTTGGGATATTAGATTTTTGCAGAACGGTCCTCTTCGTATGGTTGGCTGGTTCTTTTCATTCCCACCCTACCCTATAATAGAGGCAAGAAACAAATCCACCAGAAAATCAAACAAACACTTCATGAGAGATGGGAATGCCAAGCCAAATATGGAATAGGCTACATGAAGGAAAAAAAGGATGTAATAAAGTGCTCTGGTAAGGGAAATGTGTAGGATTTATTTAAATGTTCTTATGACTTTATTTCCCAGATAATAATTTTCAGAGGTTTCGAGAAGAGTTGGAATGGATACAGTGCAAATACTAAAAAGAATAATTGATATCAATTTGTTATTCAATTTCAAGGAGAGTAAAATAGGTCCCAAACTTAAAAGGAAGAAAACAGATTTACTCCTAAAATGTAATTCAATTTCATAATAAGACTAGGTCTCTGCTACATAATAAATGCCAACTTTAAATAAAGATCTGAATTATAAGATTCAGGGGAGTCAAAAAATGTTTCAGAAAATACATTGATAAACTGCTGAGAGCTATTTGGCCTGATTGGGTCTGCTAACACTGTAGCTGCTTCAAATCTGTTTTGTTTAACTGTTACATTATATAAATAAACAAATTCAAAAGTATTCTCTCACAGAGTTGAATCACTTTGAAATCTTACACTGGCCATGATCATTATTGTGAGTTTATCCTTCTTGAAAAATGTTTGTCAATATTAAGAATAATGGAAATTTTTCAGGATGTTCATACCTGAGTGAAATTGTGTTGCAGTTGTGTAAAATATGGCCGTGCTATGACAAGATCAATAATTTATATTTGAGAGAGAAACAAGTATGTAGTGTCACTACCAGAACAGGTGGACTGAGGTGAAGCAAAATGATTGTGGAGATTGCTGGCAATTGAGAGAGAGAAAAATCATAATTGTACAGGTTCAATAGGTCATGTAAGACTGAACATAAAGAAGTGAGAGTTGTGCATTATAAGCTTATCTCTGAGGGCAATAAATTCATGCCTGCATTAGAGCCACATCCTTGAGAAAATACTTCTGTGCTGATGGATCTACTCTCTGAATTGCATTATTCAATATGCCTTGAGACAACCAGGCATAATGCTTTTCTCCACCTGAATGAAAAGCCAGCAAAACAAAGAGTTTTTCAGTTCAATCATTTTTATCTATAACTATTTTAAAAACAAAAGAACTATTGTCCAAAAGTACTCTTCCAGTGACACTTTGGTCACTTGCCACAACGAGTTCTTGAAGCTTATTTTTGTACCTGTCACAATCCACAATTTTGTAAAAATACTTCAAGAGAATGAGATCAATATTGTTACTTCCTACAGCCAAGCAATGGAACCACATGAACAGCATTGAAATCCCACCTATTTTTTTTTTAAATCAAATTTTGAAGCCTGTTATTGTTCATGATACCAAACACATAATCTGAAAACATCTGAAGCCATTTCTACTCCAATATAACACATCCAAGTGAGGGAGGGTAGGTAGTCAAAATGGCAAAATTGCAACCATAAGATCAAGGATTTAAGTTGAGGTACTTTGGAATCAAAATTTTAAAAGTAATGACTACAGCACTGAATATCTTGTATTTAAATGCCCGCAATATGAGAAATAAGGTTGATGATCTTGGCGCGCAGCTACAAATTGGCAAGTAAGAGAGTATGGCAATCACTGAGTCGTGTCTGAAAGAAAATCACAACTAGGAACTAAATATATCTGTGGCTACACAGTGTATCAGAAGGACAGGAAGGTGGACAGAGGACATGGGGCTGCTTCTGCTGGTTAAAAAAGGAATTCAACTTTGGAGAGAGGAGACATTGGATCAGAAAATATGAAATCCCTGTGCGCAAAAATACCCTGATGAGAGTTGTATATTGGCCACCAATCAGTAGCCAAGATGTGGGGTGCAAACTACAGAAAGAGATAGAGAGGTATACAGAAAGGACAATTCTACAATAGTAATGGGGAATTTCAATATGCTGGTTGATTTGGAAAACTAGGTCAATGAGGGATCCCAAGAGAAGACATTTATAGAATGTCTTCAGGATGGTTTCTTAAAACAATTTGCAGCTAAGCTGATCAGGGGGAAAACGGTCGTGGGAAATGAACCAGAAGCTTGTATTCAGACAGTTGAACATAATAAGAACTGAGGTTTCATACCTGGGAAGGATGTTATGAATGATTTCAAACCTTTTATATCAAAGGGCTTGGTTTCAGTAAAGGAAGGATCTTCCCAAGTGCCAGTTAAAATTCTCAGAGATACTCCCCAGTCACTGTTGTTAAAGAATGTTTTAACCCTTGATCAAAAGACAGACACAGGAGAGACTATTTTGATTAGAGGTGTTGGAGGAGATGTAGAATCAATAGCTTTGCACAAAATAGTGTTGAATTCAGAATTAGTTAACGAACCATTTGTAGTAGGAGTTATTTCAAGGTTGCCCCTGCAAAGGTGGGTCAGTGTTGTGATTAACAAATAAGCCCGTAAGGATGAGATTGACAAAGATTGTGAGATATATCCTGCATGTGCTGTGACAAGGTCTTTGTCTAAGAAAATGATGAGAGCAGAGGAAAGTCCATTTGATAGTGAAATAGTCCAAAAAGAGCAGGTTCAATTTGATAGTCAAGATTTGTCTTTGTCAAGGAAAGAATTAATAGAGCAGCAAAAGACAGATTCTGATCTTACTGACTTGAGGGAGAAGGCTGTGGATGAGGAGGAGATTAAGAAAATGTCCTGTAGATATTACTGAAAGGGTGAATTGTTAATGAGAAAATGGAGACCTCGTGATGTCCCTGAAAATGAAGAATGCACAGTAATTCATCAGGTGATCATTCCTAAAGCCTACTGGAATCAAATTTTAAATTTGGCCCATATTACACCTTTGGGAAGTCATTTAGGTGTAAAGAAGACCATGAATAAATTTTTGAAACAATTTTCCTGGCCTGGTCTGAGGAAGGATGTTGTAAATGGTTTCTGGACATGTCACTTTTGTCAGGTTGTGGGGAAACCTAACCAGGGTTATTGTACATTGTGTGAATTTCCTGTCTAAAACAAAAGCTGGAAATCAGTACTTGTATGTGTACAGCTTCCAGATTTCCAGAAGCTATACCATTGAGGAATATTAAAGCAAGCAGAGTGATAAAGGCTTCGCAAAAATTTTTCAGTTTTTGGGTTACCTAAAGAGATCCAGACTGATCAAGGAAGTAATTTCATGTCAGGATTTTTTTCAACAGTTGATTTATGAGCTGGGAATTAAACAGATCACTTCATCTGCACACCATCCAGAAACTCAGGGACCTTTGTAAAGTTTTCATTCTACTCTGGAGAATACAAAGGATTGGGAGAAAAGTATTCAGTTACTGTTATTTGCTGAGAGAGAGTCTGTACAGGATTCATTAAATTTTAGCCCTTTTAAAATTGTGTTTGGACATCAGGTTAGAGGACCTTTAATGTTGTTTGAAAGAGCAGTGGATTAATAAGGATGTGCAGTTGGACTTGAGGGATTATATTTCTAAATTTAAAGATCGGTTACGAAAAGTGTGGAGTTTGGCTCAAAAGAATCTTAAAATGACTCAGGGTAAAATGAAATGATTATTTGACAAGAAGACTCAAGTGAGGAATTTAAAGCCAGGAAATAAAGTGTTAATTTTGTTCCCAACATATGACAATCCTCTTGGAGCAAAATTTTGTGGACCATATGAATTAAAAATCAAAACAGAATTATGTTAATTATGTGATAAACACTCCAGATCATAGGAATAAAACCCAGGTTTGTCATATCAACATGGTGAAACCTTACTATGAGAAAATGGTAGTTAAGAAAAGTCTGTATCAGAGGTGTTAGTTGTTGTCAAGTAGAGGAAGTTATGGATCATAAGATTATGGACACAGAGACTTGGGAGGGTTACTTTAAAAAAATCTAGAGTTCTGTGTGTCTGTCTATCTCAACTATTTTGAAAAGTGTGTAGGAAAGGCTAGGCCATCTTAAATCACAAGAACAAAAGCAGTTGTTTTAAATTATGCAAATTTGTTTCCTGATATGCCAAAAAGGTCATCAGCAATTTGTCATGATGTGAATGTAGGAGAAGTGAGTTCCATAAAACAACACCCCTATCAAATAACTATTGAAAAGAGTAAAATAATGGATCAGGAGGTGAAATACATGTTAGAAAATGATATTATTAGACCTTCGAACTCAAATTAGAGTTTTCCTTGGGTTCGGGTACCTAAAACAGATGGAACTGAAAGATTACAAGAAGGTTAAAGTAGTAACCAAAATGGATGCTTATCCTTTTCCTAGAATTGATGATTGTATTGATAAAATTGAGAAAACTAAATTTCTTACTAAGATGGATCTGTTGAAGGGTTAGAGGTGCATGTCACTAACAGAGAGAGGAAGGGATATTTCCACATTTGTGACGCCATCAGGCTTGTATGAATATAATGTGCTATCTTTTTGCATGAAAAATCTCCCTGTGAACTTCCAAAAGATGATAAATTCTGTAATCCAAGGTTTAAAGCATACAGATGCTTATATTGATGACTTGGTCACAAAAAGTGGCACATGGGAAGAACATCTGATGGAATTGGAAAAAATGATTTGCAAGATTATCCGAAACAAACTTAACTATCAATTTAGCTAAAAGCTTTTACTTATGGCCCCCATTTGGCAACAGTCAAAATCATGAACAACAATTCTGCAAACTGAGTGGCATGTGGATGCACTGGATGCAATCTGACATTGGAAAACAAATAAATGAATGTTGATGAATAAAGGATTCAACATTTTAGAACCGAGAAATAAATTTTAAAAATAGATATTTTTATTATAAAAAAAATTAATGTCAGGTTTGATAGAAATAAAAATGAGCCAATATTAGCTAAAATTATTTAATGTTTAATAACGTACAATAGAAGTTGGCAGGTGCTCATTTTAAACACACAAATGAATTTTTGCGAAATTTACTTCCATGACAATATGTTAGTAATTAAGATTAGAATGCACAAGTGAATGAATGGGCGGCACAAAGCGTGTAGTGGTTAGCACAACGTCTTTAGAGCGCCAGTGATCAAATCGAACCTGGGTTTGAATCCCGCACTGTATGGATGGGTTTTCTCCGGGGGCTCTGGCTTTCTCCTCCCCTTCAAAAATGTGCCAGGGTTAAGGTTAAGGGGTATAAATTGGGCGGCATTGACTTGTACGGCCAAATTGGCCTGTGACAGGGCTGTATGTATAATTTTTAAAAATAAGAAAAGTAATTAAGGATGAAAGCATACAGAAGGACTGTGGGTAGATGGTCTGAGTCTGATGTTAGATGAAAAGTATGAACAGTCTATTTTTCATATTTTTCTCTTTCAATGTATGATTAAGTTTCCCCTCCTAATTTAACATTCTACAGCTTTAGTTCATGGCCATATGTAGGTTATATGGAAGTCGATGAGAGGTCGAAACACAAATATTAAAGAATAACTGTGACAAAACTGATATTATTAACTCAAAATAAAGTGAAAGCATGTACTATCATCTATGCATTGAAATGAAAACTGCTTTCAAGATTCATATTATTCAACTGAAGTACAATTTTGGTAAAAAGAGCACCGACCTCTTCCAGTTGGAGCTCTTAAGCTATCCCAGGAAGCAAGTCCAAACAAATGTACCCTAATCTCTTTTTTCTTTTATCAAAATTATTTCTTCCGAAAGGAACACACATCTTGTATGCAAATGAGTGTACATTAAATTAATTATACTTTATCAAGAGAAGAAATTATGAGGTGGCCGTTGCATATTTTTGAGAAATAAGTGAGTGTACAACTCAAGAGATGGATTAATCTATGAGTTTTATTGAATCTTAAGGTAATAATTATTGAAGGGAAAAAAAAACAAGTTCATGACCATCCAAGATTTTAAAAGGTTCTGACAATCTACTCAGTTGTCACAAGTTGAAGAATAATGCCTTCCAGACAATATTCTTAAATCCAAAGAACAGTTTATCAATCTTAATTGACATATTGACCAAGGGGAAAAGCAGATAAAGTAATTGTGTGAGCATTCACAAAATTAAAAAAAAACCTTCGTTTAACTATCTGTGCAAGTGTGTTGGAACCAGCAATGCACGATTTATCAAAAAATGTCTATATGTTAGGATCATAGTGGCAGGGATCAAAATACTTTGGTTTGGCACAGGAGTTTTCAAAACATAGTATCTGATGGATGTCAGCATCACCAAATTACTTGATCACAGGAATCTTTATGGTGCTATGTCACACATGTCTATCCATCTTAGTCAGAAGCAGTACTATACAAGGCAATCAATACTGAAGACAAGAAAGACCAAGTCCCACATCTTCCATCATGTGCAAGTGTCGTACAAATCTCTGACAGAAGTGATAAGATATCCATTCACATCATGAAGTCAGATTGTCTGAATAAAGAAGAATGAACTTGCCATTTCTCCTCACTTAATACAAATCCAAAGCTTTTCCACTGCACCACAGCTTTCTAAAAAAACAAGTACAACTAGTCATTCTGGATTGTCCTGGTCTGAACACCCCTCAAACGAAGCTTAAATATGCATGGTTAGAATGATATATAGTACTTTGCTTTGACCTTATTGTTGGCATGTGTTTTGTTAAATGGAAGTTTAAAATATTTAAAGCGTTAACTACAGTAATTTTACTCAAAACACCAAGTTATAAAAATGCAGCAAATCATCAATACTAACATTACATCAAATCATATTATACAATTGCGGTTAATATGCTTCAATAAGCATGTGAAAATAGTGTTTAAAAAAAAACTCTCAGAGCTTGATGCTTTATCAGAAAATGCATATTAAAGTTGTTTCCACAGATACTATGATAAACATTCAAGTCCTCTTAAAAATCAATGTTTTGAATAGTATCTAAATGAGATGTCTCTATGGTTAATTCACTATCTATTGTAAATGTCATATTCGTTTCCCCACACATCAGTATTTAGTTCAAGGTGACAGCTGTAAAGGCAACTGAAGAGTACATTTTCAATGTTGGAAACAATTGTACTATATAGCGGCTACCTTGAAAAGTCAAATATAAAAATCACATTTATGGTGACAATATTTAAAAAAATTATGATAATCTTAGCTAAATGATCCTCATTTCCAGTATTTTAGATGTCTTAATTATAGATTATTGGTGACTTGTTATTCTATGTTAAGTTCGCAACATGCTATGAATATTTTATTTATATTAAGTCAATTATAGGAAAATATTGAATATTCAGATGAATTTAGCAAAATTTAATAGATACAGTGTGACTTGTGGAGCAATGCAAAAGATAATAGTAAGTTCACATGAAATTGTATAGTACATTAAAATTAAAGAACAGATAAATTAATCAAGATTTCAGGTTTATTGTCAGAGTGTAGCAGCTCACCCACATGACAAGCCAACCGGTGCCAGTGGCCGTAGGTAAGTCCGCAGCCAGTGGCATCCACGGAGATGCTCAGAGCTGGACAAAGCTGCGGCTTGGAAGTTTACATCACTTCCACCCCGCTGGGGTGCTAAGGACTTATATGCTAAGGACTCCGGGACCAAGCGGGCCTTTTAAGCACACGATGTGAAACTAGTAAAGTAGTTATTCCAGAACTCTGTAAGACTCTGAGTTTAGCAGTTTATCAGCCACAAGGTATATATATGACATCACAAACAACCCTGAGATTCCTTTTTCCTGCAGGTGAGGCAGAATTACCACTTATTGATAGTGCAAGAAAATAAATTGTACACAGCGTAAACATGTAAACAAATAAAATAACTTAACAGATAATGAAATGTAAACAAACTGACTGTGCAGTACAAAGAGAACAAAATAAAATTAATAAAGTGCACAAGTAAGAGTCCTTAAATTAGGCCCTGATTGAGTTTGTTGTTGAGGAGTCTGATAGTGGAGGGGTAGCAGCTGTTCCTGAACCTGGTGGTGAGAGTCTTGAGGCACTTATACCTCTTTCCTGATGACAACAGCTAGAACAGAGCATGTAGTGGGTAGAGTGGGTCTTTGATGATTGATGCTGCCCTCTGACAGCAGGGCTTTGCTATGATGTCCTGGGCTGTGATGACTACCTTTTGGAGGGCTTTATACTCAGGGGTATTGGTGTTCCCATACTATGATGCAGCTGGTCAGCACACTTTTCACATCTCTGTAAAATTTGCCAGTTTCTGGTGTCATACTCATGAGGAAGTAAAGGCACTGGCATGCTTTCTTCACTATGCCATTGCTGTATTGGGTCCAGGAAATATCCTCCAAGATAGTGACTCCCAAATACCTAAATTTGCTCACCCTCTCCACTTCTGATTCCCCAATGATCACTGGAGTATATACCTCTGGCTTTCCTTTCCTGAAGTCAACAATCAGCTCCTTAATGTTGGTGACATTGAGTGCAAGGTTGTTGTTGGTGCACCATTCAGCCAAGTTTTCAATCTCCTTCTTGTGGAAGAAATTTAGGGGTGCTCAAATAGAAATGTCCCAATTTTTTCATCTGCTTTGAAGTTCTCCTGACTGTACTCCATTGCTGGAAGTTTTCGTGAAGTCCAGCAGTAGAGCCATGACTTATTGGATTCCCTAGTATCTATATGTTGGAATCTGCCTGCTGAACTAATGTCAAGTTATAGCAACTGAAACTACTTTCAATTCATGGTGGGGGAGGGGGGGTGGTTGCTGCAAGGATCAAAGCTTAATATCAGGCAATTGACATTTCTTTGAAGTGAAACATGATAGTCTGCAGATGCTGTAATTGAAGTAAAAACAGAAATGCTGGAGGAACTCAGCAGATATCGTAACATCCGTAGAAGGTAAAGATATACCCAGATGCTCCTCTACTTACGATGGCTCAACTTACAATGTTACTGGCGCTATATTTTATGATTAGAAATTGTTTTTTCTCAGTGTGGAATAAAAGGTATTTAACATATAATTAAAAAATAGGCTTTGTTTTAGATAAATTTACTATGGTAAGCGGTCTGTACTCATTTAAGGCTATGATATTCAGTAGGTGCAGAATTCTTTCTCGACATGACTTTTTCACTTGTAAAAAGCAGGCAGACATCTGAATAAAAAGTCTGGAGGAGAAGGGAGCACCTTCACTCTGTCCACTGCAATACCAGGAATCTCCCAGTGCAACCCATTTCAATTCCACGCTCCATTCCCATGCTGACATGGGAATCCATGGTCTCAATGACCGCCTGAGAATACTTACAAATTGGAGGAACAACGCCGGATATTCCATCTGGGCACCCACCAACCAGATGACCTTTACTGATTTCTCCAGTTTTCATTAGGCCCCCACCTTGTCGCCCCCATTCCTATTTCTCCTTTTCTCTAGCTCTTTCTCCTTCTCTTTCACTTTCCCTCTGTCCTTATCCGAGCCCTCAATGCACCCAGTCAATTCTCACCTTTTCTCTCATCCTTTCCATATCCAATTATTGTCTTTTGTCTGTTGGGCTGTGCTTCCCCTTCCCCCGCCACCCGATCCCACTTTTTTCTCCCTACTTCCTTCTCCCCTGATCCTTTTTAACATAGGCATCTGTCTGCTTTCTGTTCATACCTTGAAGAAGGGCTCAGGACCAAATTGTCACATCTTTACCTCCTATATACATTGCGAAATCTGCTGAGTTCCTCCGACATTTATTTCTTTGAATTAATCAGCTTTGTATAAAATCACTTAAATACTCCAAAATATTTCAATGTTTTCTATTTTTAAAATTGATTTGTTGTATTGAATTTCAAACACATTCAGAAACAGTCATATTCCTTGACACATTGGGCAGTCGGCTAAGCTTGGGAGTAAGATTTTGCTATTAATATGTAAGCTTGGTTTTACCTATACATTTGGAAATATGCTGCACAAGTCCCTGCTGCCAAACAAAGCTATAGCACAGTGGTTCTCAACCATTTTCTTTCCACTCACATACCACTTTATGTAATCCCTATGTCATAGGTGCTCTGTGATTAGCAAGGGATTGGTTAAGGTGGCATGTGGGTGGAAAGAAAAAGGTTGAAATCCACTGTTTTAATCCTACCTAATTGACTCGTTATGTGCATGGTTTCATAACTCAAAAGGAAATGAGCCAATTAAAATTTTTCCTCAAGCAAAATATTTCAGTAACAATTGGGTCTGGAGCAGTGATTCTCAACCTTCACCCCACTCACATCCCACTTTAAGGAATCCCTTACTAATCACAGAGCACTGATGGCATAGGGATTATTCAAAGTGGTATATGAGTGGAACGTAAAAGATTGAGGACCACTGCTTTAGCATTTATGTTTGGGATGCCTTTCAGACAACTTCAAAATTGTTATATTTGGAAAGAGTAATACCAAAGTACATAGGTCAGTTCAGGTTGCAAATTCAGGCCCAACATGTGTGTACAGGCTCTTTATTAAGAATCTTCTTTGGCTTGGCTTCACGGACGAAGATTTATGGAGGGGGTAAAAGTCCACGTCAGCTGCAGGCTCGTTTGTGGCTGACAAGTCCGATGCGGGACAGGCAGAATAGTCCTCATACAAAGCACATTCACTTGATTATTCTCTCCACAGTGGCTGATTGAGCTACCATTCCTGCTATACATATTGTCAAATAACAAAGAAATAAACATACCTCAACCTCATTTTGTTCACAGTCACACAACACATCTTTTAATTTCTCACAAAGACTTTGACCCATCAGATCTCTCGTTTCCAAATTAAATCTGGTTTCAAATTGAGACTTAAAGATCTCTGACCTCTTCCTAATGGGAAGCCAACAAAAAATAATTTTACTAATTGTTCAATCACTATTTACAGAAACAAAATAAGGCAAATTTATTTATAACTACACCTTGTTTAATGCATTATTTTCACAATTGTATTAATCATATAATTTGAGGCATAACCTACAGCAAAAGGAAGATATAAACTGAAAGTAATCAGGACAAGCTTTTATACTAAACTTAAAATGGTAAGCCTTTTGCTAATAGACAAAAGAATTCAATAAATAAAGCAGAAATGCAATGATCAAAGTCAGGTAGAGTATGTATGTTTTGATCATTATGTTTGCTATTTTATGTACTATACAAACAGGTAATATTGTTCATGAATTTGTAATTTTGTGATATCTAGTGACATTACAAACACTAATTAACATAATCACAAATGTGAATTAATTTATTCATGTTAATTCTATTTTTTAACCAGCTTTTTTGTTAGAAATGTCACAATAAAAATTTTAATCAATTAAAAAAAACTTTAGTTTAAAAGCAAGATTAAAGAGAAAAGACAATTTATTGCACAATTAATACTTGAGAGCATCATAATGAAATTGTAGGCAACAAGAAAGAATGCAAATGCTGACAACTGGAGCATCACACAAAATACTGGAAAAACTCAACAGGTCAAGAAGCATTGATGTAAAACAATAGACTGTCACTGTTTCCAGCTGGAACTGTTCATCAGGATTAGGAAGCAGAAGGTAGAAGCATAAGGGTGTGATGGTCGCCACAACACCCAGGAAACTCCAATGCTCAGCCATTTTTAATTCTACTTTCTATTCCCATGTTGATGTGTCTATACATGGCCTAATTTACTGCCAAGTTAATGCCATGTGCAAATTAAAAGAACATCTCATCAGTCCCCAACATCAACTTCTCCAATTTCCAAATACCACCACCTCCCTGGAATTCCCTCATCCCTCTGACTCCATTCCTCCTCTTCCCTTCTTTCTCTTGGCCTCTGGATGTACCCATCATCTATGCATTCCTCCCTCAAGCTCCCCACCTCCTCCCCTTCAATCCATGATCTACTGTCCACTCCTACAAGAATGCATCTTCTTTTGCCCTCTTCTTCCTATCACCTCTCAGCTTCCTGCATTATTTTACCCAGCCTCCCTCACCCATCTTCTTCCCCCTTCCATCTATCTTTGGCCAGATTGTGCTTCTACCCCCTTTCCTTTTATTCTGGCTTCTGGCCTCTTTTCTTCCAGTACTAATGAACGGCTCCAAACATTGCCTGCCTATTGCCTTCCATGGACGCTGCCTTCCCACTGAGTTCCTCCAGTATTTTGTGAGCTGCATTATCAAAGCCTAATTGTTTTTAAAGCAAATGCAGAACATGTCAAATGTGTCCATCTTTGAAACATAGCTTAAGTTCATTTTAGAATGTTGTATATTTTAAATTATCTTGAACTTTACATTTTTAATCACAATATTATCTGAAACAAATGTCATAGATTATAACAATAAAATATCTAAGTACAAATGAAGCTACTGTCAAGTTTTACATTTTTAAATAACCACTGCTCACTAATGAAACAAAACAAGAAACCAAAACCTTTGTTGGCAATGTATTTAATGCTAGGCTCCCAATACCGTCATATTATCTTACTAACGCAGCCCATCAAAATTATGTCCAAATATGCAATAACAGGATGCAATTGTTCCAATTGCATCAAGTGGTGATTTGCATCCTGCCCAGTGTAATTCTATCTATAACATTACAGAAGCCTGGTTTATTCACTTGAAAAATTAACCTTTTTGCAAATGCTTGGCTAATAAAACCAGTTGCTGTTAAACATTGTTTGAAAATGGCATGTGAGGTCTGCCAACTCCAATCCCCTGTCACTCCGGCACTTGTATATTTCTCCCTTGGGTAATGTTAGACACTATATTTGAGCCTGCCAAAACAATTAACCCTTCTGTTAATTAGAAGGAAATGTCAGGGGCACAGATGGTACAAGCTGGCATGCAGCCATCTAACCAACTGCTACTGAAAGCAGCTACCCTGCTGCTAATAACCGTTCAGTCAAGTGCCAAACCAGCAGATGTCAAATGTTTCCAGCTGAGGAAGGCTAAACAGAGAGCTCCAATGCATTTGGACACACAACAAATACTTCAACATGTTTCATATCTGTTGCCTGATGTTACATTAACTGATCCTATGTAAATACAGTCCAAGTGGGGAACATAACTACACCAGTAATCCTTTCATCCTGAAATCCACTATTAGACCATCCTTAGCCTAGTAATCATTCAAAATAGGAAGTACCAACTATCCCCCTTTACTTGTGTCTTTCTGGAAACGGAGGTTATCTGAAGAAAATTGTGGCTTTTGCCCAAAACGTATCACTTTAATGACACATCAGCTTTAATGTTACAAATATCAAAGGCTAAACAGGTGTTCTATTGTAGATCAATGGTCTAAAAAGGAGGGGACTATCTGACTCTCAAATTAATCACAGGAAAAGAGGTCAGGTCTTGGATGGGAAGGAATCTTAAGGAAAGAATCAAATAAATCTGTAATAATGCGAGATTTCTTTGAACAAAATTTAAAAATTGCAAATAAGTCATTTTGTTGAGCAGCTTCCAGAAGTCCCTGAGCAATTCTTGGTTGGGCAACAGAACACCGATAGCATAACCAAGCACAGCACATGCTCTTTCTATTCTGTCAAAAACAACACAACTGAAGCTAAACTACAACATGTTTGAACTTCGAAATGCTGGGCTTGCAATTTTCTCTAGTGGAATAGTCTTCAAGTGGAGGTTGGAAAACTGAAGAGCATATAAAATAAAGAAGCATGATTAAAGAATTTTATTTTTATTTAGAGACTTTTAAAAATCTTTATTTGCAGATCTTTCACAGAAAGATTCTTTTAATACAATTTTCTTTAACATTGGATAGGGTAACTTGAGGCAAAATAATTACAGTATTAATACAGTAAAATCCCTTATCTGGAATTCAAGCAACCAGCAGTCTCAAGCAACTGACAAAAAGACAAATCATGGAAAATAAATTGGTAAAAAAATACAAAAGTTTAAAATTGGCAGTCACGTAACACATAATCTCAAGCAACTGGAACATTCTCTCATCCGGCATCTGCCAGGGGTTTCACTGTACTTAAAAGGAAGTCAGAAATCACTCAAGAAAGATAGATTAAGTTCTTTCTGGTTCACTTTCTTCATGATAAACTGAAAATAGTCTTGGACATGTAGTGCTACACTGACTTCCAGTAAACTTCAGCAACTGCAAACACCTACCTTTATCACACACTATACTGAATAAGCTCCCAACTCATCTATCTTTTTAAGCTTGCATCACCTGCCAGTGAAAACATTTTGGCTCAAAACTGTACTGTGCCACTGAAAGAAAAACACTGGTATAAGATTAGATGTTAAAACCTGTGACAGGAAAAGATAGTGCTACATGACTGATCAATGTTGCCAAGGGGTGGTTCAAATAACATCACTACTTCTGGTGACAAGAGGTTTAAACAGGGCTGTTTCTGAGAAGAAGATCATACAATCTTTGATACTGAAAATATCAAAAGGAAAATAAGATGATCTCAGACTATGGCATCCATAAACTGCAAACAGTGACACTGCAGCAGTAAATAATAATGTAGTTAAGTTTACAGCCCAAAGCACATGCGAAGGTCAATCATGGGAGCGTCAATGATATATGATCGATAACAATGATCAAAATAGCTAAAATTGTGCAAGATTGCAATTTTTCAACCCATGTAATTTTACGGATTACAAGATAACACATTTAAATTTTATACAATTAAATAAAGAATTAAAGAAAGGGACTCAAAGAAGAATTTCATGCTTCTTCACTGCTCTGAAAAGGAAACAAGATGACAATCTGCAAAATCAAAACACTCCTAAACTGCAGCTGTTTAAATTTTCATCTTCTACTTATGCTAACTATTCTCTCATCTTTACTGCCAACTTGGGCCAGTTTTATTTTTTTTAAATTTATAATAAAAAGGTGAAACAGCTCAAATTCCATTCCTACCTGACAGGACTGGATTACAGCAAGTGGGATTCTAAGAAAAACTGAAGTATTATAAAAAGAATCTCTCAATATAATTTATTATCTTGCTTCTTTTCTCCAAATCCATGATGCTTTGCTAAAGAAAAATATAAGCTGAACATTGGTACATAATTCGTCAGAGAGATCTTCTTAAATTTCACTGCTGGGAGATTGTTGAAATATTAAACAGCTAATAACCATATTGTAATTTGGTAAGTGTAATGAAAAGGAGCATTTTATCCAATCTGACTTGTCCAATCATGTCAAATATTTAATAAACTTTATGAACTTATAAAACCTTTGCATGAACCCCATAAAACAATGAACCAAAAAATAGCTTGACCAACCAAACTTTGTCCTCAAATAGTTTATTAGGAATTTTATGCTTTAAAGAATAGTGATAACTAAATTAGCATAAGCCTTCACTTCAGAACTCTAGAAATGCCATTGTTGCTGATCGTGGTATGTTTTTGTTTTCTATGTTTCTTCCAGTCAAATCTAGCAAAACCATGAATACTATGTACAATTTCTTGTTTAATACCAATGTAAATGTTATGCCCTAATTCTATTCATCACCATTTTTTTTTAAATACCAGGAAATAATGAATCAGGATGCAGGATGGAGATAGAGAATTTGGTTCTATGATAATTTTGCTCTCAACGTTAACAAGACCAAGGAGCTTACTGT
Organism: Narcine bancroftii; assembly: GCF_036971445.1. Taxonomy (NCBI): domain Eukaryota; kingdom Metazoa; phylum Chordata; class Chondrichthyes; order Torpediniformes; family Narcinidae; genus Narcine; species Narcine bancroftii. The sequence continues at coordinate 283,355,469 of NC_091470.1, forward strand.
GTATGTTAGGAAGGGGAGGCAGAGAGGCCACATACCTGTCCATATTGATGAGACAGCAGAGGAGAGAGGTTTACCTCCTCCAGGCTCAAGAGAAGTTTTATTTTCCTCTCTAAGGCTGTCAGGCTCTTGAAGCAACCCTTGCCCCCCTAACCATAAACTATTCTTGGACCACAAAAGGATCTGTCTGCACTATTAACCGAACTTTTTTTTCATGCACACACTGGCTTGGTTTAAATTATTCCAGTGCCGATTGAGATAATAAGTATAATGCATACTATTGCAATTAATTAATTGACTGACCAATAAACTCATTATAATTTCATATACTATTGTATTTATACCTTCCTGTTTATCTTCCACATCTCAGGTTTAGTAACCCCTTTCTCTGCCTGAACTTTATGCAATATAAGCTACAATTTCGCTAAACTTATTCATCTGCTTCCTATCTTATCGCAAATATTCTGAAACATTTCTGTCCCAGTTCCCATCCACACCAGGTAACCTGATTTTGAAATATTTGCTCCAAGTTACAAATCGTTCCATGATCTTATCCAAATCTACCTTTAGAATCTTGTTGTTTCCAATTTCACATCTTATTTTTTCCCACATTCCAAATAATCCCTTCTGTAAACTCTCACTTCATTTCACTATTGCTGGTGATAGCTTCGACAGAAACTTTTTGCAGAACTCCTCTGTTCCACATGCCACAAAAACTCAGCAACCACGTTTCTTTTCAGTTTAGCTATTTCTTCAGTTCTTTTGATTTTCTTCCACCAAAGCACATTATGTAATGACCCTGTGCTAAAATAATGACAATTCACAAATTGCAGACACCCAATATTCCCTCATGACACTCTCCAACAAGATGACATTGACAACGACTTCTCCAGTTTCGGTTGAACTGCTCCCAAGTCTCTCCCTTTCCCTATCCATCTGTCTCATTTACTCCATTGCCCTGCCCCCTTTCCTCTCCGTTCAGAGCTTCCTCCAATAATTTCTCTTTTACTCTTCCACATATCGTGGAAGAGTACCTGTTTGCCTGTACTCCCTCCTCTCCTCCCCCACCTTTGTTTTTAAGGCACCTGCCTGTTTCTTCTCCACTGGCCACCGTGACAGAGGTGCACCAAAGAAAAGGTACAAGGACTGCCTAAAGAAATCTCTTGGTGCCTGCCACATTGACCACCGCCAGTGGGCTGATAACGCCTCAAACCGTGCATCTTGGCGCCTCACAGTTTGGCGGGCAGCAGCCTCCTTTGAAGAAGACCGCAGAGCCCACCTCACTGACAAAAGGCAAAGGAGGAAAAACCCAACACCCAACCCCAACCAACCAATTTTCCCTTGCAACCGCTGCAATCGTGTCTGCCTGTCCCGCATCGGACTTGTCAGCCACAAACGAGCCTGCAGCTGACGTGGACTTTTTACCCCCTCCATAAATCTTCGTCCGCGAAGCCAAGCCAAAGAAAAAAAAAAGACCTTGTTGAAGGGCTCAGGTCAGAAATATTAGTTAACCTATATTTGCTATAGTTGATGCATGAACTGCTGAATTTCTTCAGCTCTTATGTAAAATGCAGAATAATTCGTAGAACTTACTATTGCAAGTAAAAACTTCACTGAACCAAACTAAATGTATCAAACGTGTATAGGATTTGTTCATAAAAGTTCAAAGATATTGCAAAAAGACACTCATCTATTTAGACATTCTAAAATTGTTTTTTTTAATTCATTATTTTAATTACGAACAAGCAACACAGTTTAATATTTCACATTTGCTATAATAGTGAAATACAATCGCACTAATCTCATTTATGGCATATAACAGTACAAGAGTGACGTTATTGTTCACATCAGCCGTCTGATATACGAACAAGGGCACAAGGTGACAATCTACAACATTTGTAAGCCTGCCCTTTTTACTGACCTAACAATGCACTTTATATCATCTACTTGAAATAATACTACTTCTACTGCAACAAGCAATTTATTCCAACTAATGATCATCAGGCACTCATAAATCAGTGTTAGATCGCAGTTACTTAGTTGGTGACTTCCACAGAAAGAAGCAGCATTCTAATTTCTGGTTAGATATTGGCACACATATTGATTTTAATTAGTCTAATTAGTTCATTAAGCTCCAGCATCAAATAGCTCATTTATTGCATTCCACTGCCCTAATGACATATTATCAAGGTTTAATATGATAATGAAGAAAATCAATTAGCAACAATAAAGGAAGCTATTAACAAGGGTAAACACTGCTCTGTCAGTTTGTAAAAAGCATAAAACACGGCAATGATTAACAATTTTGTCATTTACATGAAAATTCGAGTCCCATGACAGCAGACTGCTGGTCTGAGAGGAACTTTTAAATTGAATTTTGAGAATCAGTGAATGTTTTTCCTCAATATTAAATGCATATGTTATTCTTTATTTTTTTAATGTCACATTGTAACATGATTATATTAAAAAAAGTCATTATATTTTATCCAAAAACTGCTGGTTTTCATTTTGTTCTCCAATGTTAATTTGTGTAACAGTTCAAAATCTATGTCCATCCAATGAGATGGTCAAGTAACACTAACTTCCTTGTACTGTTTGTTTCATTCTTTTGATCAAAGATTTTTTTTAAGTTAGAATATTGGTGAAACTTTAATGTTTCCTGAAAATGTCAGATGGTCGTTATGCCTCAACTCAGTTCTGACAATGCATATGAGAGAAACTTCCATTCTTATCTTATGTACAAACCCAAGACCAAGCAATAACTTCAGTCATGAAGCTATTTTGTAGTCCTGATGCTATTCAAAACCATCAAAATCTTTACCATTCCAGAAAACTGGATGGAACCCGAATGGGTTCAAGCTGAGATAATGGTTGAGAGGCATTTCACAGAGGAAAATAATCCAATATTTTAAGTATTGGGATGACTATAATGGTAATAGTTTTAAGAATAATTTCAATATAGTAATGAAAAATTCAAAGATGGGAGCTTTCCTAGCACAACTCTATCACTAAAATAAATGTCAATTGTAAACAGTGATGACGTTAAATATAGATACTAGCTCCTTTCAAACATTAACCATCCAAAACTAATTGAGGGAAAGACAAATATACAAATACTTAACAAATCAAATGTCAAAATTCATTAAGCACAGAAATGGTCAGCTGTGCGTTGATACTTCAAATGGAAAAAAAAATCACAATTCTCCTTATGATTATGATGGTTGGATAAAATTGGTGAAGAGCAATATTCTGATAAAACTGGAAAGCAGCATTGCAGAGAAATTCTTGTTGGGCTCATTAGCCTATTTGACCTGGTTTGGTAGCATAATGGCATTTTATCTCAAATTTTTCCTAGATTGTGTATCATGAATACAATTTAGCTATCGAAAATATTTTAGCCAATTTAAAGTGTATGAACACAAGTTCTTCTGAATATTTCAATCATGCAACCAAACCTATAAGACAGAAGAATCAAGAATCACTGTAGTATCGATTTCAGATTTACCGTAAATTTAAATTTACACACACAGCACAGTTACAGGCCCTCCCAGCTCACGAGACCATGCCAGCCAAATACCCCAATTAATCTATAGCTCCCATATATTTTGAAGGTGGGAAAAATCTGGAGAAAACACATGCAGACACAGGAAGAACATACAAACTCCTTACATAGTGAGTCAGATTAGAACCCAGGTCACTGGCGCTGTAATAGTGTTGTGCTAACTGCTACACAAACCTGCCACTTTATTCTCGGACCTTTTTTCAATTGAATTCTTTGCCTATTCTAGATTTTCCTTTCTTCTACAATTTTTAAAGTTTGTAAACTAATTATTCTTGCCTAATTTTTCTCTTTATAATATTTGTAGTGGCCTTTGCCCAACTTTGCACTATAATAAGCTTCACAGAGGCAGGTTCGGAATTATTATGATAGCATTAAGCTACATGTGACAACCAATCAACAGGGAACAAAGTCTGACAAATAGCCATAAGATAAAAGACCAGCAATCGTTTTATTTAATGATATGGGCTGAGCAATGAATATTGACTCATTCACAACTTTTAGCTATGTCTGAATAGGCAAATTGAATACACTCAATTTATCATAATATTGACATTTTTTACAAATTATTCACCTCATCTAATACCTATAAGATGGACTGCAAACTAAAAATGCAGCACATATATTAAACGTGTAAGACCTTATACACATTATAGACCAGAGGCATCTCAAGTCCATATCTACCCAATTTTCAATCTTCTCATTTTAATATAAAATTGAAAAGATCAGTCATTTAAATAAGTATAAATTAATAGACTTTAAGATAAGGAATGTGTTGCATTGCTTCATCTGACAGAGAGGCATTCAAATATACAGCATCATATTAAAACTACAAGTCATTATAAAGAAACTTTTACTCAAATTGAACCATAACTGTTAGTTATGTAGGTAACTTACATGCTTACAAAGTTAAAACAGAAATTTTCAAAAATCAGAAAGAATTAAATGTAAATAGTTAAAGTTTGCATATTGAAAAAACTTGGGAGAATATTCAGCATTACCACTGCAAAAATTAAGGAATTCTCCACACTTCCATACATTTCCTTATTCTGACTTGACTGCCTGACTTTGAAGCCAGCAGGAGAAATTGACAAGCATTGAGGATTCATGGTTCAATCAATTTGCCAAGCTCATTAATCTATTTATCATGGATCCAAGATCAACAGCTAAATAGAAGCATGGAATACACCATGGTTAACATGCACCAGCTAATGTAGGAATTAATGCATTTTGAAGATCAAAGTACTGCATCCAAAGTCATGTTGGGAATAAACATGGCTTCTATCATTGCTCTTACATTTTTGGCATAAGTTGTTCTCAGGATTGCAATCCAACTCAGAGGAAGAAAGCACAACATTCTGCAATAATTCCATTCAGGGCACTGGGATTGGGATAGGACAGCAGAAAGGGGAAGGGAAAGAGAAAATGTTACACTGCAACCTCAGACAGACTCATTCTTATTAAGAGATAGCAAAGCAAGGAATTCTAAATCAGCATGGTCTGCAAAAAAAAAAGGCATTTAAATTTTAAAATCAATTAGGATCTGTTAGCACATATTTTTCTCCACTATATTCTACAGTATAGTAAACCTGTGATTTAGCTCTCAGCAGGTGCTGGATTTCTTTTTTCATCTAGGACTTCTGGTTGGGGAAAACCCTAAATGATTTAGTGGGGACACACTCATCCACAGCTGTTTTGATAAAGTCTGTGGACAGCCCTGCTATAATCAGATTCTCAGCTGAGTCCTTGAACATCGCGCAACCTGCTGACTTGAGGAAGTCCTGTAAATGTTCTTCACCTTCCTGTAACCAGATTCTAGCTGTCCTTACCTCCAGAGCCTCTCTTTATAGATCCTGTCTGTATGAAACAAAAGGAGCACTGCCAGGTGATCCAACTTGCCAAAATGAGATCACAGGAAAGAACTGTAGGCCTTCCTCATTTTTGTGGAGCAGTGATCGAGTGTGCTGGATCTTCTGGTACAGAATATTGCATGCTGGTGGTAGCTAGGCAGGGTTTCCTTGAAGCAGGCCTGATTAAAGTTGCAAACTAAGATTTGCAGTGCGTAGGGCTGACCACATCATGCAGCTCCGCAAGTGCCTGTTTGTAATTGGGATCGGAATGGATATAAACTCTGGTGGGAATCACTGATGAATTACTGCTTATCCTCATTCTATTTTCTTCTGCAACCTTCCCTGACACCAAGATTGCAATTTTTCCTTATTTCAGCTTAGTTCTTCCTATGAGCATGAAGTATGTGAAAAATACAGTGCAGATGTTTTGTGAATTTTGTATTAAAGAAAGGATTTGTTCACAGCATTTGGAGAATTCTCTGCTTTACAAGTCAGATCATGTTACCTCTTAAATTTTACCTGAACTGGACAGATTTCCTAAAATCCCATATAATACAATGATCTTTTACCCCGATACTTCTGGGTGCGCAAGGATCATAGAATTCCAGGATAATATACAATAAATTGACTAATATAGTCTAATGCAATTATAGGTCTAGCAGTTTTCTCAGAAACCTGGCAGATCATAATTTTCAAATGTATTTTAAGAATGCTTATCTCCAAACAGAAGTAAGAGCTCATGTCTTAAGCTATATAAAAAAAATCTGAAAAAGTAAATTTACTGAAGTAGAATCACTAGTTTGCAGAGCAGAACACAATTCATTTCTTGTTCCAGCCACTAGATGGAACAATTAACAGCAAGAACGTTAATAAAAAATATATCTGGCAAAATCCATCGTACCACAAAAATGCACGTTATATAACAGTAGCTGTGGAAGGGAAGAAAATGACAAATCTCTCTGCCTTGACAATGTAAAAAGGGAAGAATAAACAAGATTTTTAAAAATTATTATTTTCCCCATTATATGCCTAGAACTTAGAACCTTCGTAGCACAATATTAGGCCATTTCATGCCAGCCCTCTGCCTTGAGGCTGGCTACAGGAATGGATGGAAAACTAAGAATTTACCATTCAGACAGCAGCCCTAAAAGGCTGCTCCAGCATCCCATTCATACCCAAAGGTGCCTCATAGCGTCCTCCGGATCTGATGGAGGTGGGGCAACTGGTACTGTAGCATCACCCGTTATAAAAGCATGGCAGTCTTCCCTATCTATAACCCCCCCCAGGCAGCTCTGAGCTTCCCATAACAGTTCCAGCTGCGTGACAGAGAACAGCCCGGAAAGGGTGTCTCAGCCCGCATCGGCCGGCCCCTGATAGCTCCCACTGGCTCTGATAGTCCCCGCTGCCCCCACTGACAGCTCCCTCTGCCCTGACAGCCTCCACTGATAGCTCCTGATGCCCCGACAATCCCTGCTGTCTCACTACCCCTGTCTTGGAGGGAGAGGGGCGAGTGGGGAGATGGGTTGTAGGTTGATGGTATTAAGAAAAGAGAAAATAGTTAATGTTTTGAGTTGACTTGAAGTCCCTTCATCAGAACTCATGAGTCTCTCTTCCCAAAGATATAATTTACCAGAGTTCTTCCAGCAATTTTGTTTTTGTTAATCTACATCTTATAGCTCTAATAAATGATTTAATTATGCAATTGAGCAATAAAAGTGTGGATTATAAGCAGAAATAAAGTTATGATAAATTTAACATTCAATACATGAATTTGTTAAGTAATTTAAAATTAAATTTTAAAATAGCCTGTTTATTCTTGGGTTAAAAACTTTGGAAAAGAGGTCTCTAATTTCAATCACATGAAGAAATATTTCTATGTATTACCCAATTGAATTGTATCACTTTGTATAGTTGGAGCTCTAATTATAGTGAAAATAGCAGCCCTGCCAGAGCTGCTGCAATGGCACCGTTGCTGCTGGTACAGACCTGCAGAGAGCAGAATTATAGCGCTCCTATGGGGTCCGACTGCTATCAGCTCTGTACAGGCTTTAAATGACCTGTAAACAGAATCCACCGTGGTTTTATTAAAAATAAATAATCCAGGACTCTTGTACCATTGCCTTCAAGCTTCAGTTATAAAGGGGGTTTGACCATACCTCATATACTGGTTCCACCACCAGTGTGTTGTAGGCATCAGTGTTCACTTCTATTTACTTTCCACTACCTCTAGCCCTTCTTCCCAGTGTCTCCTCAAGTCCCTCAACCACCTCTCTGACTGTGCTTCCAATGAACCTGTATTTGCATCTTTTCTCCCACTGATCCTTGTGCACCTTTGCAAACTATAACCCAAGTCATTATCTGTGTTAGCTCAGGAACACAGAAAATAAAAGATGAAGTTAAACAAGAAAATCTGCAGTATCTTGGGTCAATTTCATCTCTCTGTATCCCTTCCTCCAGTTCCCCATCCCCTCCTATCAGAGAGCTAGCTTTCTTAGTCCTCTGCCCTCTCTCCATTACTTCTCAGCTTCTTTAACTTCTACACTTCCACCTGTATCCACCTCTTTCTTGTTGGCCTGTGCTACTTCCCTTCCTCCCTCCTTTCCTCATACTCCTCCCCACTACTTATTCAGGCAACTGCCTGATTTTCTAGATTCCTGACAAAAGACTTGAACCCAAAACAAAAGTTAACTTTTAATTCTTATGGATTCTGTGTGACCTCCTGAGTTACTCCAGCACTTACATGTATTGCAACTAAAAAAATGAAAGGCCTTCGAATGCACATCATGTGCATAGCCCATTCTTGGTTGGGTATGCTAAGATCTATTTCCAGGAAGCCTCAGAGTAAACAAATTTGCCCCACTGTCACACAATAATAGTGAACATGCTTTTTAAAAAAATATATATTCAAGTTCTAACCCATGACATTGACTTGGATATCACAATGCAACTGAGTGTCTTTAGATAGAAAATAACAAAATCACAATACTCTATTGAAAGTTCACTCTTGAATCCATTGACTTAGATGAGGAAATTAATTACACAAGCAGAATTATTCAGGTGTTGAATTGGAGGTTATTTTTATCTCAGGAAAGAGCTAATTATTTGGAAACACTCCTGATTTGATCATTGGAAATTTTGGAGAAACATCAAGGCATCTGAGATAAGCACATTTATAAAAGTATTCATATCACTCATTGTACACATGAATATAGCTAACCCTATTAAAGTTTGAATAACATGCGGCGCAAAGAGAGAACTGGAGGGGTATCAGCAATGAAAGTGTAGTTGAAAGTCAAACCAGGGGATTATTAACTTCCTTGCATGTAACTTGGCACCTGACAATACAGGAGTGGATAACATCCACCTCCTACTATCTTACCACTTGGCTTTACCCATTATCAATGTAAATAACTATTTAGGGATCTTAAAAGAGTAGGTCATTGATCAAACAGCTAATCATGGATAGTCCTATACTTGCAGCAAAATACTGGAGCTCCCAAAAAAAAACTACCTTTCATTGATACATGAATGATGACATACTAACAGAGGTTAAAGATAAAATTCTGTAGTGAATGCCTTTGGTACCACAGACTTCAGTTTCACTTAGGTTCTCTGATACCATATTCACTCCAACACTATCCTATTGAGGACTTCCTCTCACATCTTTTGGAATTTCCAGTTTTATGCAGTGAAATCCCCATTATTGGGCATTTCTGGGAAATCGCAGATGCTGTAGTTCGAGTTTTCAAGCAGACTTTAACTAAGACACCTCTATTAAGAATACACTGTTTAAAAGATAAAAGTCTGTGCAAAATGGAAAGTACTTTGAAAAAAATATTGTAGTCTTTAATTATATTAAGTTCACTTCAATCAAGGTATTCCTGTAACTTACAAAATTTAAATTCAAACCCAGGTCACTGGCCCTATAGCATTGTTGCACTGGCCACTGCACAATCACCTTATTTGCATTTAACAATGAAATAGGTCTATATGATGATGTATTTAAAGGATTTTTTCATATTACTGTCATTATCGCTGTTAAAAAAGACTCCAGGTGAGTGTGTGCTTCTGTTGCCTGGGCTAATACCTCCATAAGAGGAGGTATTAACAAATCCTTAGATTCTTTATAAAACTCAGGTGGAAAACCATCCTCTCCTGGAGATTTACTGCTTTATAATGAGCTCAATGCCCTCCTCACCACTTCAGCATAGCTATGGAAAAGGATTTTTTAAAAAGACAAAATAGGAAAGTGCTTTTCTGGGGAAGAAATAATTGGAAACAGATGTTCAAAGGTGAAAGCACAGAAGTAATGTGGAGGAGGTTTAGGAAACACATGATGGATTTAGGATAGGTTTATCCCAATGGAATAAGGAAAGAAATTGGTAGAGAAAGGGAACCATGGCTGCCAAAACAGGGGAGACAACTAGTCAAAACAAAGGAAGCATACTGTATGTTTGATATCAGAAGAAGTAGTAAATTCTTTGGTACAGGTACACAACCCTTTATTCAAACATGTAAAAATCTGGAAAGCTCCAAAAACCCACTTAAATCTTGGGCAGTTGGCTTTTGATCTGAAATCAGGAAAAATCCAAAATTCGGAACGCACTATCCCCCCCCTTCCCCCCCAAGGGTTCTGGATAAAGTATTATGTACTTGTATTGGCTTTCTTAATAAGAGTTTCCACCTCACTAGAAATCACATTTCTAAGCCTAATAGCTCTTAAATATGCTCTCAATTGGAAATAACAGAACGAAGTGTTACTAGGTATTCCATATTTATTCCTCAGTTGTTCAAATGGCATTAATTGACCTTGCAGATAACAATCTTCGATAATTTTAATACCTTTACTAGACCAGATAGTTAAAAAGACTGTACTCTGAAAAAAGGTACAATCTTATTTTTAAAAATCAAAGGCATCTAAGGTGATACATTTCCATTTATTCAAATTCCATTTTTTTAAATGTTATTTCAAACAATAATCAAATGTTTCAACAATAGTGACTTTATCCCAGTTAATATTTTGAATTCCATTTATATATAAATTAATCTGCTCATTTCTCTTCTATTTTATCTAACTCTATTTTAACCCATGCCAGTTTTTCCTCTGCTTCAAAAAGAGAAGCAAGGAATCACAATCGAGCCACTTGAAGTTATGAGATTATGGAGTTGTAATCCTCCCAATTCATATTTCCATGTTAACCTTTCTATAGAAACTCTTGACATTTTAACTTTCCAAAGAAATGTTCTTACATATATATTTAATTCTTGAAAAAAAAATATATACATAAAATATATAATATATATAATGCCACATTGACCACTGCCAGTGGGCTGATATCGCCTCAAATCGTGCATCTTGGCGCCTCACAGTTTGGTGGGCAGCAACCTCCTTTGAAGGAGACCACAGAGCCCACCTCACTGACAAAAGACAAAGGAGGAAAAACCCAATACCCAACCCCAACCAACAAATTTTCCCCTGCAACCGCTGCAACCGTGTCTGCCTGTGTCGCATCGGACTTGTCATCCACAAACGAGCCTGCAGCTGATGTGGACATTTACCCCTCCATAAATCTTTGTCCGCGAAGCCAAGCCAAAGAAGAAGAAGAATATATAATATATATAATAAAATAGTCTATATGCTACTTACATACAAAATAAAAATCCTTAAAAAATACAAATTTTAAAAAATATTTGTAACAAAAATAAACCAGAAAAATAAAATTTCCAAGCAATAAACATTCAAGCTCCCCCCCCATACCCCCTTCCCCTTAACTTAAACAAAATAAACAGATACAGGGTCTCTCCGTCCACTGCCAGAACTTAGTCTGTCTACTACAGAAAATAGTATAAAATCAAGGGAAGATCATAAATTTACAATAGCAATATTATACTTGTGCACAAATATAATTTAAATTGGTGCCAGGTCTTGAGGACAGTATAATGTTTGTTTCTCAAATTATAAGTAATATTTTCCATAGTGAATCAACTGTCCATTTCTGATATCCATCTTGCCAAAGAGATCAGTGTACTTGACTTTCATATGGCTGCCACATATTTTTTGGCTATTGCCAGTACAATCTTAGTAAATGATATTTTACACTCTACAAGATGATTACTAATATCTATAAAAGTCCCCAAAAATATAATTCCATGTACCAGGAAAATTAACTCCAGTAACCTGAATGAAGAAATGTTCCTTCCTCTATTTCACATCAAACACATCTATCTGGTATTTTTGGTTTTGATTTGTTCAATCTTTGCGGAGTCAAATACAATTGATGCAACAACAAAAAATTGCTCCAAACCATTCCTCACATTGATAATCAAAGTTATCCCATCTTTACACGGTTCAGCCCAAGATTGTTCTGATATGTTCACTGCCAGATCTGCTTGCCATCTTTCTATCGACATATGTATTCCAGACTTTTTTTCTATCCATTTCCAGGGCATAATAAATGTAATAAATGTAGATATTCTACCCATCCATAATGTATACTCCAATTGACTCACTCCCGGAGGAGTCCTATCATTTCCCCAAGTTTCTCATAAAAAAGCCCTTAGTTGTAAATAACAAAGAAAAGTGACATTTGGAACACCATAAGTTTCTTTCATTTGTTCAAATGACATTAAAACCCCATCTTTGTAGAAGTCAGCAAGTCAACAAGTCAACAGAAGTCAACAAATCCCTTTCTATGACCATATATTTTAAATCCTATTTCCCATTATCACAGGCAACATCGGATTATTACATAGTGGAGATCTTAAAGATATTCTTGTTTTCTGTCCCATATTGTCATCTATATCTTACCACACCTTTATCAAATGAATCAATATCAGGTTTGAGGTCTTCTTTTTCATTAATTTCCAATACCATCTATAGATGAAATCTTTAGGCAATGTTTCATCCATCTCATGGAGTGCCATATGCACCCATTTTGGTGAATCAATTTCAAAAAATGCCAAAAATCTCATTAGTGAAGCCAGATAATTTTTTTTAAATCTGGAGCCTCAATTCCCCCTAATTTATGATCCCACATCAATTTTTCCAATGCTATACTAAGTACTTTGTTACTCCATAAAATTTGTGTTACTAAACCATTTATTATTTAAAAAAAACTTGTTTGGTAAATATATTGGTATTGACTGGAACAAATATTGAATCTTTGGCATAATCTTTATTTTAATACAATTAACTTTCCCTATTAACTTTAGGGGCAGGTCCTTCCATTTCTGTAAGTCTTTTTCAATTGTCACCAGCAGAGGGAAGTTATTCAAGTTGTTATCGAGCAAAATTCCCAAGTATTTAATCCCTTCACTTTTCCATTTAAGTATACTATTCGCTTTAAAACATTCGTAGTCATGATTTGTTAATGGTAAAATTTCACATTTATCCATATTTATCTTATATCCTGGTTCTCTTCCATATTTCGTTAAAGTTTCCTGCTATTTTTTCCATTTGACCTTTCGGGTTCAGACATATATAACAATATATATCATCAGCAAACAAACTAATTTTGTGTTGGACTCGCCCAACCTCAAAGTCTTTCATTTCAGTATCGCCCCTAATCATTTCTGCTAGAGGCTCTATCGCCATAACAAATAATGCCAGAGGGAGGGGACAGCCTTGCCTACTTGATCGACTCAATGGGAACATTCCTGATATTTGACTTTGGTTATTATTTTTGCTTGTTGTTTTTGATATAATGCCCTGACCCAATTAATAAATACTTGTCCTATACTTAACTTTTCCAATGTTTTAAACAAAAAGAAAGCCATTCAAGTCTATCAAATGCTTTTTCTGCATCTAGTGATACTACAATATTGGGGTCCTTCCTTAATTGAGTTAAATGTATTATGTTAAATAATTGTGTCAGTTATTTGAGACTTATCTACCCTTAAGAAAACCCACTTGACCTGTATTTTTTAATTTGGGTAAATACTGTCACAGCCTGTTCACCAGTGCTTTTGTTATCATTTTGTTGTCTGCGTTTAAAAAGAGATATCGGTCAGTAAGAAGTTGTTTTCAGAGAGTCTCTCTTTTTTGGCAGTACAGTAATTATTGCCATTGAGAAGGGATCCTGTAGTGTCTGAGTTTCTACTGCTCACTCTATTACATCTATAGCAACTACAGAGTAAGAACATGTCCACGCAGTGTGAGGGTGAACCAAAGAGTGAGTTTATTGGCTTGAATCCTCTGCATCTCCACGCTGGACCACCCACTTCCGGTGATGTACCCAATTCGGCCCATTCACTCACACGTGGCTCAGCCCGCTACACACCCCCCCCCCAACCAGAATCTCCGCCGTACTCTGAGCAATCTGACTTGCAGTCTTTGGGTGGCCTACCTCTGTGTCTGACCCAGGCCAGCAGTTCAGAGTCCAGGTGGACGACTTTGACATGGTTGACTATGAATCTGTCCAGTGTGAAAACAATGCCGTCCTTCCACAGTACTTTGAAAGGGTCTTCATATGGGCACTGTAGGGGGGGTCCCTTGCTGTTCTCTGTGTATGAAAATATAGTGGGTGGACTGGAGATCTGCTGGGACATAGCTGGGTGACGAGCCGTATCTGGACGGTGGCGGGGGGTGGGGTGGGGGGGGCTTGTCCGCCTGTCCTCTCGGCCTGTGCAAGATGTCCAATGTGCTGGTCTGTGGGCAGGGGGAATTGAAATGTAGATCCCCTAGAAGGGAGAGCGGTGTGCCGCATACCATCTCCACAGACAATGCTGGTATGTCCTCCTTCGATGCCATGCGGATCCCGAGCAGTACCCACCCGATCTTGTCCATATAATTCAAGCCAGTCAGTCAAGCTTTCAGCATGGCTATCAGGTGGTGGTGGAACCATTCGACCAATCCATTTGACTGGGTATGGTGGACCTGGCTACTGCTGAATTTTGCGAGTTTGGACAAGAGGGAGGAGGTCAACTGTGCCCCTCAGTCTGATGTGATATGTGTCCAACTCTGAACCTCACAAACCAGGCAAAAAATGCTCGGGTGCACATCTATGTTGCACACAGCCATGGGTACTGCCTCTGGCCAGCGGGTGAATCTGTCCATGATTGTGAGCAGGTATCTCATGCCTTGGCTCACCAGGAGGGGACCAATGATGTTGACATGGACATGTTTGAACCTATCTGTAAAGGGGCTTTGGTGTGTCACTGCAGCTTGGCCTGTTGGCACTGTACGCAAGTTCGAGCCCACAGGGTGGCATTTCAGCAGAGCCCATGCCACAAAAACTTGTCCAAGAGTAGGCGGACTGTGGACCTTATGGAGGGGTGAGACAAACCATGGATCTGGTCAAAAACACGCCATAGCCAGATCATGGGTAGGATTGGCCTTGGGTACCTATTGGAGATGTCACACAGCAGGATCAGTTCTCCTGATGTGGGGTGGAAATCTCTGACCTTCAGGCTGGTGATGGCCACCCAGTATGCCTTAACATCTGCGTCTTCCATCTGATCTTTGGTGAGCTGAGCAACCTCGAGCCCTCCACAATTTGTGGCAACAGTGGGATGGGACAGCATGTTGGCTACTACATTGGTCTTGCCGGCAACATGGCGGATATCAGTGGTGAATTCTGATGCCTAGGAAAGGTGCTACTGTTGTCTGGCTGACCACAGGTTTGAAACCTTACTCTGCACATAGATCAACAGTTTGTAGTCCGTGTATGTGGTGAGCATTTTCCCCTCCCTGTGGGCTCGAACGTGCATACCTTTTGCAGTCGAACGTGCTGTATTTGAGCTCTGGTGTTCGGAGGTGTTCACTGAAGGTGACGAGGGGGTCTCCAGTTCTCATCGACCCATTGGTCTAGCACCGCGCCCACCATGCTGTCTGAAGCTTCTGTTGTGAGCTCGGGGTGGGGGGGTCTGGGTGGGCAAGTACCATGGCCTTTGCCAGTGTGTGGAAAGTCTCTGTGGCCTTCGGCGTCCATTACAGCATCTTGTCACCAGTTTGACGAAGGTGAACAGGGGCTGCACGAGGGTGGCTGCTCCCAGGAGGAAACGATGGTAGAAGTTTACCATCCCCAGGAACTCCTGTAGTCCCTTGGTCGTGCTCAGCTTGAGGAAATGCTGGATGGCCTCCACCTTGTCAGGCAGTGGCGTGGTGCCCTGTGGGGTGATGCAAAGCCCCAGGAAGTCTATTGTCTATAATGTGGATGGTGACCAGGCGGGTACCATAGATGGGAATGGGGGACCCATTGGCCACTTGTAGGGGAGGCTTTTGGCATTGACTCACCTCAAAAGTACTAAGGCTAATCTCCACACTGGTGTTGACGAGGAAACCCCTCTTCATCCTCTAGTCTCTGAGAGTAGGCCTTTCTGTCTGCCAACTGCCGAGGCCACAATCGGCAGCCATGTTGGTTTGAGGGTGGGATACGAGCACGGGGGGGGGGTGCACTGCTGGGTGTTCTTGCCCCATTGGTGGTGGTAGAAACAGTACTCACTGTTCTTCTCTGTGTGCCCTGCACATTGCTGCTGGCCCACAGCTACCTGGTGCTTCTGGTGGACTGGGTGGGGTGGTGGCCCCAATCGTGTAGACTGACTGCACATGGAGGGAGCTCTGCTGTGGTGTGAAGAACAGCCTGTCTGTCTCCTTGGCTACGAGGTTCGGGGCACTGAACTCCATGTCTGAGACAGCCGAGGCTACATGCTCCAGTAGGTTTGAAAGGAACAGGGCCTCGAACAGGAACAGTCTGGGTGTCCGTCCACCAGGGCCACCACGACATGCACAAGTTCAGAGGGCTTTCTGTCACCCAGGCCCTGCATGTTGAGGATGTGGATGGCATGCTTGTGCCAGCTGAGCTCAAGGGTGTGGAGGAGGAAACATCGAAACTGCTCGTACTTACGCTCCATCAGTGGGTTTTCTATAAAGGAGTTTACTTTTGCAGCTTTTGCTGACAGCGTGACAGAATGTCCTCTGAAACAATTCCCCTGATGTTGAACTGGGATTCAGCCAGCTGTAGCCAGTTCCTGCCTGAGCTGGTTTGCCAAAAGGTTGGTATATGCACACCCATTGCATTGGTCGCTAGCATTGAAACTGTGGATGTAGCTGGTTGCTGCATTCGATGCTGGTTCCAAAAAAACATTGGAACCGTCAAGATCACCATTGTAGCGACTGCTGTGGCAGCACTATGGAGTAAGGACAGAGTGTGAAGGTAAACCAAAGAGTGAGTTTGATGGTTTAAATCCTCAGCTTCTCCGCACTGGCCTACCTACTCTGGTGACATAACCGCCGGATTCTAGAAGTAACGTCGTGTTGTGGTGTCACTCTCCGTCTGGCAGGGCACTACGTGGAAGTGGAGAGCAGTTTAGCCTGCAAGTGTCGCTAGGTGCAGTCTCCTTCTCAGCAGTGAAGGTGAGTCCATGCCATCTTGGACCGGCCGCAGGTCATGACGTTTCAGTCCATTTACTTACATGGTCACTCGGCCCATTATACATCCATGAATAAAGGCATAAGCAAATCTTAAAATTCTTTTTAAAACTCAGCCGGGAATCCATCCTCACCCAGAGCTTTGTTAGCCTGAAGAGCTCTTAATACTCTTTCAATTTCCTCCCTAGTAAAATGTAAATCTAATTCCTGTCTGTCCTCATCATTCAATTTCAAGAGTTCCACAACATCCAGGAATTTCTCTATTTCAGCCTTGTCTCCCAGTGAGTCAGATTTGTATAAATTTTTATAATATTGTTTAAATATTTTGTTTATCTCTTTCTGATGATATGTACCTGTATAGTTTTCCTTCTGTATAGCATTTATAGCTCTTGCTGATTCTTCAGCCTTCACTTGCCAAGCGAGTACTTTATGTGACCTTTCTCCTAATTCGTAGTATTTCTGTTTTGTGTTTAATATTGTCGTCTCTATATGTTTTCAAAGTATTGTATGAATTTTCTTATTTTCCATTATTCTATATTTATCCTGTTTCCCCTGTTCTCTGATATTCTTTTTTTCTAATTCCCCTATTTCTTTTTCCAGCTTATTTATTTCTGTTAAATTCTCTTTTAATCTGTTCTTTAAATGAAATTTGTCCTCTTAAGAATGCCTTTAATGTATCCCATATTAAAAAATATATATCTATCGATCCCAAATTTGTTTCACAAAAAATTCAATCTTCTGTCTTATAAATTGTCAAAAATCCTCCCTTTTTAGCAACATTGCATTCAATCGCCACCTATATTTGCTTTCCTGATTCTCTGATACTTGTATTACTAAAGTTAGCAGCGAATGATCCAAGTGCAACCTGGGTAAGTATTCCATTTTTACTACTTTGTCCTTCAAAGTCAACGATAATAAAAACAAAACTATTCTTGTATGTGAATCATATTTTTTTAAATAAAACGAGTAATCTCTTTCCCTAGGATTGGACTGCCTCCACACATCCATCAAATTTAAGTCTTTCATACATGAGTCAACTTAGCCGCCTTAGCTTTTATTACTGTTTTTGCCGATTTATCGAGAATTGGAACCAAACAAATATTAAAACTTCCACCAATCAATATATTTTGCCTTCCCTCTGCTGCTTTTAAAAACATCCTTCATAAAGACCTCTTCATCATAATTTGGAGCTTAGATATTCATCAATGATCAAATTTGCCATTTATCATTAGATATCAACTCACTTGGTCCACGTAAATATTTTCTATGGTAATTCGAACATTTTTATTAATTAGAATTGCCATTCCTGCTGCTTTTGAATTAAATGATGAAGAAATGACCTGCTCCCCCCCACCCACACAACTGCTTTAGTTTATTAAGTTCTGGTTTAATAAGATGTGTTTCTTGGAGAAATACCACATTGGCTTTTGTCTTTTTTAAATACACAAGTATTCTTTTCCTTTAAACCTGTCCCGTTCAAACCATTAACATTGAAACTTATAAACTTCAATGTCTTATCCATAGCAGCATATTATAAATTCTGTGCAGATAAATAAATATATAAACAGTTTCCTGATCTGTACCCTCGAGCCAAAAATTAAACAACCTCCATTCTGATGCTGACATAGATAGGAAGTACCCGAGGCCTGTGAAAAAAGCCCATGAAAGCCTCCAGGGATGAGGAAGAAAAATAACCCCACCCTAAAGCACCATCTTGAAAACTAAACTCCCCTGCTGACTCCCCTTAAACCAGAATTGCACTGTACTGTTACCTTCAGTTCCTTCTTTTCACTCTGAGCTCATCAAGAAGTGTAGATAGGATAAAACTTTGAAGGTTGTCTTAATTTTATTAAGAAATATCAAAATAAAACCGACTATGCCCATAAAATCTTACACCAGTCTTTTCACAGTCAACATTTCTTGTCTATCTTCCTTTTCTGGCTCCTCTTTATAGTTGTCAAATAAACTCTTTCATCTCCTCTTTAAATCTGAAGCATCTTCTGTTACCTTCAGAGATTTCAACCCTCAGCATCACTGGGTACAACATCACATACTTAAATTTCTTTTCACGGAGCTGTCTCTGGACCATGTCGAACTCTCTTCCTTTCAGAATTACTGCATTGCTGACATCTTGGAAAAGCCTAATAGCCTGATCTCTGCATTGTCCCACTTTATTGGGGAAAAATAATTTTGTGTATTTTCTTAAGCAACTCTCGGGATCATCTCTCTATCCTTGAAACTCAGCAATCTCACTAAAACAGATCGAGGGCAGGCTTTGCCCATTCTCCTCGGTCCAAGCATTCTGTGAGCACGTTCAATGTGGACTCATTCATCGAGTTCTTCGGTGCAAAGGACTTGAATATAGATCTCTAAGACTTTCACAGCATCTCTGCCTTCTGCAGCTTCTCTCAGGCCAACTATTCTCACATTGTTCCTCCGACTGAAATTCTCCATGTGATCCAGTTTATCCAGAAGTTGTTTATCTGTCGCCCATTTTTTTGGCTTGCTTTTGTAATTCATCAATTTGTCATGCTTGCCGAGATCTCTCTCAGAACTATCCATTCTTTCAGTTAAATCGCTAATGGCTTCACCCACCTCTTTCACTGAAGTGGTCAGCTCTTTTATAGCAACCTCCACATTTGTGAAACATTGTCCCAGACCACTGAATTCTTGCAACAGGGTTTCCAGATCTAGCATTCATTGGAAAGAAGCATCTCCATCCACGCTGTCCATTGGATCAGCGGGCAAAACCGGAGTTTTTCCATCATTAATTCTGTTATTTTTTCCCCCTGTGCGATCAGAAGATATATCCACACTTTTTCCAGTCAAAAAATTTTTATCAAAACCACTTTTGGTCATCTTTTGGTAACTTTTCTCAGAGAGCTCAGAGAAGCATGTCTGTTCAGCCACCCAGAATGTTAAGTCCTCAAAGAGGGCATGAGAAGGCTTGTAGAATTAAGGAGAACCCCAAGGTGTTCTTTGCATTGGTGAAGAACAGAAGGATGGGCCACTAAAGGATAAAGGAGGCAACATGTGGCTGGAGGCAGAGGAGGTCCTAAATTAATATTTTGCTTCAGTAATCACAGGAGAAAAAGACCTTGATCAGGGTGAAGTTGAAATGGAATAGACCTGCATGCTGGACAATGTGGAGATTAAGGAAGTATTGGATCTTCATAAAAACATCAAGATTAATAAGTCCCTGGGGCCAGACATGATATACCCCAAGTTGCTGTGGGAAGTGAGGGAAGAGATAACTGGAGAAGTAGCTATGATCTTGGAATCCTCTTTGGCAACATGGGAGGTGCCAAAGGATTGAAGAATGGCAAATGTAGTCCCCTTGTTTAAAAAAGGTAATAGGAAGAATTCTGTGAATTATGGACTGGTGAGTCTTACGACAATAGTGTGCAATCTAATGGAGAGGATTCTTAAGGATAGGATCCATGAGCATTTGGAGAAGTACAGTCTACTCAAGGATAGTCAGCATGGCTTTGTGAAGGGAAGGTTGTGAGAGTTTATTGAGGAGGTAACAAAAGGAATTGATGAGGGCAGGGTGATAGATGTGGTTTACATGGATTTAAGCAAGGCATTTGACAAGGTCCCCCAAGAGAGACTCATGCAGAATGTCATGGAGGCACAGGATCAGTGTAGATAAAAAGTTGGCTCGTAGGAAGAAAGCAGAGAGTAGTAATGGAAGGAAAGTATTCTGCCTGGAGGTTGGTGACTGGAGTTCCTCAAGGCTCAGTTCTGGGACCCCTGCTCTTTGTGATTTTTTATAAATGACCTGGACGATGAGGCAGAAGGATGGATAAGCAAGTTTACAGATGGCACGAAGGTTGGAAGAGTTGTGGATGGAGCTGGAGGTTGACGAAGATTACAAGAGGATATAGACAAGGTGCAGAGTTGAGTAGAAATGTGGCAGATGAAATAGGGTTAATGGCCAGTTACTTGAGTGTGGATGAACTGATGCACCTTGGAGGTCAAATCCCTACAACCCTCAAAGTCACCACACCGGTTGATAGGAGAGTTAGGAAGGCCTATGGGATGCTGAGTTTAATTAATAGGGGGATTGTGCACAGGAGTAGAGAGATCATGTTACAACCCTACCAATCTCTAGTAAGATCACACTTGGAGTATTGTTTGTTTTGGTCACCTCATTATAGGAAGGATGTGGAAGATATGGAGAGGAGATGTACCAGGGTGTTTCCTGTATGGGAAACCAGTCTTATGAGGCAAGGTTAGCAGAGCTTGGACTTTTCTCTTTGGAGTATACAAAGTTGAGGGAGGGAAGTTTATGGGAGACATTCCAGGTGTTTTAAAAAAAAACCACAAAGAGTTGTGAGTGTCTGGAATGCCTTGCCAGGGATGGTGGTGGAGGCTGAAAACATTAGGGGCATTGAAGAGACTCTTATACAGTCACATGAATGAAAGAAAAATAGAGGGTTACAGGATAGGGTGGGTTTAGTACTTGTTTTTAAGGAATACATGGGTGAGCACAACATCAAGGGCTGTACTGTGCTGAAGCGTTTTATGTTTTATCACACAAAAGTAGCTGGTCTCATCAGCAATAATAATGAGTCACTGTACAGAGAGGTGGAAAATCTCATGGTGCGAGAGTAACAAACTAAGTCTCAATGATGACAAGACAAAGAAGATGATCATATACTTCAAGAGGACCAGGAACGACCACCCTCTACTACACATCAACAACTCTGTAGTGGAGAGAGTGGAGAGCATCAGGTTCCCTGGAGTTCACTTAACTAATAATGTATCATGGACACACAACCTCTCCTTGCTTGTCAGGAAGGTGCAACAGTAACCACATTTCCTGAGAAGACTGAAGCAGGCAAGGCTATTGGCCCCGCTCCCCCATTACATCAACCTTCTTAAAAGAGTCCTGGCTGCCTACATCACAATTTAGTATGAGAAATCGATCTGAGGTCAATCCACAGGATGAATTGTGGCAGAGAAAATCATTCGAGTTTCCATTCTCTCTTTCCCACCCCCTCCCCACCATTCAACGTGATGTGCCAGGATAGTTGTCTGAAGAGGGCACGCAAAATCAGTGACGACCCCTTCCATCCTGCACACAGCATCATGCAGTTGTGCCCACTGGGAAAGAGATACAGGAGTACCAGAGCCAGCACCACTGGGCTGAGGAACACTTCTTCTTACAGGCAGTGAGAATGCTGAACAACCATCCAAGACTCTCATATTCATGAAACAATATTTACTCATTTGTTTGTATATATGAATACTTGTCCTGCATATGTATTCTTTGTCTGTTTGTATGTTATGTCTGGTTGTGTGCCTGCATATTTTGCACTGAGGACCAGAGAATGCTTTTCATCAGGATGTTACAATCAGATGACAATAAATTTGATTCGACTAGATTCATAGCTTGCTTTTCATCATTTGTGATATTTGGTCATTGTTCAATCTCAATTGTCACCCAAGTTTCACACAAAGGTCTTTAAAGCCAAATCCAGGTGGATCTAACCTCACAAATTCTAACAGAGGGAAAGGGCATGAGTGAGCCTACCAGTTAGGTTAGATTACATCATGGGGATTTATTTCTTGCATAAAATCAAAACATTGTTGGTCCTAGTCTTTCCTACTGACAGAAACAGCTTCACTATGTCCTCTCTATCTTGCCCTTTCAATATTCAGAAGGTTTCAATGAGATCTCCCCTCATCCTCCTAAACTCCAGCAAGTTCAGGCCCAAAGCCATGAAATACTCCTCCTATTACAAACCTCATCACTGAAGTCATTCTTATAAATCTCCTTGGGACCCTCTCCAAAGGTAGCACATCATTCCTTGGATGTGGGACAAAAATTGCTTGCAATATTTCCAATGCTTCTCAAATAATCAACATTTTTTTTCCCTTTATAATCTAGTCATCCCAAAATGAATGGTAACATTGGATTTGTCTTCTTTACTACTGATTCAACCTGCATTTTAACCTTCAGGGAATTCTGTGCTGGGTCAACTCTACTTTCTGAATTTTCTCCCAAATAGAAAATAGTCTACTTCTTTATTCCATCTATCAAACTGTATGGTCATATGTTTCCCTATACTCTGTTCCATCAGCTACTTCCTTGTTCATTCTCTCAACCTATTCAACTACCTCTGCAAACTCTCTACTTCCTCAAAACTGTCTGCCCTCCACATATTTTCATATAATCTGCAAATTTGGCCACAAAGCCCATCAATTTCATCATCCAAATCATTTATATATAGCAAATAGTGGACCCAACATTGAACCCTGCAGAACACCACTAGTTGACAGCAGCAAGCCAGAAAAGGCCCCCTTTATTCTGACTCTATACCTCCTATCCATGTTTTTATCCATGCTACTCCCCTTTCTCACTATACCATGGGCTCCTATCTTTGTTAGCAGCCTCATGTGCAGCACCTTGTCAACAGCCTTCTGAAAATCCAAGTAAACAACATCCTTTGACTCTCATTTGTTTACCCTGCTCATTACTTCCTTAAAAGAACTATCAGATTTGTCAGGCAAGATCTTTCCAACTTGGTTGTTTGTGTGATGATTTTCACCATATTCAGAATTGTTGCATAGTCTGCCCACTGGTCAGCTTCAAATAATATTGGAAAAATATTAGCAATTCTTTAAAACTCCAGACTATTAAAATCATCTGTTCACTGTCCAAATCAGAGTTAAGGGTTAACCAATGAATGTATTTTTACCTCCTCTCTATCAATATCAGAAATGGGTTTTTAAAAATCCATAGAATATACTTTTCAATGTAGCAATGAAAATGGCAGCTTCATGCAGGCTACAAATAAACCACACAGAAAAAAGATGTTTCAATGTGGGTGTTTATTTCTCTATCTACAACTTCCCTGTTTTTAAAAGCAAAGGCAATCTCACAATTTATTCTCAAAAAGTTACTAGTTTAATTGATGTAAACTATATATTAAAAATATTTATCATACAACTTTTAAAACATGGTTCCACATCTAAGAAAATAATTTGAAAACTCTCTGAAAAGTCAGAATCAACAAATAATCATCAACCAGCAAAAGTTTTTTTTAAAAATGCTTTTGAAGATTACAGTCTCTTGATCTCTGCTTGATATGCACATGCTAATTTTCCCCATTTCCATTCTCAGTTCACCCATTTCATTTGATTTGACTGGTCAGGAAGTTGGAGGCCTTCATGATTAAACCATTTTAATTCTTTAAATTTAATTTTTTTACATTTTAAATTTAGACATGCAGCACAGTAACTCAATCACAGCCAAATGACCTACAACCCCCAGCATGTTTTAGAGGGTGGGAGGAAACCTGAGCCGTTGGGGAAAACATACAAACTCCTTACAGACGGTGTGGTATTCAAATCCTCGTTCCAATCGCAGGTGCTGTAACAACGTTGCGCTAGTCATGCTGCCCTTTTTATGAATATTTGCTGTAAAATAGCACAAGGCTTATAAGGCTTTTCTCATACCCTTTGCAATGTCAGGCAAAACAAGATGCACAGTTAAATGTTGATATCAGACAAAGCCATCATTTAATTTCTATCTTTGAAATGTAATGATGAGACACTAACTTAAATCGTGCCATTGCTGCCAATTAAGAAGCCCCATCTTTTTAAAGGTAACTATGAAGGATCTGCATTTCATTTCCACATCAGAATAGGGCCCATCTTGCAATGGAATCTGCAGGTGGTGTGTGCCTGGAACAACATTCTGGAGCTCAGATAATTTGCCTTCCACAATCAACCATTTTCCTTTGTGCTAGGCATGATTCTAGCCTGCAGAAAGTGCTCCCTCAATATTTTTTGTAGTTTCAATGTTAAGTTGGCTTCCCACTGCTATGTGTAGTCAAATCTGGCATTAACTTCAAAAGTCATCAATGTCCTATTTTGCGTCTGGCAATCTAGTTTTGAGCCATCTATAATGAACCCAAGAAATCCTAGAAAATCCACATTGAATATTAATGCAGAAAGTTATAATAGCATCCAATTGCACCATTTACAAATCTTCCTTTGTTTTTAAAAAGTGGAAGATGGTATACATTTTCTTGTTCAGAGTATGCCTCGCCTATTTCCCCAAATGCTAGGTGGATGGCACCGTTGTACAAGCATTCTGAAGTTGAACTTGTGCTGCATTAGAGTAATGTAACAAGAGGTGCTACTCCATCTGAAACCCTGAAGTTGTCAGATTCCATCTATTGCACTTATTTTATTGGTGACACACAGAATACATCTAGTTGTCATGCTTTTGTGATAGTTCAGACCTCAGCAATGACCTAATACAATTTCTATGTTGTATGCAGGTGGCTAATGCTCGGTTGTAGATTTTTTTTGTAATTATTAGTGGATTTCATTATCATTCACATTTGATTGCAAGACTACTTCAAAACTTTGATTTGATCAATTGTTTATGGGATAGCTCAGCAACATCAATGTCCATTATTCCACAAATAGCATTTGTATGACTTCACTTGAAAATAAATGTCAAAATACGATTGTGGTAAAATACTTCTGGACTGCTGATGGGTTCCATGTGATTCAGCAGTCAAAGCTGGAGTCACTCAATTTGTTCTGTATCAATTCTATCATGTACTAGCCCATTACATAACAAGGGTTACATCATTATATCTCCATATAAACCAAATAGTGCTTCACCTTTTGCTGGTCAGAAGCAAATGCATTTCCAGTAAAGAATCAGATGAGAATCAAATTAATTGAGCATTGGATTGGGTCAGATTTTCTCCCACCTGCCTAAAGGCCAGTCTAGGAGCTTTTTTGCTCTGTACTCAGCCTGCTTAAGGGGTACAAAGTACGCAAATAAAACACCATCCATTATCTTAATCCATTATCTCAATGTACCAACTTCACTCTCTAGACCTATACTCTGGCTCTCATAATTATCTATTTTCAATCTCTCAACGTTCATATTTTGGTACAACACCAATTATCTTCACAGCTGCAGAAAGAGAGGACATTGTGGAGGGATTGTCTACTAAGTCAGTGTGGATGAAAGTTAGAAACAGGAAGGGAGTGATCACTACATTATCTCTCATGATCCCCCACACCTTGATGAAGGGCTCAAGCCAGAAATGTTGATGTATCTTCACATTTGCTACATAAAGGCACTGTTTGACCAGCTGAGTTTCTCCAGCATTTGCGTGTTTTTTCCACTACATTGAGAGTAGTCTTAGGGATACTGAATAACCAATAAGTAGACAGATTTTTGGAATAATGCAGAATAAAAAGCAGGGTGGTTGTTAGGCGATACTGACTGGCAATTCCTTACTACAAGAGTGAGAGATAGGGCAGTTTTATCTCACTGAGACAGGGAAAAGACAGCAAGATAAGGGAACCATGGTTGAATAAAAAAGTAAGACAGCTAATTAAGAGGAAGAAGGAATCATACATTAGATATAGGAAGCAAAAGACTGGAAGGGCTCATGAGAATTATTTAGTAGGCAGGAAGGAACTTTGGAAAGAACTTAGGAGAGCTAGAAGGGGGCACAAATAGTCTTTGGCAAGAAGAATTAAAGAAAATCCCATGGTGGTCTATGCATACATGAAGAGCAGAGATATGACAAGAGTGATGGATAAAGGAGACAACATGTGTCTAGAGACAGAGGAAGTAGGGGAGGTCCTAAATTAATATTTTGCTTCAGTATCACAAGAGAGAGGGACCTTAGCCAATGCAAGGTCAGTATAGAACCTGAAGCACGTTGAGGTTAAGAAGGAGGAAATGCTGGATCTTCTTGAAAACATTAAGATTGATGTCCCTTGGACCAGATAAGATGTACCCTAGGAACTGAGGAAAAAGGTTGCTTGGGCTTTGTCAATGACCTTTGGGGACTCCCTGGAAACAGGGAGGTACCAATATATTTGAGAATGGCTAATATTATTCTTTTGTTTAAACAAGGTAGTGGGGAGAATCATGAGAATTATAGACCAGTGAGTCTTATGTCAATGGTGGTCAAACTATTGAGGATTCTTAGGGACAAGATTTAGAGAAGTATAGTTTGCTCATGAATAGTCAGCACAGCTTTGTGAGGGGTAGGTCATACCTCACAAGCCTAATTGAGTTATTTGAAAAAGTAATAAAAGAAATTGATGAAGGCAGTGCTGTAGATGCACTGTACATGGATTTTAGTAAGGCATTTGACAAGGTCGCCCATGGTAGACCATTCAGAAAGTCATGAGGCATGGGATCCATTGAATTTTGGCTGTGTGGATTCAGAATTGGCTTGCATGCAGAAAGCAGTAGGTTGTAAATATGGAACTCGTTCTGCCTGGAGGTCATTGATTTGGAGGTTCCCGCGGATCTTTCCTGCGACCCCTGCTCTTTGTGATTTTTATAAAGAACCTGAATGAAGAAGTAGAGGGATGGGTCAATGTTTGCTGATGATACAAATGCTGGAGGTGTAGTTGAGAGAGAAGGTGGTTGTAGTAGGTTATAACATAATATAAATAGGATGCAGAGATGAGCAGAAAAGATGCAGATTGAGTTTAAGTGATGTATTCTGGCAGGTCACACAAATGGCTGGATTCTTAACAGTGTGGAAGAACAGAGGGACCTTGGGGCCCAAATTCATAGATTTCTCATGGTTGCCACATAGGTTGATAGGGTAGTTCAGAAGGTTTATCACATGCTGCCCTTCATTAGTCAGGAGACGAGCAAGAGTCGTGAGGTAATGTTGCAGCTCCATAAATCTCTGGTTGAACCACATTTTGAATATTGTGTTCAGTTCTGTTCACCTTGTTATAGGAAAGATGTAGAAGCTATGGAGAGGATGCAGAGGAGATGATGCCTGGATGGAGAACATGTCTTATGAGGCAAAGTTAACAGAGTTAGGGCTTTTCTCTTTAGAGCGAAGAAGGATGAGAAGTGACAATAGAGGTCGACAATATTGTGAGAGGTGGATGCAAACACCTTTTATCCAGGGCAAGAGTAGCAAATATCATCGGACATCTATACAACATGAGGGAAGGAAAGTTTATGGGATATACCATGGGTGTTTTTTTGTTTGTTTTTACAGATTAGTGGGTGCTTAGAATGCATTGTGACTGGTGGTAGTGGAGGCTGGTACAATAGTGCCATTTTTAAAAATAACTATGACAGGCACATGGATGGGAGGTAGTGAAGGGTTTGTTGTATTGGTTGGCACAGCATCGTGGACTAATGAGCATGTACTGTGCTGTAATATTCTATGATCACAACAGTTCCTTCACTACACACCCTTTTATCACTAAATCCATGTTGATACTATTCCCTTTCTCCCCATGAGATCTTGCCTCACCTGTTTAAATACTTTACTTTTCAGCATCCTCTCACTTTCTTTCACCATTTTATTCTCTCTCTGCTCTCTCCACTCTGAATCACCTCTTTGCCATTCTCTTTTCTTACAAATGGGGCTTCTCTTTTCTCACAACTTGGGTTTTTCAAAGCACATCTCTCACACACGAATTGCTTGCCATAATCTTAACTCCCACAATTCAATTAAGTCAGGTTGGTACTTTGCCAAGAGTTATTGGTTGGAAAAGGAAGCAAAGGGTACTGGAAAAAACTGGAAAAAGGGTTACTGAAAGAAAATCCAAGAGCATATGCCTCGAAAGAGCAGTTCACAACACTGAAACAATGACACGCAAATATAACATGACAATTTTGTCTCTTTCATCAAACTCTTCCCCTTTACATAACTTGGCCCTCTGCTCACTCACTTGTGTCTATTGTAAAGACACTCCACTTCTGTCTCATACATTCTCAAATCCCCACTTGTTATCCAAATTTTAACAGTTATGTATACAGTATTTGTCTTTTATGTGAACTTATCAGCTCAACTGACAAAACTAATCCAAATTTTGAGCGAAGCCTTTAAACTCAAACACAAAAAGATGCACAAGGCACATAAATGGATATATTTAATTGTGTTAAAAGTAGGCTTAAAGATTGGAGGCAAGGTGCTGAGAAAAAGGAAGCATTATGAACAATGGAAAAATGTTTCAAATCACAAAAGTAGAAAAGACAAAACATTTACAGTACATGAAGATATTTTAAAGCTTTACATAACAAAATAGAATTACTTGTATAAATTAAGAATAAGATTCCAGAAACAGCAAGAAAAATGAAAAATATTCAAAGTTTAATAATGTTGGTTGGAGGATACATGTTAGCAGAGGAAGAAATTAGAATGAAAATTTATTCACCAAACACTATTTACATGATCATATTTTATATGACTGTTCCTCACACTTTTAATGGTTAAGAGAGATTTTAGAACATGGATTCTCAGCACCTTCTTTTAATCATATCGTATGTGGCAAAAATGCACCAACATCTAAAATTTTAAAGCTTCAGGCCAAATTGCTGATAGTACACCTCCACCTACCACACAACATTCATTACCAAGATTCAGTGGAATTGCATTTTTACATCCAACCTTAAAATCCATTCAAAAATTCTATCCTTGTCTATTCACTAGAATTCAGAATCTTCCCTTTGGCCCATCATTGCATATTAATCCCATTTTATTTTCCCCAACTAGCCCACATTCAACCACTCGCTAAAACACTAGGAGCAATTTACAGTGTTCAATTAACCACCAAATGAGGTTTGCAAACCAAAGCAAATCCATGAGTCAGGTACAGTTCAAAATGTTCACAAACCACAACAGAAGAAAAATCACTAATCATTGTCTAAAATAGGTATTCCTTACTTTTAAAATATGTCCACCAGTTTTACATTTACTAATTTCCTCATTCACCATGTCAAGACTCTTGAGTATCTTGTGCTCAGTCAATCCTCACTTCTAAACTTTGCTAGATTTAAGCCTAGCTTCTCCAAATTTGCCTCAAAAGATAGCCCACCCATTCTGAGCTTCTTCCTTTGCACCATCCTCTTCCTATTAAATATGAACACCAATGGGCTGCAGTATTCCTGATGTGGTCTTACCACTGGAAATATAAACCCCCTACTGTTTCCTTCAACTTCAAAACAAAAACTAACAAAACTTTATTATTTCTAATGACTTGCTGTGCTTGTATATTAATCTTTTGCAAATCCTGCAGCCACATCCTCTATTTCTTGGAGCTCTGCAAACCATCACCATTTAGATCATACAATATAACCTCATTAATCAGATGCATTTGGGACGGTGATGGTGCTGGCACATTGGCCATTCATCCAGATGGTTGGATGTTGATCCAATTCCAATGCCAATGTACTTTAAATTCAATTTTTAAAAAAAAAATGCTACAATATTTTTTTCCTCTAGCAAACCCCACAACTTTAAAAAAGAACTGCAAGAAACAAGTCCTCAGTGAATTTAAATGGATTTTGGGAATGGGGTCCCAGTGAGTTTTGAAAGAATTCAGGAATCAGAAATTCTGTGTCTTAAAGGGAGCAACACCCACTGAGCCAAATGCTGAATTACTACAATTTTCAAACAATGGTATTGTAGATTATCAGAAATGTATTGTATGCCTTACTCATTATTTAGCTACTGACTTGTTCATCATTTCCACCTCAAAAAGAAAGCTTTCAATAAAGATCAACAATTCTGATATTTCTGCTCAACTTGCACCTTGTGAAAAGGCTCACTTAAATAGTTTAACCTTTTGTGTTGTAAAGATTGCTCCCTGCATTTAATCAAACACGTGCATTATTTCACTAATTTTTTTTGTACTTTAGCAGCTTGCATAAATCTCATGTAGTCTTACAACAATAAATGTTTTGCAATATATTATACAATGTAATTGTAATCTAGAAGGTGAAAGTGTGAAATTCAATTTCTTGACTGTCTTGCAAAACTGGGGTACTGTTGCTTTAAGACAAATTGCAATCAGGAATGTAGGTGAGGACATAATAATAGTGTAGGTATCTCCTCAGGAATACCTTCACATTTCATGCTGAAAAAGCCATTATTGGTGGTTTACAACCATTGATCCAAGCACCTGTGATCTGCATTTTTTTCAGTTCACAAAAGCTAATTACTACCAACTAGAAAGCTTATGGATGGGTGGCACGATTGGCACAATGCTGTAACAGCGCCAGTTATCAGGACCAGAGTTTGAATCCTGTGCTGTACTTAAGGAGCTGGTACCATCTCCCCATGTCTATGTGGGTTTTCCCCAGGGGCTCCCGTTTCCTCCCGCCATTTGAAGTGTACCACCAGTCGCAATGCATTCTAAGCACCCACTAATCTGTAAAAACAAAAAAACACCCCTGGTATATCCCATAAACTTTCCTTCCCTCATGTTGTATAGATGTCCGATGATATTTGCTACTCTTGCCCTGGATAAAAGGTGTTTGCATCCACCTCTCACAATATTGTCGACCTCTATTGTCACTTCTCATCCTTCTTCGCTCTAAAGAGAAAAGCCCTAACTCTATTAACTTTGCCTCATAAGACATGTTCTCCATCCAGGCATCATCTCCTCTGCATCCTCTCCATAGCTTCTACATCTTTCCTATAACAAGGTGAACAGAACTGAACACAATATTCAAAATGTGGTTCAACCAGAGATTTATGGAGCTGCAACATTACCCTCATGACTCTTGCTCGCCTCCTGACTAATGAAGTGTACCAGAGTGTAGTTTAATTATACATAGAAGTTACAGAGCACTGCTTTTAACATACAGAAAGAATATTGAAAAAGGGACTCTGTGTTGAAGAATACAGAGACTCGCCAGGTCAAGCTGCATTTGTGGAGACAAAGGTTAAGTCCCTCTATCAGGACCCAGTGTGGAGGAAAGATGGCCAGTAAAAAGAGGAGAGTCAGGCTGATTGACAATAGGTGAAACTAGGTGAGGTGAAAGATGATGGGCAAATGAGACCAGGAGGAGGTGTGGGTGATAGTTGGAAATAGATGGGGGGGGGGGGATGTAGGTAGAAAAAGCCAGGTGGGAGGAGAGAAGGGGGGAGTAGAAATAAGAGAGTCAATCATGATGTGGAAACAGATAAGGGAAGAATGAACAAATGAAACAAGCTGGGGAGAGTCTGGGCAGTACTAAGGGAAGATGTCTGGGCAATATTAAGAAGGATAAACTAATGGAGAAGAAAACAAGGCGGATGGTGTACAGGTGAGGGAACAGAAATAATTCCTGCAGTGTAGATGAAAGGAAGGACAATCATCAATTACAATCGGATCATAATGACTTTGAATGATTGAGCTGGTTTGGAGGTGGAGATGGAGGTGGAGGTTAGAAGGTCAGAGGCTTTGGATTCAGACATAGGGAAATACAAAACTGAGGGTTGCAGTGATTTAATACTGTGAAGAAATTGTTAAGCACATGATAGAAGTTTAGAATGGAATAACATATTCAAGTTAAATACAAAGTTTTCAGATTGGAGGCAAAATTTGTTGGAAGTGTACCCATAAATTATGAAAACCATGTTTGTTCTTTGTATATAAAATAGCACAATTCTTAAAAAAAAACTGAAGTTAATGAAAAGGAGGACATAGTTGAAATGGAATGGAGTCATCAGCTAGGATTTGTGTGAAAGAATGTGAGCTGATATATTTTTCAATCAGATCAAAATAAGGTTTGTAGAAAAAACCGTCTCGCGCTCTCCCCACGGCGGACCAACTTCCGCCAGCGGTCTGCATCACTCCTCCGCGCACCGGCTCCCCCCACCCCACCCCCAGCATCCTGCTTCTTGCGGCTCAGCGCTTTAAAGAGCGACCTTTACTCCCATCTCCTGACTGGAGACGAGAAAGGAGGCAAGTGGGTGGAAAGAGGGAAGAGGAAGGAAGCGAGTGGAAGGATCCCGTGGGGAAGTGCGGCGTCCCGGACTCGTTCAGCATGGATGGTGATGGAAGATGTAATCTCTCCGGGCCTGAGGGATGGGGGAGGAGGAGAGGAGGGAGGGATGAAGGGGAGCACCTACCCCTTGACCCCATGCTGGGACAATCCAATGACTCCACCTCCCCCCACAATTTCCATACTGGACACACTAACTACTCCCCCGCCCATCCTCATGCTGGGACAAACTCTTTCCCCCCCCCCATCTCCATTCTGGACACACTACTACCCCCATCCCCAAGCTGAGACACACTTTCTACTCCCACCACCCCCTGGACACACTACTTCTTTCCCCCAATCCCCTTGCTGGGACACACTAATTACTCCCCGCTCCCCCATCCTGGGATATACTAACTACTCCCATGCTAGGACATATTATTCTTTCCCTCCCACCTCACCCACCCCCCTTTCCATGCTGGGATACACTGACTAATTTTCAACCCCAAGCTCTCTTTCCTCCTGCACCATTCCACTGCCACCCATAGCTTCACACTCAGGCACCCAATCTCATAACAATGATCTGAAATTTAGCATAACATCTAATAATTGTTCAAACTAGAAAACTGACTCAGGGTGCTTTCAAGTGTTGACTAAAAGTCTTAAAAATAATCAATTGGATTCAAATCTGACAGAAATGATCGACTTTTATTTGTTGTGTAATTGCCATTAAAAGGATCATGGACAGAAGAACCATTGAACATTACAGCACAGAAACATGCCACTTTGGTTTTTCTGGTCTGTACTGAACCATTTTTGTTGCTTTGTTCCATTGACCTGCACCCAGTACATCACCCTCCATATCTCTCCCATCCATTTACCTGTCCAAATTCCAATTAAATGTTAAAATTGAGCCTGTATTCACCACTTCAGCTGGAAGCTCGTTCCATACCTCAACCACTCTCTGAGAAGTTTGCACCTCATGTTCCCCCTAAATTTTTCCTCTTTCACTCTTAACCCATATTCTATGGTTTGTATTTCACCTACTCTCAGTGGAAAAAGCATATTTACTCTGTCTTTTCTCATAATTTTAAAAACCTCAATCAAATCTTCCCTTATTCTTCTACACTTCAGGGAATAAAGTCTGAACAAAAAAAAAGGTTTGTAAAGGATTGGCTGTACATCTCAATTAAATGGAAATATGGGGCAAGTTTTCTGCTTAAAAGCCAGCTGACCCCTAACTAGCAGAAACTTTTTTCTTGTGCAGACTGCAATACTGCCTTCCTCTCATGAACTGTGAGCCCTGTTTTGGTTCGCTTCGCATGGGTACCAATGGGATACATAGACATATACAGCTTACCCAACTCATAGGCCTCACTGAGATCAATGAAAAGGCAAAGCTGTCAACAGACAATCAAGCAGATCCTTTTAATTGACGTAATACGTTAAGATAAATGTACAGTTATGTTTATGTGCAGCTTTTGATATTTAATTTTTAATTATGACATTTCTATTGTTTTAGCAAAAACATTCAATCCCAGTGATAAATATGACCACCATTGAGCCATGGGAACAAGGCTGCGTTGGGAAGAAAAAGCCAATTTGGAGGTCTTAGCAATCCTTCCAAAGGATAGCTGTCTTGGACTGTATTGGACAGAATGATAGGGCAAATCTTTGCTAAGCAATACATTGATAACATTAAAAATGGACAAAAGAATCATAATTCCACATGTTAAAAATGCAGAGTTTATAATGTATAATTTATGCCGCAATGCTGTGCGTAAACATTACACATTACAAGGATGGTAAAATAAAGATAACAGAGCATCAGAATAAAGGAGTAAGAAAATGGTTGAATGTACTAGGCTTTTAAAATTATGAAATATGTTAAGACTAGATTATTTTCTTTCATGATATAATAGTTTAAAACTACCACAAAGTATTTTAATGAGGACATTAACTGACAACTCAAGTGAACAGGGTGTTTGTCCACTTGCCTTCATTTGGCAGGGTATCGAGTACAAAGGTTGGGACATCATGATACAGCTGCACATTTCATTGGTGAGATTACACTTGGGAGTACTATGTGCAGTCTTTTTAGGAAGGATGTAATTAAAATGCAAAGGATGCTGAAGAGATTGAAGGATTTAAGTTCTAGAGAGAGACTGGATCTTTGTTCCCTGGTATGCAAGAAGCTGAAGGGTGACCATGTAAAATTAGATAAAATCATGAGGGGCATGGATAATGTGAATGGTTACAGATTTATTCCTCATGGTAGATGATTCTAGAGCTAGTCATAGACGTGAGGTGAACAGAGAGAAACATTAACTTTTAAACTCAGTATATCTAGAATGAGCTAGCAGAGAAAGGTAAAGCTACCAGCACAATTTCAACATTCAAAAACAATTTAAACAGATATGTGGATAGGGAGGGTTTAAAGAATATGGGCCAAATATAGGCAACTTTGTCAGCATGGATGAGTTCAGCCAAAGGACATGTTCTCTGTTGTATGCATCATGAGAATTAAAAGGAATTTATTTTCATTGACTATTTTTGGGGTTCAGAATGCTCTGCCATAGAGGATTCTGAGGCAGGAGATCAAAGTTCGCTTCAATGAAAAGCAGATATATAATTGAAGCAGAAAAGGATCTGGTCAGGCACGTGTCCTATGTGTCTGAGTTCATCACGGACATTGAACACATCACCAGCAAGGCCAACGACTGGTGATCCAATCTATCCAGACCGTGATCAAGGGGATAGATTACACAGCCCTAGCAAAGGCATAGCACACAGACCCCAAGATTCCCGCATACAGGAAGGCAGTTTCAGGGCTCAGGCTAGAGGACGCCACCAGTGGCCCAGGTACCCAGAAGCTCCTGTGCGACATGTCCACCACAAACCCTGATGCATCATACCCACAGCCTGGAGACAGCAGGTTTTCAACGCAGTGCACAACATGGCACATCCAGGCTTCAGGACCACCATCAAGGTAGTGGCCAGCACGGCCTCCAAAAGCAGGTCAATGGGCCAAGAGCTGCTCACTCTGTCAGACGTTGAAGGTACAGATACATATCAAGGCACCTCCCCCCCACCCCCAACCTTCAAGCCAGCATGATGAAGATCATATAAACATTGTAGGACCGCTGCCGATCTCCCGGGGGCAAGAAGATTTTTTACAATGGTCGATCGCTTCACGAGATGGACAAAAGCAGTTCCACTGGCAGAAACATCGTCAGAGGCCAGAGCCTTGATCAACACTTGGGTGGCAAGGTCCAGAGTCCTAGAACATACGACTTCAGATAAGTGTGTACAATTCACCTCAGGGCTCTGGACAGCGATGGCTAACCTCCTGGGAACCAACTCTACCATACTATATCACTCCCAGGCCATGGGTTGGTGGAGCGGTTCCACAGACATCTGAAGATGGCTCTGCTCAAGGGACCGCATTGAGCAGACGAACTACCACATGTCCTCCTTTGAATCTGCATGGCACCAAGAGGACTTCAATGCCTCAGTGGTAGAAATGGTATAAGGCGAGCCTTTAAGCATCCAAGGGGAGTTTTTAGCCACTCCCAAGGACCCAGAAGAACCACCAGCGACAACGTTGGAAAAACTAATAGAATGAAGAGGCACTCTAGCCCCGACACAGCCTTCACCACACGCACAAACAAAAACATCCGTCCCTAAAGATCTAAAGGCATGCAAATGTCTTTGTGTAATGGGGAGCACATTGCATGCCTCTGCAGCGACCGTCCGAGGGGCCCTATGGAGTGACCAAGCTTTATGGAGTGACCAGACACAACAGATCCACATACATGCTGGACATTGGCGATAAGGAAATGACATTTACTATCAACCACACACGTGGACACTAGCTATGTCAGAGGAGCAGTCTGCCAAAAATCAAAGGACAGTGCCCGGATCGCTGTTTCTTGGGGGGGTGTGGGCAGTGTCATGCAGTGGCCTGCTATCCAATACACAAAATGGCAGACAAACACAGCGATCATCCAAAACCCATGCAGGCTAATGGCCTTTCTTCCCGGCCAACAGCCCACACGGCAGGAACACCAACCAATCAATGGCCAGAATGTCATTGGCAAGAAAAACCAGGTCCAGCAGCAGGAAACTGGGCCTATATAAGTTAGAGCAGGGAGAACAATAAAACAGTCTTGACTATAACCACAGAGTGTGTGTCGTTCTTTCACTCTCTGCTGTTGTGTACTACATTTTTTTTTAATTCAGCATTGCTAAAATTTAAAATTTTAATGGCTATCCATGAGAAATTATGGCTAAATCTTTGGACTTGGAATGAAGCAGAAACACTACACCAACACACCAAAACCAGCAAGGCAGAGACTTTCTTCCCCACTGCTGCAGCAATGGTAATCCTGGTAACACTAAGGTCATGTGCTAGGCTTACTTAAAGCTTAGTGCCATGGTTCACTGGCAGAAGACCAAGAACAATGGCTTAACAAACCATAGTTCCAGTGAAATGTTAAACAAAATACCTGGTTTAACATTTCACTAGAAATGGGGTATTCTTGGCATTCTGTCAGTGCACTTTAGCACCAAGCTTTAAGAGGATCAACCACACAACTTTTTATTACTTAAGTGATAAAGATTCCAATCACCATTCAGTTGTGAATGATATTTAATAATTATGAACTCAGACACAGAGCAAGTGGTTATTATCATTTGTTATTTATGAAATATTGCTGAACATTTTGGCTGATTATTTTTTTCTTCTTCAATGACTGCTTCCAGAAGTATTTCATGAGGTTACAATACTGTAGGAGAGGGAGCACTCGTGAAAAGGTCAATATAAATGCAAGGGATTCTAATATACTTCCTATAAATGGACCAAATTATATATTTTTTATTAAAACTGAGCAAGTACACCAATTGTTGGCTATCGCCAAAAAGTTTGTATTTTGTTTTTAAAAATGGACCTTTGACAAACACAATACTTGATCTCTCTTCTCACAGCTTTCCAGACAAATATGCAGAAGGTTCAGTCCTCATACATGTTCAGACCAGCCACTTAATGCACTGCAAGGGAAAAGTCTGCCCATGAGGACAAGGAAAAGATGGCTTTACAAGTCTGTTCTGATCTGCAACTATTCAATAAACATTCTTCTGAATAACTTGACCTTTTATTTTTAAAAAAATCAGAAATCTATTAAAGGTGTCATTTGTCTAGTATCTACAGTTTACACCACCCATGCTTCAGATGTGTATCCTCTTTTGTACAGTCAAATCTAACTTTGATGTAATGATGCTTTATTCCCTATTCTTCCAATAAAAATGTTTGCCAGTATCAAGACTTCAAATTCCTTTATCGTTGTAAACATTGCATCTGAACCTTCTAAAGGCAAGGAACAGAAACCAATATTAGCCATCAAACCTTTTCTCATCATTGAACACTCGATATCCCAGTTTCATTCTGATAAATGCTCATTGTATTCTTACAAAGCAAATCCAGTTATCAGAGTCCCATATTCAAATTCATTATTTTAGCAATAAGAATTTTGGTTCTCACATCTCCCTTTCAAACAGAAAGCCCCTTTATATTCTCCAAGTCCTTAATACACTCCTTAAAATTTGTCACAGTATTTTTATTAAAACGTACTATTTTACTTGTTTTTTTTAAAACCTTTGCAGGATTACTGCAACAATGGAGACTCATCTGCCCATTAAGCTTGAACAGAGTTTCTCCAAGCAATTCTCGCACAGCCCCATTTTCTCTGCTCATACCCCACTGGCTTAGCAATTATTTTTCTCTCAAATATACATCATAGCCTTTTTTTTTAAAAAAAAAGCAGCTCTCCCCGAGTCAGTTTTCTCCATCTTCATGGAGGTTTTGATCATGCCTTGCATGTACAAAATAGAGAACCTTTACCTTTCTACTAAAAATGTTGAAACTGTACCTCATCCCAATCCATGAATTTATTTAGCAATATTGTTTTTTGAAATTTTAACTTGAATTTACAAAGCTGAATACCAAAAGTTCAAGTTACCAAAGGTAAAGTTTTTCAATCCTAAACAGAATTTATGTCATTTACTAAATACAAGGCTTTCCCTTATCAGGAACTTAAGTAAGGACTACAGCTTGATGAAAATGTTAAGAAAATATGAGCAGGTATCAATTTATCAAAGCATTGGGTGGTGTTGGGGAGGGATGGTGGAATTGTTTCAAAGAAAAACAGTTTATTGAGAAATATCAATATATTTTATCTTCATGTCTTCTAAATGTTCCTTAGAACCTTAGCACAGAAGCAGGCTTCTTCAGCCCTTCTGGTCCATGCCGAACCATTTTTTCCTAGACCCACTGACCTGGACCCACCCTATAGTCCTCCATACCTCTCCCATCCATGTACCTGCCTGAATTCCTCCTAAATGTTAAAACTGAACCTGCATTCACCACTTCAGCTAGAAGCTCATTGCACACTCCCACCACTGTGTGAGAAGGTCCCCCTCATGTTTCCCCAAACCTTTCCCCTTTCACTCTGAGCCACGTCTTCTGTTTTGATGTCTCCTACCGTAAGTGGAAAAATCTTATCTACATTTAATCTGTCTATCCCTCTCATAATTTTAAATATCTATATCAAATCTTCCCTCATTCTTCTACACTCTAGGGAGTAAAGTCCAAACCTGTTTAACCTTTCCCTGTAACTCACTTCCTGAAGTCCAGGCAACATCCTAGTAAATCTTCTCTGCATTCTTTCTTATTTACATCCTTCCTGTAGTTAGGTGATCAAAACTGCACACAATGCTCCAAATTTGGCTTCACCAATGTCTTATACAACTTTAACATCCCAACTCCAGTACTCAATACTTCAATTTATTAAGGACACTATGTCAAAAGCTTTTTTTTTTTACAACTTATCCACCTGTGATGCCACTTTCAGGAATTAAGTGTATCTGTATTCCCAGATCCCTCTGTTCTACCACACTCCTCAGTGCCCTACCATTTACCATATATGTCCTTTCTTGGTTTGTCTTTCCAAAATGCAACACCTCACACTTGTCTGCATTAAATTGTATCTGCCATTTAGCATCCCATTTTTCCAGCTGATCCAGATCCCTCTTCAAACTTTGAAAACCTTCTTCGCTGTCCACAACGCCCCCAATCCTAGTGTCATCTGCAAACTTGCTGATCTAATTTATCACATTATCATCCAGATCATTGATACAGACAACAAACAACAATGGCCCTAGCTCTGATCCCTGAGGCACACCAGGGATCACAGTCACAGGCCTCCAATCTGAGAAGCAATTATCCACCACTACTCTCTGGCTTCTACTGACCAGCCATTGTTGATTCCAGTTCACTACTTCACCATGAATACCCAGCGTCTGAACCTTCCTTACAAACCTCCCATGTGGGACCTCATCAAAGACCTGACTAAAGCCCACGTAAACAACATTCTCAGCCTTTCCCTCATCAAGTTTCCTGATAACCACCTTGAAAAACTCTACAAGGTTGTGTGTGTTTAACCAAAGCCATGCTGACTATCCCTAATCAGTTCATGGCTATCCAAATATTTATATATTCAATCTCTTAGA
This sequence comes from Narcine bancroftii, assembly GCF_036971445.1. Taxonomy (NCBI): domain Eukaryota; kingdom Metazoa; phylum Chordata; class Chondrichthyes; order Torpediniformes; family Narcinidae; genus Narcine; species Narcine bancroftii. Next base: position 283,395,536 of record NC_091470.1, read on the forward strand.
ACACCTTCCAATAATTTACCGACTAGTGATGTTAGCCTCACCAGCCAATCATTTCCAGGATTACGTTTGGAGCTTTTTTAAGCAATGGAACAATGTGAGCTACCCTCCAATCCTCTGACCACACCAGTGGCTAAGGACATTTTAAATATTTCTGCCAGATCCCCTGCAATTTCTACACTAGCCTCCCTCATGGTTCAAAGAAATATCTGGTCAGGCCCTGGGGATTTACCACCCTTATTTGCTTTAAGATAGCAAGCACTTCCTCCTCTTTAATCTGTACAGGTTCCATGACCTCACTGCTTGATTTCCTTACTTCCCACGACTCCGTGCCCTTTTCCTGAATTAATACTGATGGGAAAAAAAAATTCAAGACCTCTCCCATCTCTTTCAGCTCCATACAAAGCCAAGAACTGATCATCAAGGGGACCAATTTTGTCTTAAAATGACTGTAGAAACCCTTAGGATTTTCCTTCGCATTGTCTACCAAAGATATCTCATGTCTTCTTTTAGCCTTCCTGATTTTTCTTTTTTTTTGCAGTTTTTATTGCATTTTCATTGCTTCATGTTGTCTACACCTGTTACATACATCTTCTTCTGAACCAGATCCCGAATATTCCTCAAAAACCAAGGTTCCCTTCTAACCTTGTCTTTGATCCTGACAGGAACATAAAATCTCTGTACTTTCAAAATGTTACCTTTGAAGGTCCTCCACTTACTTCATGCATCCTTGCCTGAAAATAATGTTTCCCAATCCATGCATTCTAGATCCATTTTCATTTCCTCAAAATTGGCCTTTCTCCAAAATCTCAACCTAAGGAACATTGAGCTGCCAGTCCTTCCCCTCCTGCAACCAATTTTCACTTATGGTCACAATGTCATAATTCCACATACCAATCTACGCTCATCTGTCTTTCCTACAATACTCTTTGCATTGAAATAGATGCACCCGAGAACATTTCCACCATTCAACCCTTCGACTTCTAACGGTGCATACAATTTTAAGATAACCTTTTCTCTTCTCCACTACCCTATCTGCTCTGGCACTCTGGTTCCCCTCCCCCAGCAAATCTAGTTTAAACCCTCCAGGGCAGCACTAGCAAACTCTTCGGCAAGGATATTAGTCATTTTCCAGTTCAGATGCAATCTGTCCCATCAGAACAGGTTCCACCTTCCCCGGAGGAAACCCCAATGATCCAGAAACCTGAAGTCCTCCCTCCTACACCATGTCTTTAGCCACATATTAAGCTACATTATCCTCCAATTTCTAACCTCACTCCAGGGTAGTGATCTCAGGATTGCTATCCATGCCATGTGCTAGTGAGGTTAGGCTGTCCTTCAGCCGAGCACCCAACTCCCTGAACTCTCCTTGCAGGACATCCTCACTCTTCCTACCCATGTCATTGGTCCCTACATGGACCATGATATCTGGCTGTTCACCCACCTTCCTGAGAATGCCATGAACTCTATCTGAGATATCTCAGATCCTAGCACCAGTGAGGCAACATACCATCCAGGATATTCGATCTCTTCCACAGAACCTCTTATCTGTCCCCCTTGCCCTATGAACTTCAAGTAATCCAATTGAATGGCAACTAGTTCCCCTGAGCAAATACAGGTACTACTAATGAAAACCAGGCAAACCAGAAAATTGTTATCATTTCCTTTTGTACCATCCACCCCAGCAATGGGAGTCTGTAGAATAGTTATAACTAAGGAAATGCGCATAAATAATAAATGTTCATTTATTTATTCAGATTTATTATCAGAGTACTGTAATTACAGTAGCGTTAGATAGATTGAGAATTTCATTTTGGATTACCTTGTATTTCAGCGTATAAATTAAGTCATGAAATGCAAAAAAAAACAGAAAAAGCGAGTCGACTTGTACGACTTATACGCCAGATATACTTTTGAGACCTTAAATTCAGCTCAAAATCCAATCCACACTGATCCCTTGAAAAAAAAAGACTACAACAGATTTTCATTGGTTTTTTTAAATTAAAATAACACAATTAGAACCCTTCAAAATCACTCTATTATTGTCTGAAGCAAAAATGGCAGCAAGTACATCCATACTCTCACTGTTTAAAGAGTCATTATATGGGTCCCAGTCTGTATCTGATGAGGTGGTTTCAGCTTCATTGTCAGTGTCCCACAATAAATCATCTTCTGTGCCATCAATTGCACAAGAGATGCTGCACTTTTAAAAATGATTTTCATCAAAGTCTCTAACTTTGTCCCATGCCTTGAACACAAAGTTGCACAGATATCAAGTGATGCAGCACACATTGCCCTGCCTTGTGTAAATGACTTTATGCCACTCAATTTCCCTGTATTCCATCCCTCGTGCACATAGTCTTTGAATGGCTTGTTCAAGCAGACATCGAGAGGTTGCAATGTAGGCATCAAACCACCCAGGATAACCACCATGTAGGTATTATGCAGTGGTAATCTACTTTTAGTCTTCTCAGTTTAGTGGCTATGAAACATTTCCCAGACCAGCAAACTCCATTCTTTGCATAAGCTGCCAGTTCCATAGATTTTTTTAAAAAAAGACCATTTTCACCATCCATCCTTTTTCATGAAAACATACAAAAATACCTGCAGGGAATTTCATTTTCAGTTTAATTTTGCATTTAAAGATTACCATAGGTCTTAACTTTGTCCTATCTGTTGTTAGAGACATTTGATTTGAAGCTGGTTGTCTTCCACAAGGCAATTAATAATAAAAGTTAAGAAAGCGGGAAGTGCAGTATGTAAACTTGTTATTTTCTCTTTATTTCAAGTACAGGATTAAATTACATGCTGTTCAGTAGATTTGGACATATTTTGTTGCAAAACATTGTATACCGTATATTTTGGTGTATAAGCCACCCCCCCCCCAGCTTTTTCCACCTCATTTTGAGTTTTACGGTATAGCCAGCATACAAGTCGACCCCCATAGATCACTGAAATGTAGCTCGGCGACAGGGACCCAGACACTGCCATTCAGCTGGACACATTCGCTTTGTTTTGGGAGGACAGGGATGCTGTGATCTTTTGCAACACCTGTGGCTGGGGATTGAGTGCGAACATCAATATGGGATAGTGCAAAGACACCATTATGGTTACCAGTCACTGTTCCTATGGCTGTCAGATGCAGACCATTCCATCTACTGCAGGAATTCACCATGAACCATTGAATCAGCATGTACATTCTTCCCCCACCTCCCCCCCCCCCACCTCCCCAATGCAAATGCAAATGCCAAGTGTATGGACAATAACCACACCAGCAGTGCAAGTATAAGACAGCTTTAATAAACTAATAATTACACTAAGAGGTCTTGTCTCTCTGCAAGACGAACCTGGAAGGCTAGACTGTAACTCTGGACTGCTTTATATACAAGGTCACCGGGATGGCCCCTGGTGACCTAGTGGTGTAATTACATATCACCACACCAAGGAAGCATCACTGTATGGGGGCCATTAATGAACTATAGAACACACACCCTGATGGTCTGCTCATCACAGCTGAGAATTTCAAACAAGCAAACCTCAAAACCATGCTGTCAAAATTCCAGCAGTATGTGGGCTTTGCGATGAGAGGGGCGAGCGCACTGGACCAAGCATCCCCAGTGCTTATCAGGCAGAGCACTGCTCCCATCTCAGCTACTCAGAACACACCTTTGTAATGCTAATCCCAGCATACAGACGGCTCATCAGACGCTCCAGATCAACCATGAAGCAGGTAAAGACCTGGCGGGTAGGAGCCATCTCTGCCCTTCTGAACTGCTTCAAGAGCATTGACTGGCACGCTTAAGGAGGCAGCAATAGACAGGGATCGCATCAAGTTAATGGAGTGATTAGCTAAATTAGCAAGTGCACTGAGACATCACAGTGCCCAAGACCATCACTATTCGCCCCAACCAGAAGCCATGGATGACTGCAGAGGTGCAGGTGCGTTGAACAACTGCATCTCTGCCTTCAGAATGGGCGACAGGACAGTTTTGGCCAACACAAGAGACAAGCTATCCATGGCCATCAGGGAGGGCCATCCAGAACAGCGGCGACAGACGACACATGTGGGAGGGCATTCATACCATCACCAACCATAAAGCCACACCAGCTGCCTGTCCCGGGGATGCTCCCTCCCAAACACTTTGAATGTCTTCTATGCGTGCTTCAAGGTGAAAAATTATGTGGTGGCAAGGAAGTCCACACTTCCCCCTTATGAACAGGCACTGCGTCTCACAGGGACTGAAGTGAGAAGGATGCAACTCAAAGTCAACCCTCATAAGGTTCCAGGACCAGATAACATCACTGGTAGGGTGCTCAGCAAATGTGCGGACCAACTAGCTGACGTCCTCACAGACATCTTCAATATCCTGTACAGCAACATCGTACCAACATGCTTCAACATGACCACTATCATCCCTGTGCAGAAAAAGCCCTCAATGTCCTGTCTCAACAACTACAGTCCTGTCGCACTCACGTACAATAGCATGAAATGCTTCGAGAGGCAAGCCATGGAACACATCAAGACTCAGCTGTCCCCCTCATTGGACCCCCTGCAGTTTACATACCATCCCAACCGATCTACAGATGATTCCATTGCCATCACATTTCACCTAGCCCTCACCCACCTGGAAAATAAATACCTGTATGTGCAAATGCTGTTCATAGACTTCAGCTCAGTATTCAACACAATCATACTGCAGCACCGGATTAGGAAGCTGAACCTGCTGGGCCTAAACACCTTCCTCTGCAACAGGATCTTCAACTTCCTGACTGGAAGACCTCAGTCAGTCTGGATCAGAAACACCATGTTCAACACCATCACACTGAACACAGTAGCCCCTCAGGCCTGCTATTTTCCACGACTGTGCAGCGAGATACAGTTCTAATCACATCATCAAGTTTGCGGATGACACAACCATGGTGGGGATCATAAGGAAGAACGATGAATCAGCTTACAGAAAGGAGGCGAAAACACTAACAGACTGGTGCAGAGACAACAACCTACACCCGAACATCAACAAAACAAAGGAAATGGTGGTTGACTTCAGGAGTGCCCGGGGGAAAATACTCTCCACTGACCATCGATGCCTCCACTGTTGATGTAGTGTAATGGAGTAGATTAAATATTGGGAGAATTTGGTAAAATTAGAGTAGGTTATATATGTACACACATTTTAAAACAGATCTTATTTGAAATATTGAAGAATTAATATACAGTGGACTTTACAGAAACTATGGAGAATGCTATGCACATTTCACAAGTAGGTGCTAATTGAAATGATGTCATAAAATGAATAGACTATTGTTTTGGACTGGAGACACTTTGGCTGATTACAAGGCTGCTGACCTTTCTACAAAGTGCTCACAGAAAGGTCACTCCTGGGATTTGTTTACCCAAAGGCAACAGCTTGACCAAGGAGGATAACTCCTGTGGTTTGCTGAAGAAGGTGGGGGTTCTGTGGCAAATGAGAGAGTCACATGGGCTTTCTAAGAGTCTCAGATGGAGAGGGCAAGAAGGGGGGGGAGTCTCTGATGGAGAGGGTAAGTAGGGGCTTAGATGGGGGCAGTGCTCTGCCTGATAACAAGCTCTCTCAGCCAGTGTGTGTGACACTGAAAGACAGCTGAAACAAGCAGAAGCTTGTTGGAAACATAAAGCACTTCCAGCCATCCGCCACCCTGGAGCTATCTGTCCGATGTTTCTCTTGGAATGTGAAACAGAAAGGAACTCTGTGGCAGCCTGAAAGAAAGAGGTTATCATCTAGAGAACCCTAATGGGGCAAGACACTGAGGTGATTAATGGTGGTACCTCAGTTGTGGAAATCCTGGAACAACAAATCTCTTTCTCTCTGCAAACCCTACAAGAACCTTCCTGAGCGGTAAACATTTACCTTTTGAGTACCAAAGCCTTGTGAACTTTATACATGTTAAATTCTGTGCACAGTATAAGAATTGCCTGCAACCAGAGAACTTAGAAGAAAAAGAAGTGAGATTGAACTGTGAACCAAGAACTTTTCTTAAATTTGCACACACATCATATACATGCATTTAGAATTAGAAAGGAGTTAATTTGGGTTAGTTAAGTTAATAGAGATAAGTTAGTTTGATTCTGTTTTCATGTTTAAAGATAATTAAAAACAACTTTTGTTTAAGTAACTACTTGTTGTTACAGAGTTCTGTGTTGTGTATTGGCCTAAGTGTTGTGTGGTTTTGTGTTGAAAAGTGACAGTTTGCCTTAGAGAGCCAAGGTGAAGGTGGACTGCTGAGAGAGTGGGAGATGGACTGAGCATGTGTATAAAATGATCTAAAAATTTCTGGACTTGGACGATAAACCACCACTGGGGGTGCTGTGGAGTGGAAGGTGGCCAAGAGCAGGAGTCATAGTCTGGAAGACAGTTTAGAATGTTTGGATTTCAAAAAGGATGAACATTCCGAAGGCAGCCAGAAGGATCCGGACCAAGCCAGTGGTTCCTCTCTCTGCAAGCAACACAAGACAACTTTGAATTTTTTGCTCTCTCTCTCTCTCTCTCTCAAAGATCTTTTGGCTTCAGTTTACCAAACAAACTGAATTTTGTTTATGATCTTTGCTTCAGTTGAGATTGAAGTTTTGTGAGTCTTGTGTGTTTTGTGTCTAAGTTTTTCTGTGGGGTGGTTGGAAATGTAATTTAGACTTTAATTACATATGTTATATTTAGGCTGGGAAATGTATTAGTTTAACACTGTTATAGAAATTTGCATAGTAACCAGTGGGCATTGTAATAAAAGGGGGGGGGGTGATTTTGAATTAAAGTTTGAAGATGAATTGTTCATCTTTACCCCTGTATGATATGCCTTCTTTGTGGTTTCTGGTTTGATCTTATAACATCGTCTTGGTGAATGTCTATTGCTGCTGGGTTTTGGGGTCCTTTGGGCTTGTAACAGTAGTCAAGATCACCAAATTCCTTGGCGTGCACCTGGTGGAGAATCTCTCCTGGTCCCCCAACACCAGATCCATTGCCAAGGGGGCCCAACAATCCCTTTATTTCCTGTGGAGGTTGAGGAAAGTCCAGCTTCCACCCTCACTACATTCTACAGTGGATGCATTGAGAGCATCCTATGTAACTGTATCACTACCTGGTTCAAGAACTGCACCAACCCAGAATGCAAGTCCCTGCAGCAGATAGTAAGGGGATTATTGGGAACTCTCTGCTATGATAGACATTTATAATGGCCATTGTTTGCGAAAAGCCATAAACATCGTGAAAGACTCCACACACCCCTCCCGCAATCTATTCTCTCTCTGCCATCCAAGAAGAGATACCGAAACATTTGGGCCCTCATGACCAGATTGCAAAAGTTTTTTTATCCTCCAAGCCATGAGGCTTCTGAACTCCAGAGACACAGGGCTAGCATATGTAACATGATATTTATAAGGGATATATTATTTATAAAGTTTCTGAAGTAAATTTTCTATGTAAATAACCAGATAAAGAAAAAAAACCATTTCGCTTTCACTGTACACTGCAATAGTTATGGTATGAACGACAAACAAACACGACTTGACTGGATATCCATTTTGAAAATACAAGCTGCCTTGCCAAAGGACATGAAAATGACTAAAGTGGGGTACTTAGAATTGACTTTGCACATCCAGATTATTAAGTTAGTTGGCATGATTGCCAATAATAAATTGAAAATAAATTTTGGTTATATTTTTGATGTGCAAATAGACTTTCCACAACTTATCCTGACAAATAAATAGAAGAACACATTGATTGTTGAAACAAAATTAATCTATTGAACTGCAGAATTAACACTTCAATCATAATGTCGAACTAATGTACTTTATCACAGAAAAGTTTAGGATGAAACACAGACCTGAAGAGACAACTGATTCCCAAGGCTGAACAATAACCAGCTGCAGAAAGAATGTACTGTTTGATAAAATAATTGGTACTCACTGGTACAAACCATGTTATTCATCTCATTAAGAGAGCTGGATATGTCTTCTCATTAGTTTTCATGCATGCATACTCACATGAACCATAGCCCTTAGGGTTTGATAAAGCAAATCCAAATTCACCACAGAGCCATTGAAATGATTCAGGTTGGAAACCAATTGGTATCCTCTGGATTGGTAATGATGTAAACAAATACCTAATTTATGTCTAACTAGTAAAAGTTAGATTTTAAAATTTGACCACAACTCACAAATTCAAATCTCCCCAACATCATGGTTTTTGTACCTACCACAATCTATCTGAAACAAGCAGCAGCTGAATTTTTACACCTCCAACATCTATTCACATCTTCCATCCTATGATAATCAAGATCCTGACACTCCACTTGGTTACGTGCTCATCATTCATTACTGACAGGATTGGTGTGGAACTTGTTAATCGTGTAATTAACATGTTCAATAAAAGTCTTCCAGGAAAGGATAGCCCAAGGGTTTCCCTGTATCTGAAACACTTGGGGCCAGATGTTTTTCAGTTATCAGAACAATGGCTTTAAGGAGTAGCATCAGCAGAATACTTGTATCAGTGGTTAAACAAAAAAACAACAGCAGACTTTGAGCATGAAATAGTGTCTAATGCATAGTTAAAAAAAAGCGATCTCTGCTTACAAAGTAAGATTTATGCAGTTTTTTTCTCTCTTTCATTAACTTCTGTTCATCACTTCAAAATAGAACTTTTATCCTTCTGTTTCTTCAGGTCATAGATTGTGATTGTTCCAACACCACACTCTTCAGTAAGATATCTCACACTTACACCACTGTCCAGTTTTGCGAACAACTTGACTGTTCTATATACAAACATAAATGCTTCCTCTTTTTCTTTTCACTGACATCCATAGTGCTATCTGCAGATCTTTTTGCTATTTGCAACTATATCTTTGTACAGGACACGAGAGCTGTTGTTATCAAAATGGTGGCAACAGAGCACCAGAGTTCCACATTGGCAAGTTGGGTGATTTTTTTCAACTTGTGACATCCAGTTGGCGCTGCAATAAAGTTCAGTTTTTGCATCTCATCGGTATTCAGAATTTTGGATACAGAGAAATGTACTGTACTTATTCCATTTAACGTACAGCTTCAAATTACATGTATATCAATAACCAACAAAAACATTTGCAAAAGTAATTGTCAAGATGATGGAAGCTGACCAACTAGGTAATAGATAGAGCATTTCCACCTTTATCGAGTCATTTTTAAAACAAACTCAGAGTATAACGTCAAAGTATTCAGCCACGTGGAGGCAAACCCACTTTGGAGAATGCCAAAGTCTTAAGCATTCTCACTGAAATCATTATAATTCCAAGAATCCTTCCTCATCAATAGAAAAATCTGAACCATAATAATCCACCAACCAGATAGTTATTTGAGACTGAAACAATAATTACAGAGTAGCGTTCCTCCATTAGGTAGGGTGATCCCAATATAATAAACATTGCAATCCTGTAAACTGAAGATTTAACTGGTTAAACTTATTCTGCCTTCATACATATTCAGTGATTTACACTCACCAACATCAAAGGGAATCAGGTTTATTTTAAAATTAGTTGTTTTGTGGCACATGTATTGTGCATTACAGGTGCAAAACTGCTACAAATTACAATTTCATGAATACAAGATTTTAAAAAATAGTGCTGATGTGGCACGCCATTAGGCAGGCAAACCTGCCCCGCATGTCACGCACGCGGCGGGGCACCTGGCCAAAATGGCACCGTTGGGGGTTTCTTCCCGACCTCGGCACCAGGCTCAGAAGCCCGTGCTTTGTGGCCCACGTGATGCCCCGGCGACATCAGGGCCCCCGGTGCGGTTCTCAGCCAGGTCAGGGCTGGGAGCATAAGACCAGCCAGGCAGATGTCAATAAACGAGTTTTTGCTCACTGAACTCAACCAGTTTGGTTGTGCGATCCTTCATTTAGCAGTGTATACGCCGCTACATTGGTGACCCCGACAGGTTCAAATGCCTTTGAACCAGATATGAACGACTCTTCGATCAATGCTATTGCCATCAAGCTTCCTGACTTCTGGGTTCAGGAGCCTGAGACCTGGTTCAGCCACACAAAGGCTCCGTTTCACCTTTGCCAGATTTAATCAGATACGACCAAGTTTTATCATGTGGTCGCCACCCTGGACCAGGCCACCGCCAAATGAGTGCTGCACCTCGTTCAGCACCCACCCACAGAAGATAAGTACGGGACCATCAAATGGGTGCTCACCGGCTCCCTCGGCCTCTCCAGGCGCCAGCGTGCCACTCGGATGCTGCACCTCAACGCCTTGGGAGACAGAAGGGGGTGTTGATGGATGAGATGCTCGTGCTCATGGGCGATCACACCAACTGCCCACTCTTCGAGCGCATCTTCCTCGACCATATGCCCAAAGACATCCGGCCGTTACTGTCCCAGAAGAGCTTCAACGACCCTAGGAAGGTCACTCAAAAGGGTCAGGAGCTATGGCTTGAACGATTCCTGGAGGGCTCAGCAGTCCAGCAAGTTACAAGTCCCAGCCATGACCACGCCAATCCTTCATGTAGCGCTGCGGAGGAACACTCGGCCCCTTCAGGGGCCAGAAGCAAACCGTCCACTTCAGGCCTTTCCTTCTTCCACCAGTGCTGGGGAGCCAAGGCTCAGAAGTGTCGTCAGCCCTGCTCGTTTCCCTGGAACGAGTAGGCCGGTCGCTTTTGAGACAAGAAGACAGCCTTCGCTACCTGCGGGATGCAATCAGCGGCTGACGCTTCCTCGTCGACACCGGGGCCCAGATCAGCGTCATCCCGGCCACAGTCATCGAGTCCCTGAACCGGCCTAGAGGACCTCCACTCCGTGCAGCCAATTTGACGGAGATCCGAACATATGGTAACAAGACCGTCCACTTTCAGATCGGCCAGCGGAAGTTCTCGTGGAGGTTCACCGTTTCATCCCTCCCAACCTCCATTCTGGGTGTCAACTTCCTTCTCGCCCATGGACTCCTGGTCAACCCCTGAGGTAGGCGACTTGTCGATGCCCGTACCTTCCAATCCATTCGTCTCAACACCTCCCGCACAGAGAAGCTGCAGATGGCCACGGTCAGTGCACCCAACGACGAATTTCAGCGCAAACTGGATGAGTTCCCGTCCTTCCTCAAGCTGCAGTGCTCCGCCACCTCACCACACTACAGGGTGTTTCATTATATCCCCACCCAAGGCCCACCGGTCCATGCCAGGGCACGCAGGCTCCCGCTGGATAAGCTCCAGATAGTGAAAGAGAAGTTCTCGCATCTGCAGGAACTGGGGATCATTCGACGCTAGGACAGTCCTTGGGCCTCGCCGCTCCATCTAGTCTTGAAAGCCTCCGGTGGCTGGTGCTCCTGCGGAGATTATCAATGGCTTAACGACACGACAGTACCTGACTGTTACCCAGTTCCTCACATTCAGGTCTTTACAGCCAACCTGCATGGCGCGAGGGTGTTCTCCAAGGTCGACCTGGTGCGTGGGTATAATCAAATCCCATGCACCCTGAGGCCATCTCCAAAACGGCCATCATCACCCCCTTTGGCTTGTTCGAATTTCTACGTATGTCTTTCGGCCTCAAGAACACTATCCAGCACCTCATGGATACGGTGAGCAGGGATTTGAACTTGATCATTAACCTGGAAGACATTCTTGTCACCAGCAGAGACCTGGCACAGCACAAGTCTCATCTGTGCACCCTCTTCTCCCGACTGGCCAACTTCTGCCTAACGAACAACCCAGCCAAATGCCAGTTCTAGAAAAAGTCCATGCAGTTCCTGGGCTATACCATCACGGCCGATGGAGCTACACCAGCTACTATGAAGGTGGCTGCAATCAGAGAGTTTCCATGCCCGGACAACCTCAAGGGACTACAAGAGTTCGTGGGTATGGTAAACTTCTATAACCGATTAATTCCAGACATTGCATGCATCATGCAGCCACTCTTCACAGCCAAGGACAAGACACTTGCCTGGACTCCAGAGGCCAACAGGGCACTCGAGACCACAAAAGTTGCCCTCGCGAAGGCTACCCAGCTCGTCCACCCAAGCACCGACCTTCATATGGCGCTCTCCGTCGATGCCTCTGCCACCGCCGTCTGTGCCGTCCTGGAGCAGCAGGTTAACAGACCATTGGCATTCTTTAGCAGACTTCTTCGTCCGCCAGAGCGCAAGTATAGTGCTTTCGACCATGAGTTGCTGGGCATGCACCTTGCTGTGCGTCATTTTCAGTATTCCTTGAAGGTGAGGCCTTTCACCATTTTTACCGACCACAAACACCTCACTCATGTGCTCGCTATGGCTAGAGATCCCTGGTCGGCCCGCCAACAGCGACACCTGTCCTTTGTGTCAGAATTCACCACCGACATTCAGCACAAGGCGGGGAAAGACAATGTGGTCACCGACACGCTCTCCCGACCGGCCATTTGCTCGCTGACATCTGGCCTAGACTACGACCAGCTTGCCCAAGTTTAGAAGTCCGATGAGGAGACGCAGGCCTTCAGGACTGTCATCACGGGCCTGCGGTTCCAGGACCTCCCAACTCCTCTCGGTGATGATACAGTCCTGTGCGATGTCTCCATGAGCACCCCACGACCAGTGGTTCCCCAGTAGTGGCGCAGGCAAGTCTTCCATCATATCCACAACCATCAGGTCCACGGTTCGTATGATGGCAGAACGCTTTGTCTGACACGGGCTTCAAAAGCAGATTGCAGACTGGGCCAAAACCTGCACCATTGCTAGTTTTCCAAGATACACAGGCACACCAGAGCGCCCGTGCAGGATTTTGAACATGTCAGAGAATGGTTCAGCCACATACATGTGGACATCGTCGGCCCCTTACCAGTTTCCTGAGGTAACCGTTACCTTTTCATGGTGGTAGACCGCACCACTCGTTGGCCCGAGGCAATCCCGATGCCAGATACCTCCATGGACTCCTGCTCCTGAGCACTTTTGACTGGTTGGATTGCCCGGTTCGGCATCCTGACCCACCTCACCAGCGACCATGGCGCACAGTTCACCTCTGCGCTCTGGGCACAGCTCGCCAACAGACTGTGAATCGAACTGCATCACACAACGGCCTATTGCCCACAGGCCAATGGACTGGTTGAGCGATTGCACCACCACCTTAAGTCGGCATTTATGGCCCGCCTCATCGGCCCCGACTGGGTCTATGAGCTGCTTTGGGTACTCCTCGGCATCCGCTCGACACCCAAAGAAAACCTGCAGGCATCATCGGCCGAGGTGGTCTACGGTGGACCGCTAGCCCTGCCTGGTAAGTTTATCAATGCACCACACAACCCACAACAGTCACCGCATGGTTTACTTCCCCACCTCCGGACCCAGTTGGACTCCTTCACACCCCCACCACCACCCAGACACAGCACACGGGCCTCTTACATCCCCAGCAAGCAGTATTCCGCAGAGTATGTTTTTAATCAGGCAAGGCCCTTCTACAGCACCCCTTCAAAGACCATATGAAGGGCCATACAGAGTCATCCAGTATTCAGGATCCACCTTCACACTGGACACCGGTGGTAAGAGGAAACTGTTTAATGTGGACAGATTGAAGCCAGCACACCTCGACCCCAAAGACCCAGTGGTCGTGGCTCAACCAAAGAAGCGAAGCCACCTGGCAAAAAAGTACATTGGCAATGGTTCTGGTGGGGGGGGGGGGGGGGGAGCCTGTGTGGTGGCACGTCATTAGGCAGACAAACTGGCCCAGCAGGTCACATGCACGGTGGGGCAGCCGGCCAAAATGGTGCCGTCGGGGGTTTCTCCCCGACCTCAGCACCAGGCTCAGAAGCCCGCACTCTGCGGCCTACGTGATGCCCCGGCGACATCAGGGCCTCCGGTGCGGTTCTCAGCCAGGTCCGGGCTGGGAGCAGAAGACCAGCCAGGCAGACCTGAATAAACGAGTTTTTGCTCACTGAACTCAACTCATTTGGTTGTGAGATCAGTAGCAGAGTAGCCACCGCTACAGTGCAAAAATAAAAGTGAGCTAGTGTCCCATTATCCATTCAGAAACCTGATTGATGGTGGTGATGGGGGTGGGGTGTGAGTAGCTGATTTTTGTAACATTGGGTAGTTGGGTGTGTTTCTTCAGACTCCTGTACATCCTTCCTGATGGAACCTGTGAGAAAAAAAGCTTGGCTGGGTGGTGAGGGTCCTTGATGATAGAAGCCGCTTTGAGACATTGACTCTTAAAGATGTCATTAATGGAGTGAAGACTAGCACCCATTACAGCGCTGGCTGAGTTGACCACTCTCTGTGTCCTTTTCTGGTTCTGTGCATTGGCACCGACATACCTGACAGAGATGCAATCAGTCAGAATGCTCTCCACAGTAATTTGGAAGAATCTTTGGTGGCATACCAAATCTCCTAACAAAATATAGCAGTTGGCGAGTCTTCTTTATGATTACACCAACATGATGGCCCCAGGAGAGGTCCTTAGGGGTGTTGATACCCAGGAATTTGAGGTTTTTGATCCATTCCACTGCTAATCCCTTGATAAGGACTGGTTTGCATTCTCCTGGTTTCCCCTTCCTTAAGTCCATAATTAGTTCCTTAGTTTTGCTAACATTGAGTGCAAGATGGTTGTTGTGACACCACTCAACTTGTTGATCTATCTCACTCCTGTACGCTTCCTCATTCCCGCTGGTAATTCTGCTGACAACCGTGGTATCATCAGAAAATTTGTAGAGTGTATTTGAATTGTTCCGAGCTACATGTTATAGGTGTAGGGGGAGTAGAACAGTGGGCCTATGTTGATTGTCAGTGGGGAGTAGATGTTGTTACCTATCCACACTGATGATGGTCTAATGAGGAAGTCAAGGATCCAGTTGCAATGTTGGGTAGTGGGGTGGGTGGCTAGACCCAGACAGAAAAGTGCACTTGGAACTACAACCAGGTTAAAACACAAACCATCACCTAAAAGAGCAAATGAACACACTGTTCATAATGCTGGTTGTAAAACAAGAAAATGCACGTATGCTGTGATTGTAGTTTACACAAAAAGCTGGGGAAACTCAGCAAGAAACACAACTCCCTCATCCACTCACCCATTCCCCCCTCATCACCCCCTAGGCACCTTCTCCTGAAGCTGTAGGAAGTGCCACACTTGCACCCACACCTCCTCCCTCTCCACTAGCAGGGCCCAAATCAGTCCTTCAAGTGAAGCAACACTTTACTTGTGAATCTGTGGGAGCTAAAGTGCTTCTGTTGTGGCCTTCTCTACAGGGAGAGACACAGACTGGGAGATCACTTCACTGAGCACTTTAGCTCTGTCCATAATCAGTGACAAGGATCTCCTGGTGGCCAACCATTTCAATTCTGTGCCCCACTCCCACATTAACATGTCTATCCATGGCCACCAGAAATTAGAGGAACAACACACAACTTCAGGTTCACATCCAAGAAAAACCAATGCTTTCACATAAAAAGTTCCAAAATCTAATCACTCGCTGGATGAAAAACTCTCCTCTTATTCATTCACCAAGGATTTTAATTCCATATCTTTGCTTTATTTACCAATAGGCTGTAACCCCTTCCTATTCACTTTTATCTTCGTCCATGAATGTTTAGTTTGTCAGTTGAACTTCCTCTCAGTCTAGAGTAAATATTAATTTTCATTTTTCAAAACAGTGGTAAATCTCTTCTAGTGCCATTACTTTTTTCCAACAACAGGGTGGCTACAGCTTGCTTTCTCGGAAATGAAGGAGGCCAGGGAATGATCTGTAGGAATAAGACAAGATTATGAGGGGCATGGACAGTCAAAATCCTTATCCCATGTAAAAGGAGTCCAAAGCAAAAGGGCATTGTTTTTGTTTAAGTTGAGAAGTGAAAATCTTAGAGGTTTTATATATTTCTATCTCTCTAGATCTATATATGAATCAGATGCAATTTCTACACTGAGATGCTTATGTAGGTCTGCATGCAATATTCTCAACTGTCTCCAATATCCATTTCTTACAATTCATAAACAACCACTTTTTTTTTAATTTTGTGTGCTCCATGACTCTATTAAGAAGAATGGCAGAATGTTTTTCTTTCTCAACTTCTATATATTTCCTGCTACCTTCAAGACTCTTTGCCAAGACCCACTGTTCTACATTCAACCAATTATCACAAGAACCTCCAGGAAACTTCTTTCTATTCATTAAAAACATGCATCAACCATAACCTTTTGCTTTTTTCCACCCAACCATTTTGAGTTTCCAACATACTAATACTAATGGGCCTTTTACCTTTGGAATCTCCCAGGCAAGATTTTATCAAAAGCCTTGCTAAAGTCTCTGCTGATGACACCAAGAACTCAATGACCATTCCAGTTGCCATCTAAAAATGTCAAACCAGTCAATTCAAGATTATTATGACAAATGCATTCTGATTGCCTTTTGTTAACCTGTATCACCCAAATAATCCATTCCTTAGAATGCTTCCTGATAACTTGTCAATCACAACATTTAGGGTATCATTTACTCAATCTACCATATTTTTTTCTTTTTAAATAATGGTTTAAATAAGTACTTCTCTAGCATCATTTACAAAAAGAACTGGGAAATTATGAGAGAGCCTTCACTCTATCCTCTCTTGATCATTTTGGCAGCCTTGGATAAATTGCCAATTTTGGAGGAAATACATTTATTTTGGATAATGTCAAATCCCACACTATTCCTTCGCTTCCATGTAAATAACGTTTCACTCTCCTCAAGTACAAGATCCATTGTTGTGGTTGTGCAAATGGTAGTTTACTGAATGACATTGAAATCTTGGAATGTACGAAAACGATTCTTGAAGATAGCAGATTCAGTGAGACAAATACAATGATCTCATCTCTTGCCTATCTCAATAACCTGGAATGCATTGTAATGTTCTAACCTCCTTCTTGATAGCAAAATCCCCTTTTGATATTAATAAATTTCAAAATGATCTCGCTATCCTATGTCCTTCTCCTTACTGAAGAACAATGCAAAGTACTCATTTCATACCTCACACACTTCCTCCAACTCCAGGTACAAATTTATTCTTTTGTACTTGAATGGTCCACCCTCAACCTAGCTTGCCTCCTATTTTTAAATACATGCATGACAAGCCTTGGGATTTTCCTTAATCATTCTTGCCAAATCCATTTTTTAACATATTTTAAGGAGGGCCTGGATGGGCTGTGTTATAAGGCCACCAGTCCCAGCAAAATTCTTGTGAATTTCTTTTGCACTTTCTCCAGCTTAATGATACCTTTCCCAGAGCTGCGTGACCAGAATAGAAAACAAACCAGGAGACTCAAAAACATCTTTGCCAATTGCAACATGAAATTCTAGCTCCTGTACCCAGATCACTGAAGACAAGTATGCCAACCATCATCTTCACCATCCTATTTACTTATGTTTCAACTTGTTTTGGAGCAATGTACTTGTAACCCCAAGTCTAAATGTTCTACAACACTCTCCATGGATTTACTATTTACTGTAAAAGTACTGCCCTAGTTCAACTTAGAACCATAGAATGCTACACCACAGAGAACAGGCTATTTGGCACCCCTAGTCTGTTCTGACCATCTCTCTAGCCCCACTGACCTGGTCACATCCACGTATTTAGCCAATTTACTCTTAAAACACATGATCGACCCCACATTCACCACATCAGAAGGTAGCTCATTCAACACTCCCACCACCCTCTAAGTGAAAAACTCCCTCCTAAACCTCTCCCCCTTCAGCTTAAAACTATGACCTCTTGATTTATCTCCCCCAATCTAAGTGGAAAAACCTTATTCACATCCACTGTCTATACCTCTCAATCTTGTAAAGCTTAATCAAATCTTTCCTCATTTTTCTTCACTCTCTTTCCATGTAACTCAACCCCTGAAGACCCAGCAACATTCTAGTAAATCTTCTCTACACTCTTTCAATTTTATTGATATCCTCCCTGGAGTTAGTTGCCCAGAACTGCACACAATATTCCAAATTTGGCCTTACCAATGTCTTAAACAACTTCAACATCTCAACTCCTTTACTCAATACTTTGATTTATCAAGGTTAAGATACCAAAAGCTTTCTTTTCAACCCTGTCCAAATGGAACACCACATTCAAGGAACAATGTGTCTGCACTCCTCAGTGCCTTATCATTTACTGCATATCTCCTACCTTGGTCTCCCCTTCCAAAATACATCATCTCATCCTTGTCTGCATTAAACTCCAACTGCCACTTTCTGGCCCATTCTCCTACCTGGTCCAGATTCCTCAGCAACAACTCACACTTAGCAAAATTAAATTCCATCTGCCATTCCTTGGTGCACTTTCCAGTTAATCTAATATGGATCCTGTTGATATATACATTCTTCATTATGATATAAGCATTCAAGATATGATTAGTAAGTTCACAGATAGCATGAAAAATCAATGGTGCTGATCACTGCAAGGAGGGGCAGTCTTACACATTTTCTTTAAAATTATATCTTTCAGTTGATATTATTTTAATTCAAGTATATTGCTTCATTCTTTTATCTAGTCTATTCCCTCCAACCTCCACAGTCTCATGTCATCCACATTTGAATTTCATGCCTTCTGTAAAATATAAAATATCCATGTATATGCTACACACAAACTTTTAAAAAAGAAATGGTTCTCAAATGCAACAAATATTTTGGCAAACAATAGTGCAACAAATGATTGAATTCTGAAGTTGGCTGAATTCTAAGCAATTTAGTATCATAATTAGTACACTATACCCAAAAGCAATGCAATAAGGTCATTAAAGAAATTGAGCCTTGGCTATCATAATAAATCTTTTTTGTGCTCCATCCAAATCGAGTCCAAGTTCTTTACTTCTTATATTACTTAGAGAAAGATCTCTGGATTTTTTGGTATGTTGCTTTTTGTGATTTAATACCTGGTTTAGATCTTCCCAAAACTTTTTCCACTTTCTCACATGCCCAACTTGCATGTACTGTTGTTCCCTTCTTACAGCGAAAACATCTGTCTGATACTGTTGGGACCCATTTATTTAACTTTTGGGGTGTGATGTATAGCCTGTGTAATCAATTATATTGTATCATGCATAACCTCATGTTTATTGTATTTCTCATAGTTCCGGAGCATGGCTTTTCCCATGTTTCATTCTTTATCTTTACGTTTAGATCTTGTTCCCATTTTTGTTTGGGTTAGCCTTAGCTGTAGCAAAAAAATGTATTATGTCAACCTGGAAATTAGAAGATAGCCTGAGAATACAGCAATGGTACATAGAAATGAATAAATGTATTCCATTGGAAAAAATAACATAATTTAAGAAATAACATCACAGTATTCAAACAAATTTGGGAACCTTACATGGAACACAACAGAGAAGTCCTACCATGGACCTCCACCACCTAAAATGACAGAAGATGAAATGAACTGACCCAGTATTTAAAAGTAGAAGACACAAATTTCTTGTTTATTTTCATTGTGTGATGACATTGTTTAATGTGTTTAATGTATCATATATGTTGAGTGGGGAAGGGGGGTGAAGGAGGGAGGGAAGGGAGGGGAGAAAATGACACTGTGTATATTCAAGAAGGAAATGTTTGTGTGTATTTTGTTCAGTATGGTTCATAGTGTAAAAAATAAAAAAAAAAGAAATTGTTTTCAACAGGAGTGGGTTCCACAGTGATAGCCAAACAAGTAATGATTTGGGGGAAGGGGTGGGCAAGAGACCAGCCAATGTCAGAAACCAATGTGAAATGGGGAAATAAAGTTGATGCTGACATCAAGTGCAAACTTTTCAAATGACAATACGAAGATAGAAGTTGAGCATTGGTTGGATGGTTTCTAGCAGTTCGTTTAGAAAATTTACTTCTGGAGCTTGGTTCATGGCAGGAGAGATAGACAACATCAGTTGTTTGATACACTCTGTTGCATCACAGAGAAGTAACCTGAACACATTTCCCTAAAACACGAGATTTACGCCATCACTTATGCCTCTTGTCAACAGACTACTCTCCTTGAGAGTATCTTTACTTTCAAAGGTATTCACTTTTTTTCTCATACAAGCACCTGACCTCACTCGACAAATGTTTCATGTTTTGCCCGTCTCTGGTGGTTGGTGATAACGGAGATTTCCTGCCCAGGTCCCGCCACGAACCGCCACCAACGCCTTCCCCAGGCGCAGCGGTGCCCATGGCAGCACTGTGGAACCGCATTAGCCGGCTGCCAGAGCGATCAACGACTGTATCCAGCAGGCAGGCATTCATGTGCTGAGTTCTAACCCCGAAGTTAAAACGACGCAAACGCTCTCTCTCTCTCCCCCCCTTCTCCCCCCCCTCTCCCCTCCCCTCCCCTCCCCTCCTCCCTCCCCTCCTCCCCCTCTCCCCTCCCCTCCCCTCCCCTCCCCTCCCCTCCCCTCCCCTCCCCTCCCTCCCTCCCCCTCTCCCCCCCTCCCTCCCCTCCCCTCCCTCCCTCCCCTCCCCTCCCTCCCTCCCCCTCTCCCCCCTCCCTCCCCCTCCCCCTCCCCCTCTCTCTCCCTCTCCCTCTCTTCCTCTCTCCTTCCAGGCACCCTCACGCAGCTCTTTAAACCCAACTTCGAAATCAACGCCACGCACTGGCGGAGCAGAGACTCGCTGGCTCTCATTGGTGGAGAGGGCTCTTCGCGAGGCCACTCGCTGCCTGACGTCATAGCCATTACGAATGGAAGTGAGAGACGGTCCAGAAATAGAACGCTTCACACGGATATTCCGTTGGCTTTGACGCGTCCATTTACTCTGACGCTTTCAGCGCCAGCAGTGTTTACACCGACGGATCCAGAAGCACGTGACATTCCCGACCTTGTTGATTGGCTCCGCGGGTCGGCGGCCTCATCCGCGCCATGGACAACAGGTAGACGTTGAAAATCGGTGAAATTTGTGTGTTGCAGCTGAATTTCGGAGCACGGGCTCATGGTGTGGCCTTGCCTTTGGTGTTCAAGGCCGATGCTGCCTGTACGGAAGGCCCCAGCGATTGAGTCTGATTCTCCAGTAGAAAGAACGTTGAATTAAGTCGAGGCCTACCTGTGGTGTTTTGCCCAATGTAAGTGTTACAATTTGGTTTTGCATGAATTTTAGAGCTTATTGTTATTAATAATATGTTATTAATCTTGCCATTTTAGATAAGTGATGCAAAAAGGTTACCAAAGACCCACGTTTTTAATGTAGTCGAATTGATAACAGTAATCAGTCGAAATATTTTCTTTCATTGCATATTTTTAAAATGTAGAATCCTTACTAGTTCCCATTGGAAACCTAAAGATGTGTTGTTGTACATGCTGTTCCTCCTTTCTCTCATATCTCATTTTCTACTTGTTTTCTAATTTATTCACGTTACTACCTGCTTACTCCATCCAAGTGTATAATGAAGTATTGAAGTGAACGCATTTTCTTTATATCGTTTCAAAATATATAATTCAATTTTAATGGCAACTATGTAACTTGGACTAGACTTTGACCCTTTCTTTTCCCTATCATCACCTGTTGACCAAATAAATCAGATTTCAATTTTTCACATTTATTGTCAGAATACATACATAACATCATGGACAGCAGGTGAGGCAGAATATAAAATGGAGATTAAAATACTAGTTTTGTGATATCGCCAGCAAGACAGTAAGGGCTTATAATAGATTTTAGGAAGAGATGGCCAAGGGTGCAGACTCCTGTTTGTATTAATGGGAAGCAGAAGAGAAGGTTTGCAGCCTCCAGTTCCTGTGCATCAACATAACAGAGGACCTCTTACAGCCAGTATATTGAGGCAGCTGTGAAGAATGCATCTACCTCTACCAATGCCTCTACTTGCTAAGAAGTCCAAGAGGATTTTACATGTTTTCCAATACTGTATTGAACATTCTGCAGATGTTCTGTGGGAAGTATGCTGAGCGGTAAGCATGTTAGACTGACCAGAAATGTAGATGGCCACAGAAAACCTAGCTATCACAGACACTGATTTCCAATCCATTTAAGACATGCATGAGGTGCTTCCTCAAGAAGTGAGCCAGCATCACAAAGGATCCCTATCACCTTGGTCACACTCTTGTGGCTACTACCTTCAGGCAGAGTACAGAAGCTTGCACTCCAGAATATTTTTTCAACAGTTATTAGGTTCTTGAACTCACTTGTGCTATCCAAACCATAATACGACTCCACAACCATCGAGGTCTATTTGCACTACTGTAACATAATTTTTTTTGCACTAACTGAGCACTGCATTAATCTGTCCTTTTTTTTTCTGTTATGTGACATTTTAATTCGTACTTAATTGTGCAGCTGCAGAAGGCAAGAACTTTGGTGCATCTATACATTGTGTTCTGGTACATGACAGTAAACTCTCATTCATTCATTCTTTCCCTGCTATGGTGACATTTTTCTATTTTTGTAAAGAATATTAATAATTACCAAATGTGGATCTCACACTGCAAATCTAGATAAAGGGCACAGAAAATGTAAGTGCTTGCAGCAGCATGCAATGGGGAGAATATATCGCTGAAAAAAAACTATTGTTACAATGTTTTGCTGCTTTAAAATAAAGTTAGAGATTTCGAGTATTAACAATTTGAAATAGTGCTTTTAAGATTGGTAATTTTCCAAGATGGTTTTCAGATTGTTTAGGACAGAATTAATAAGCCAGAATAATTGCTTGAAGTGATGTTAAGAAAACAATTGGAATACTGGGAAAAGATGCAGAGACAGGGAGGCTTCGGAAGAAAATTGTAGAAGATGGCTAAAGACAAAAGTATTGTGACTGAAAGAGACTTTAGATTTGGAAGTTGAAAATTAACTAAGAATGAGAAGTATTACAGAGGTACTGCAATACTAACAAAAGCTTTGTAATGAAGGGGAAACATTGTAAATATAATCTATTTGAAAGAAAAACAAAGATTAGTTGATGAATTTAACAATCCAAGACTTGTGCAGTATTGATGTAACAACATTAGAGTGGGGAATTTTGGAATGAGAAATATTTATACAAGAATTGCAGTCTAAAACAAAGATTACAAAAATATGCATTAATTTTTACTGTCCAAATATTATTTTTTCCAATGATTTTAAGTTATTACTTAAAATGTATTCAAACTAATCATTTGGCCCTTTTCCTCCATCCCCATTAAAATCTTGAAATACTCTGCTTCAATTTTCCTTGCCCACTGATCCCATTATTCATGTTGAGCATTGAAGTCACTTTTCTCTTAATTATCTTTATATTGGCTAGAAGCCAGATGTTTTATTAAAAGTTTGAATCAAAAGTTTTTCGAAGCCATTAGTATATTCCAGGAAGCAGTTCACCTGATCTGTATTTTTGTCATTTTTCTTTTGCCTGTGAAATGCCTTGTTATTTGTGAGCAGGAAAAAGTGATAGTAATTTTGTAATGACAGGGTTGTGTTCTACTGGAGTTTACATGGGTAACAGCACGTTTTGCCTCCAGCCAGATAATTTGTGTAATATTTTCCACCTGGATAAAATCGTGAGAACATTATCAATTTTCAAGCTCCCTTGAGAATTGCTGTGAAATAGTGACGATACTTGGGAAAAATTATAGTAATAGGATTCAGCTATTATTTCTTCTTAAACAAATATTTTGAAAACTCCATTCCCAGTTGAGCTACTCATTCCTAGCTTTCATATGGAAAACATATTATACATTACAATAAGTATATCATTTTACTCCACTTTTATATTTAGCAGTATTTTGTTACTGTTCCAAATTTTGTCATTGTTCTGGTATTCTAATAACCAGATTATGTAAATTAATTTTGGCTCTTGGCAAGGACATCTGTTAGTTGATATCTAATTCCTTTAACATTTATCGCAATAAGCAGAATTTAGAAAATTGATATTTTAAATAGTAGGGAGAATTAATTTTTTTTTGTATTTCAGATTAGTAGACGTAATTTTTTGAATGATTGAATATACAGTTAAACTTTGTATATGATTTTGATAAATTGTGAATCAAAGCAAATGTCTTTTGTACAAAAATGTATGCAATGTGACTGCAAATACTGTGAATGCATGCTGGAATGACTCAACAAAACAATAACTGCACAGTGGCTGGTCTTTTATGAGATGGGTTAGGTAAAACTACAAAAAGATGGATCTAGTGTTGCCTGGATGAATATTGATTAAAATATAAAGGACAAAGTAAATATAACAAATTTAAGATTAATATAATTTAAATATTAAAAATCATTTTTGTATGGTATAGGCTAATGTTCAAAAGTGAATGAGCTTGGCAAAATTTCTCTGTAAATTAATGATACCACTATTTTTAAAAAAAAAAGATTTCTTGTGGAAGAATAGAGTGAGGCAAGGTTTCCATAAAGGACGTCTAGTATCTACTTGATTTGTGGTCACTGGTAAAGCTGCTGCAATTCATGCTGACCAGACGTAAATGCAGATTTTTCACTGTATCTGCAATGGAAATTCCCTTTATGTGGGATCTGTTCGATGTTGTCCACAGAGTCCTCTTATCCTGCCTCAGCATCTACATCTGAAATCTAAACACACAAGCAGGAAATAGAGAAGCTTTAAGTAACTTTATAAAATGTAAAATGCTGGGTAGAGAGTGAACTATTCCTTTGAATGAAGCAGAAGCTATTTTAGATCCCATAAATAATAAACCCAAAATAAGATTTTTAGACAGTAATGAGGTCATTAAAACACAGCAATTGCATCATGTGATTTACAGCATATTTTATAGTTAATTTTGCCAAAAACCTAATTTTTATTAGTTCAATTGATTTTGGTTTGATTGACTGGATAAGGCGGGTAACAGTTTGCCTGATGAATGTGGGGTGAAGCACTGACAGCACCTTTCGGATTAACATGAAAATTCCATAGTTGCTGTCTGTTGCATCGAAAAATGATGGTCAACATAAGTAGTTTACTAATGTAAATCACCTGTGGTTCTCAGCATCTCTGGGTGGCAGTGGTGTTTCATTGTTTAGTTTATAAGGGAAGCATTGTTATTGAAATTGCTGCTGGTGTCAGGACTGAAGATTCATAAATTCTGTTCTGAAAAAGTGGACCAGTTCAAATCAACTATTGTCTGGTGAAGTAGCAGTGTATGGGTTTTAAAAGTTTCAACAACTGATTTGAGCCACAGGGCTGCAGAAGAGAGCCACGAAGCCAAAGGAAATGATTAGTTTTGCAATTGTGTACATAGCCTGGGAGGCTGAAATGGTTCTCATTGGGGCAGGTGTTTGGGGTCATGAAGTATTTGGAGTCCCAAAGTATTTGGATAGTGTTAGTGAGGGAAGGTTCTTCTCAGTGGACTGTTTCAATTACAAGGCTATAGGACAAGTCAACATGTTATGAAAGTGGAATCCTTTTAGAATTTTTTTCCCTGTAAATGTATCTGACATGATAGTTGAGGGTTCCCTGTAGACAGGGTATATTTGAATATTAAGAGGACATTCAAAAAGTTGCCATATACAAAATTTGTTGTACAAAATGAGATTTGGTGTAAGGATTAGTAATTTGACAACATATTTGAAATAAATAGAACATTTTGAAATTTGGAGTCATGACTATGGAAATATTGTGAAAGTGCAATAAGGATCAATGTTTTAGATTAGTTATTTACAATCTATCCATGACTTAATGTATCTAGTTCCACAGATTGATTTGTGCTCATGTCAACATTAAAATGTAAACTATTGCAATAGGTGTTCAAATCTGTTAATATCAGCACAAGAAAACACTATGCCATCCTTAAAATGACCATTGCTAGAATCTGAATTGGGGGAAAAAAAATCCAAAAATTCTTGTTCTTTATATCACAACAAGATTTCTAATACTTGAAGCTAATGCATTTTCAAAAATGCATCTTTCTTGTTTGTTTTTTCCCTCTCAAAAGCAAGATGGAATTAATTATGTTCAGAGTTGACTTTGTTTTTGCTTGAGGAGCAATGCAATGGCAATATTGAGGCAGTATAATTTGTAATAACTGTTCTGAATCAGGCTAATCCTTGGATTAATGCTGTCAATAATCAAGTAAAATGCTTATTTTTCCTCAAATGTATTGAAATTACTGGTAGTATGTGTGGTCGTATGTTTTAAATGACCTAAAACACGTAAGGAAACTCCCTTTTCCATAAACTTGATGGTTTGAAAATGTAGATGTTTATTTAAAGCAAAAACTATTGACAGAAAACTCTGATGGTAATAGATCCCCAAGTACATCCTGGGAGCTTGTCAATAGAAATGTAGCTATTGATAGAAGCCTGTGGGAAACGTCGTTCTGGCTGCCTTGCATCTGTGTGATCTCTAAATCATAACTACATTAATATTGACAAGCTCCTGACAATAACCACATTACTATTGATAGGTTTCTGTCAATAATATGCTCCCAAATAAAATGTATTAATTCATAATTTGTAAACTACTCAATAACTGCATTGAGGAAAAAAAAATCAAGGGAAGTTCTTGTTCACGTAGTGAAATGCTATTGCCATCAATATTGGTTGAAAATGTGTTTAAAAGATGAGTGTTACTGCCAAAGCTTATAATTAGTGCAACATAGAATTCCAGACTTATAAATAGCATTGTAGTCCTCTAATGTGGTCTGTGTTGTTTCTTGATTTTAAAAAGTCTTCCAATTCTATTTCAAAGTTGGCGAAATGAAAAATTTCTAGAAATTGTACTCTGAAAAAACATTAAAGTATTTTGGGTTTTTTTCAGTAATTGCATTGTTGCAAAGGGAGAAAGAGAGCCTTGAACAACTCAGAAGGAGGTGATCAGAGTAATTGTTGCTAATTTCTGCAACCTTGGATCGATTCCAGAAGAAATTCAATGGTTTTTCCAGAGTAGCGGAAGGTGATGTACCTTGAAGCTTTGAACTTTAATAAACATCCTAATAATTATTTCCTTGATAGTATTTACTTTCTAAAGTTTATCTTGATTTCAACATACTGTCATAGAATTTAAACATTATTTCTCTCTATTTTTTTAAAATGGTCTGCAACCAAAGGAGTTTTGCCAAAGAAGCATGGGTCCAAAAAGACAAAACATGACACCCCGTGGAAAGATTATGGTCTTGTGCCATAGGACTATGGGCTTATTGGAAAGCAATGCTTCACCTTCATTTAGGTTTGTGTACAATTAGTGTAATGTTGGACAATGTTAATTGAATGGTGTACAACCTCACACTCAATGTCACTAAAGTCAAGGAGCTGATTGTGGAATTCGGAAGGGGAAAACCAGCGGAGTACGATCCTGTGATTATTCGAGGAATCGGAGGTAGAGAGGATGAACAAATTTAAATTCCTGGGAGTCACTATTTCAGAGGACCTTTCCTGAACCGAACACATGGATGTCATCATGAAGAAAGCACGTCAGCCCCTCTATTTTCTCAGGAGATTGCGGAGGTTTGGTATGATGTTCAAAACTTTGGCAAATTTCTACAGATGTGTAGTGCAAAGGGTGCTGACTGGTTGTATCATAGCATTGGAAGCAGCATTACCTCTGAGCATAAAGCCCTGAAAAGGGTAGAGGACTGAGCCCAGTACATCCTTTCCCCCTTCCTTTCCCCTCCCCCTCCCCTCCCTTACTGCTGTTACCCTCTCTTCCTTCTCCGTCTATTACCTACTACCTCTGCTGCCATTCTCTTTCCCCCATGCCTTCCTCTTACCTTTTTATATAGACGCCTGCTGACATTTTTCCATACCTTGATGAAGGGCTCAAGCCTGAAACGTCGGTTATGTATTTTTATCTTTGCTATATAAAAGTGATTGTTTGACCTGATGAGTTTCTCCAGCATTGTTTTACTTGCATCTATAGAAGTCCTCAGTTAGATGCTGTGTTCAGTTCAGGTCACCTCACTGCAAGGATGTTGATGCAATAGTGGTAGCATAGGAGATTTACAAGGATGCTGCTTGGATTGGAGAGCATGCCTGATGAGGATAGGTTGAGTGAACTTGGTCTTTTCTCCTTGAACCAACTGAGGAAGAGGGGTGGACTGATAAAGGCGTATAAGATGATAAGAGGTATTGATCATGTGGATGGTGTTATAGGATATGTTAGAACAGTTATCGGCAAAATGTCTTTAAAAGAGATTGTGGGGATTTAGTGTTCAAACAGAGTAACACTTCACAAAAAAATTAATTTAAAATGCAGAACTTTGCTGAAGCTAGATTTTGAGGTTCCGGTTGACTTTCCAAAAGCAGTGAAGAATGCTGATCTGTGTATGGCAATAAAGTCGAGGCTCAGATATAGATAAAATTTTTCGACTATTGGGTTTGGAGCCAATGTGATTTTTACAAGCAGCGAAGATAAACAGAATATCTCTCTTTTGAGGAGAGAGGTCATTTCTACATTAGCTTTGAGGCTACAAAATGGCAAGCTGGCAGACTTGTTGAAAAATCCCATTTGGAAGACAGGTTGTAAGTTCTTTGTTCAGCCTGTTCAAAACCCTTGTCAAACATACAAGAGGAAATGGCTGGCTAGAGTGTTTCTCCTGAAGGAAGTGAACAAGAGGAACTCTTTGATGACCTGGAAGAAGAGGTTATGATTTGGAAAATCCATGATGGGACAAGTTGTTTTTGGCAAGACACTGAAGGACTGATTGGAGGAAATCAGTTTGTGTCATACAAGCAATAAATATCCCTATGAAACCAATAAGAACTTTCCTGAGCGGTAACCATTTAACTTTAAATACCATAGTCTGGTGAAGATCCATAAATGTTAATTTCTGTGCACAATATGAGAATTGCCTGACACTGGTGAACTTGGAGAAGTGAAAAGTGAATGGTTGGACAGTGAAACAAAGAACTTTCCTGAACATATACATATTACATACACGTGCGCTTACCATTAGAAGGGGGTTAAGTTAGGTTATGTTAATAATAATACATTAAAGATAGATGTTATTATGCTTGAAGAAAATTAAATGCAACTTTTGTTTAAGTAACCATTGTCTTGGTGAATTTCTATTGCTGCTGGGTTTTGGAATCCCCTGGGCTCGTAATAATGGCCAGAGGGTCTCCCCCCCCCCCCCCAAGTCTGAAACTGGTAATACAAGGGGATATAATTTTAAGGCATCAGTACATGGAGATGCAAGAGGTAAATTTTTCAGAGTGATTGGTGCATGGGATGTGCAGTAGGCAGCAGTGATGGAGGTAGTTGCAATAGGATCTTTAAAGAAACGATTAAATGAAGGAGAAAAAAATGGAGGATTAATGAACAGGGCATTTCTGGGTAGATGCTAGAGTAGGATATTATGTCAGCATAACACTGGGTCGAAAGGCCAATAGTGTGCTATCGATTTCTATGTGCTATAATTGCAGTTATAATATTAAGAGGCTCTCCATTGCTGATATTCTATTTCAGGGAGGCATCATTTCTGGCTTTGAAATGCTCTTTATAGGTGACAATTTCCTTATTCTAATATATCCTAATTTCAAAGTATCATCTTCCAAAAGCATAAGCTACGATATTCCAAATTTTGATCTTTCATCCAATAAATCAAACTCTGTGGCTGCTGCTTTATGTAGGATTAATTCGTTAATAAGACAGATAAACATTTTGCATAGCTTCACATTAAGATTTTCATAATGATGAATAACGATGTATTTACTGTATGATGGAAATATAAATGCATTTAAAGAAATGCACAAACTTAAAAGAGATATATAATGAGATTTAAAAAGACAAAATTCAAAGAAAATGTTCTCGTGCTTCCTCAACGTGTCGTTGAATAATGAGAAAGTCGTTAGTTTTGGCAGATATTATGACATATGACATCATAGTCACTATGGTAACACTACAATAGTCCTTAAAGAGACAGGCACAAAATTAACTTTTTTTTTAAAAAGACAAGTTTTTAACCTTTACACTTTTAGCTTTTTTCTCATTAAGTTTTGTGTCAATAATGGGAGGGGGTTGGGGAGAGGATGCAGGGAATCAAAACCCCATTTATTTCATTTTTTTAATCAATTTCAGTTTCATTAGTTCAAGGGGGTTTATTTTTTTAATGAACAAATTTGAAAATATAAATATCAAAATTGATTTCTACCAAGCTTAATATTTTTAAAAATGCTGCTGTACAGTTCTATCCTTCCCATACACCCCTCCACTTCTCCGCCTTCCAGTAAGCATATACTTGTTTTTGCAATATTTTTTGCGTGAGCACTGATGTTAGTTAGCTTCCACTGAAAGTCGGTTCCTATTACATTTAACACTTTTACTTCAAAGTAACAAACTAAACTTTAGTTTAACATTTTCATTTTTTTAAACTATTCACTTATTATCCTCTCACTAAATGTTTGGCTTTAAATTATGTTTACACTACACTTTGTTTATGACTGTTGTGGCTTTATTCTTTGTATTGCACCTGGGCAGTTTGTTTTAAATAACAGAAAATATTTTTTTCCATCTCATCTATGTTTCTATTTTCTCTAGATGCCATTTTGGAAATATGGATTCCAAGGAAGACGACTTAAAACCCCCAGCTACAGTACTAAGAATAAGCCAGCTAGATGCTTTTGAACTGGATAGAGCCTTAGAACAGCTTGTCTGGTCCCAATTTACCCAGTGTTTCCAATATTTTAAACCTGGCCTGCTTACAAACTTTGAACCAGAACTAAAAACATTTCTGCAACTTTTGTTATGGAGATTTACAGTGTATTCGCAAAATGCAACAGTTGGCCAGACACTTCTCAACATCAGATATAAAAATGACTTGTCTCAGGGACAAAAGTACAAACCAATGATTAGACGTCAGAAACTACAGTATGCGTTTTGCACCATTGGGGGGAAATGGCTCCAAGAGAGACTGCTTGATTTATTTAGTAATTGTTCCCCAGAATCCATTATCTACAAGTTTAAATATTTTATTAATTTTGTAGTTGGGTTTTTGAAAATTGCTGGACTAGTGAATTTCTTCATCTTTCTTCAGAAGGGTAACTATGCCACACTTCCAGAACGACTTCTAGGAATTAGGGCTGTTTTCTGCAGATCTCATGGTGTTCGTCAAGTTGGCTTTGAATATATGAACCGTGAACTGTTATGGCATGGCTTTGCTGAATTCTTAATGTTTCTTCTACCACTGATTAATACCAGAAAACTGAAAGTAGTTGTTTCATCATGGTTTCTTCCAGTAGGTCATTTCCAAGAAAATGATGGGACTCTATCAATCCACTGTAAAAAATGTGCCATTTGTGGTGATTGGCCAACATTGCCTCATGTAATTGGTTGTAAGCATGTTTTTTGTTATTACTGCATTCAAAGTAATTATCTGTCTGATGTTTACTTTACTTGCCCAAAATGCAGCGTTGAAATACAAAATATCATGCCTTTGATATCTCATGTTCACAAATCAATCTAGTGCAAATTTGCCTAAACTCCATTTGTAATTTGCTCATATGATGTAGGATGATATATCAATGCATTATTAAAGGAAAAGATGAAAGGCAAAAAGAGTAACTTTTGACTGCTTGGACATATAATTAAATGCAGATTCTTTCCAAATACTCAAATTGACCAATAGAACAGGTTTTCAACCTTTTTTTAAAAAAAAATTCTCATTCCACCTAAGAATTTTAATCTCAGCATCAGTTATTCTTGGAAACATCGGTCTCAACTAGCAAAATCCAGCAGCAATAGAAATTCACCAAGAATCTTATTATTTATTTTAAAACAATATATTTATTATTACTACTACTAATAATATAACAACTTGGTTAATAATCCCAACTATGTGCAAATATGTGTTTGCTGGTGGGGGTTGTGGAGAAGAGGGGGAGGGGGTGTGGAGAAGAGGGGGAGGGGGTGTGGAGAAGAGGGGGAGGGGGTGTGGAGAAGAGGGGGAGGGGGTGTGGAGAAGAGGGGGAGGGGGTGTGGAGAAGAGGGGGAGGGGGTGTGGAGAAGAGGGGGAGGGGGTGTGGAGAAGAGGGGGAGGGGGTGTGGAGAAGAGGGGGAGGGGGTGTGGAGAAGAGGGGGAGGGGGTGTGGAGAAGAGGGGGAGGGGGTGTGGAGAAGAGGGGGAGGGGGTGTGGAGAAGAGGGGGAGGGGGTGTGGAGAAGAGGGGGAGGGGGTGTGGAGGGGAGGGGGTGTGGAGGGGAGGGGGTGTGGAGGGGAGGGGGTGTGGAGGGGAGGGGGTGTGGAGGGGAGGGGGTGTGGAGGGGAGGGGGTGTGGAGGGGAGGGGGTGTGGAGGGGAGGGGGTGTGGAGAAGAGGGGGTGTGGAGGGGAGGGGGTGTGGAGGGGAGGGGGTGTGGAGAGGAGGGGGTGTGGAGAAGAGGGGGTGTGGAGAAGAGGGGGTGTGGAGAAGAGGGGGTGTGGAGAAGAGGGGGTGTGGAGAAGAGGGGGTGTGGAGAAGAGGGGGTGTGGAGAAGAGGGGGTGTGGAGAAGAGGGGGTGTGGAGAAGAGGGGGTGTGGAGAAGAGGGGGTGTGGAGAAGAGGGGGTGTGGAGAAGAGGGGGTGTGGAGAAGAGGGGGTGTGGAGAAGAGGGGGTGTGGAGAAGAGGGGGTGTGGAGAAGAGGGGGTGTGGAGAAGAGGGGGTGTGGAGAAGAGGGGGTGTGGAGAAGAGGGGGTGTGGAGAAGAGGGGGTGTGGAGAAGAGGGGGTGTGGAGAAGAGGGGGTGTGGAGAAGAGGGGGTGTGGAGAAGAGGGGGTGTGGAGAAGAGGGGGTGTGGAGAAGAGGGGGTGTGGAGAAGAGGGGGTGTGGAGAAGAGGGGGTGTGGAGAAGAGGGGGTGTGGAGAAGAGGGGGTGTGGAGAAGAGGGGGTGTGGAGAAGAGGGGGTGTGGAGAAGAGGGGGTGTGGAGAAGAGGGGGTGTGGAGAAGAGGGGGTGTGGAGAAGAGGGGGTGTGGAGAAGAGGGGGTGTGGAGAAGAGGGGGTGTGGAGAAGAGGGGGTGTGGAGAAGAGGGGGTGTGGAGAAGAGGGGGTGTGGAGAAGAGGGGGTGTGGAGAAGAGGGGGTGTGGAGAAGAGGGGGTGTGGAGAAGAGGGGGTGTGGAGAAGAGGGGGTGTGGAGAAGAGGGGGTGTGGAGAAGAGGGGGTGTGGAGAAGAGGGGGTGTGGAGAAGAGGGGGTGTGGAGAAGAGGGGGTGTGGAGAAGAGGGGGTGTGGAGAAGAGGGGGTGTGGAGAAGAGGGGGTGTGGAGAAGAGGGGGTGTGGAGAAGAGGGGGTGTGGAGAAGAGGGGGTGTGGAGAAGAGGGGGTGTGGAGAAGAGGGGGTGTGGAGAAGAGGGGGTGTGGAGAAGAGGGGGTGTGGAGAAGAGGGGGTGTGGAGAAGAGGGGGTGTGGAGAAGAGGGGGTGTGGAGAAGAGGGGGTGTGGAGAAGAGGGGGTGTGGAGAAGAGGGGGTGTGGAGAAGAGGGGGTGTGGAGAAGAGGGGGTGTGGAGAAGAGGGGGTGTGGAGAAGAGGGGGTGTGGAGAAGAGGGGGTGTGGAGAAGAGGGGGTGTGGAGAAGAGGGGGTGTGGAGAAGAGGGGGTGTGGAGAAGAGGGGGTGTGGAGAAGAGGGGGTGTGGAGAAGAGGGGGTGTGGAGAAGAGGGGGTGTGGAGAAGAGGGGGTGTGGAGAAGAGGGGGTGTGGAGAAGAGGGGGTGTGGAGAAGAGGGGGTGTGGAGAAGAGGGGGTGTGGAGAAGAGGGGGTGTGGAGAAGAGGGGGTGTGGAGAAGAGGGGGTGTGGAGAAGAGGGGGTGTGGAGAAGAGGGGGTGTGGAGAAGAGGGGGTGTGGAGAAGAGGGGGTGTGGAGAAGAGGGGGTGTGGAGAAGAGGGGGTGTGGAGAAGAGGGGGTGTGGAGAAGAGGGGGTGTGGAGAAGAGGGGGTGTGGAGAAGAGGGGGTGTGGAGAAGAGGGGGTGTGGAGAAGAGGGGGTGTGGAGAAGAGGGGGTGTGGAGAAGAGGGGGTGTGGAGAAGAGGGGGTGTGGAGAAGAGGGGGTGTGGAGAAGAGGGGGTGTGGAGAAGAGGGGGTGTGGAGAAGAGGGGGTGTGGAGAAGAGGGGGTGTGGAGAAGAGGGGGTGTGGAGAAGAGGGGGTGTGGAGAAGAGGGGTGTGGAGAAGAGGGGGTGTGGAGAAGAGGGGGTGTGGAGAAGAGGGGGTGTGGAGAAGAGGGGGTGTGGAGAAGAGGGGGTGTGGAGAAGAGGGGGTGTGGAGAAGAGGGGGTGTGGAGAAGAGGGGGTGTGGAGAAGAGGGGGTGTGGAGAAGAGGGGGTGTGGAGAAGAGGGGGTGTGGAGAAGAGGGGGTGTGGAGAAGAGGGGGTGTGGAGAAGAGGGGGTGTGGAGAAGAGGGGGTGTGGAGAAGAGGGGGTGTGGAGAAGAGGGGGTGTGGAGAAGAGGGGGTGTGGAGAAGAGGGGGTGTGGAGAAGAGGGGGTGTGGAGAAGAGGGGGTGTGGAGAAGAGGGGGTGTGGAGAAGAGGGGGTGTGGAGAAGAGGGGGTGTGGAGAAGAGGGGGTGTGGAGAAGAGGGGGTGTGGAGAAGAGGGGGTGTGGAGAAGAGGGGGTGTGGAGGAGGGGGTGTGGAGAAGAGGGGGTGTGGAGAAGTGGGGGGTTTGTGGAGAAGAGGGGGTGTGTGAGAAGTGGGGTTGTGGAGAAGGGGGTGTGTGGAGAAGAGGGGTTGTGGAGAAGAGGGTGGTGTGGAGAAGAGGGGGTGTTGAGAAGAGGGGAGGTGTGGAGAAGAGGGGGTTTGGTGAAGAGGGGGTGTGGAGAAGAGGGGGTGTGGAGAAGAGGGGGTGTGGAGAAGAGGGGGTGTGGAGAAGAGGGGGTTGTGGAGAGAGGGGGTGTGGAGAAGAGGGGGTGTGGAGAAGAGGGGGTGTGGAGAAGAGGGGTGTGGGAAGAGGGGGTTTGGGGGGGGTGTGGAGAAGAGGGGGTGTGGGTGAAGGGGGGTTGTGGAGTTGGGGGGTGTGGGAGAGGGGGTTGTGGGAGAAGGGGGTTGTGGAGAGAGGGGGTGTGGAGCAGAGGGGGTGTGGAGAAAGAGGGGTGTGGAGAGAGGGGGGTGTGGAGAGGGGGGTGTGGAGTTGGGGGTGTGGAGAGGGGGTGTGGAGAAGAGGGGGTGTGGAGAAGAGGGGGTTGTGGAGAGGGGGTTGTGGAGAAGAGGGGGTGTGGAGAAGAGGGGGGTGTGGAGAAGATGGGGGTGTGGAGAAGGGGGGTGTGGAGAAGAGGGGGTGTGGAGAGAGGGGGTGTGGAGAAGGGGGTTGTGGAGAGAGGGGGTTGTGGAGAAGAGGGGGTGTGGAGAAGAGGGGGTGTTTGGGAGAAGTGGGGGTGTTGGGTTGGGGGGTTTGGAGAAGAGGGGGTGTGGAGAAGAGGGGGTGTGAGAAGAGGGGGGTGGAGAAGAGGGGGTGTGGAGAAGAGGGGGTGTGGAGAGAGGGGGTTGTGGAGAAGAGGGGGTTGTGGAGGTGGGGTGTGGAGAAGAGGGGGTGTGGAGAGAGGGGGTGTGGAGAAGAGGGGGGTTTTGTTGGAGAGAGGGGGTGTGGAGAGAGGGGTGTGGAGAGAGGGGGTGTGAGAGTTGGGTTTGGGTTGGGGGTGTGGAGAAGGGGGTGTGGAGAGTGGGGGTGTTTGGTTTTGGTTTTGGTTTTGGGTTTGTGTTTTGTTTTTGGGTGTTTGTTTGGAGGGGGGTGTGGAGAAGAGGGGGTGTGGAGAAGAGGGGGTGTGGAGAAGAGGGGGTGTGGAGAAGAGGGGGTGTGGAGAAGAGGGGGTGTGGAGAAGAGGGGGTGTGGAGAAGAGGGGGTGTGGAGAAGAGGGGGTGTGGAGAAGAGGGGGTGTGGAGAAGAGGGGGTGTGGAGAAGAGGGGGTGTGGAGAAGAGGGGGTGTGGAGAAGAGGGGGTGTGGAGAAGAGGGGGTGTGGAGAAGAGGGGGTGTGGAGAAGAGGGGGTGTGGAGAAGAGGGGGTGTGGAGAAGAGGGGGTGTGGAGAAGAGGGGGTGTGGAGAAGAGGGGGTGTGGAGAAGAGGGGGTGTGGAGAAGAGGGGGTGTGGAGAAGAGGGGGTGTGGAGAAGAGGGGGTGTGGAGAAGAGGGGGTGTGGAGAAGAGGGGGTGTGGAGAAGAGGGGGTGTGGAGAAGAGGGGGTGTGGAGAAGAGGGGGTGTGGAGAAGAGGGGGAGGGGGTGTGGAGAAGAGGGGGAGGGGGTGTGTGTGTTACCTGAACACAATTCTGGAAAGTCGTTCAAAAGTTGTCTTAGAAATCCTGTGTTGAAACTGTGACTTTTAAACTGATGCCAGAAGTAATCACAAAGGAGGAGTGAGACTGGGTGATCAGACTACTGAAAACTCTAGTTGCTTCCAGAGAAATGTCCTTTCATACAAATGGTGGTCACAACTCCTCTTTTGCTTGCGTAGGGGAAACAAAATGTATTGGTGCCTTGGTCCATTAGCTGTTGTAATTGAATTAGCCTTCCTGACACTGAGTAATTTTGTCCTGCTAATGACCTGGGGTGGACTCCCCAACCCTCTAGCACCATAAAGGTGCCACATGTGGTTTGTTTTCCCTTTTTGCCAGCATGGGACCACCCAACTTCACTCCATGCCTAGATATGCAGAAGGGTTCTGGAGAAATTGTTGGTAAAATGTGCACTGTTTAAAAGTGTCGGGAGCATTTAATTAGTGTCCTAGCAGCACAGAGCAAGGGTGGTGAGGCATTGTATTGATTTTTTTTTTCTTGATTACTGTGTGTACCCAGTTTGCTGTGTGTACCCAGTTTGCTGTGTGTACCCAGTTTGCTGTGTGTACCCAGTTTGCTGTGTGTACCCAGTTTGCTGTGTGTACCCAGTTTGCTGTGTGTACCCAGTTTGCTGTGTGTACCCAGTTTGCTGTGTGTACCCAGTTTGCTGTGTGTACCCAGTTTGCTGTGTGTACCCAGTTTGCTGTGTGTACCCAGTTTGCTGTGTGTACCCAGTTTGCTGTGTGTACCCAGTTTGCTGTGTGTACCCAGTTTGCTGTGTGTACCCAGTTTGCTGTGTGTACCCAGTTTGCTGTGTGTACCCAGTTTGCTGTGTGTACCCAGTTTGCTGTGTGTACCCAGTTTGCTGTGTGTACCCAGTTTGCTGTGTGTACCCAGTTTGCTGTGTGTACCCAGTTTGCTGTGTGTACCCAGTTTGCTGTGTGTACCCAGTTTGCTGTGTGTACCCAGTTTGCTGTGTGTACCCAGTTTGCTGTGTGTACCCAGTTTGCTGTGTGTACCCAGTTTGCTGTGTGTACCCAGTTTGCTGTGTGTACCCAGTTTGCTGTGTGTACCCAGTTTGCTGTGTGTACCCAGTTTGCTGTGTGTACCCAGTTTGCTGTGTGTACCCAGTTTGCTGTGTGTACCCAGTTTGCTGTGTGTACCCAGTTTGCTGTGTGTACCCAGTTTGCTGTGTGTACCCAGTTTGCTGTGTGTACCCAGTTTGCTGTGTGTACCCAGTTTGCTGTGTGTACCCAGTTTGCTGTGTGTACCCAGTTTGCTGTGTGTACCCAGTTTGCTGTGTGTACCCAGTTTGCTGTGTGTACCCAGTTTGCTGTGTGTACCCAGTTTGCTGTGTGTACCCAGTTTGCTGTGTGTACCCAGTTTGCTGTGTGTACCCAGTTTGCTGTGTGTACCCAGTTTGCTGTGTGTACCCAGTTTGCTGTGTGTACCCAGTTTGCTGTGTGTACCCAGTTTGCTGTGTGTACCCAGTTTGCTGTGTGTACCCAGTTTGCTGTGTGTACCCAGTTTGCTGTGTGTACCCAGTTTGCTGTGTGTACCCAGTTTGCTGTGTGTACCCAGTTTGCTGTGTGTACCCAGTTTGCTGTGTGTACCCAGTTTGCTGTGTGTACCCAGTTTGCTGTGTGTACCCAGTTTGCTGTGTGTACCCAGTTTGCTGTGTGTACCCAGTTTGTTCGCATTTGATTTTTTTACATTTGTTATTAATATTACATGTGTTTCATTGCCGCTATTTTTCCATACTCGCTATTAAACTGCAATAAATTGGGTGTTGTTTTGTTGCCATTTTCCCAAGTTTACCTTCCGTTAATAAAATCCTTTACTATCAAAACTGTGTATCCAGAGTCCATGCCTTTGAGACCCACCAAACCTGTTTCCTCACTTACAACAGTGACTTCCATAAGTCTTTCAAAACCCAAACACAGGTCAAACAAAATGACCATCACAATGGTCACAATCCAATTAAGCAATTCTCCTGCTTCCTTTACCAAGATATGGGTCAATCAAAATGACATTACAGTGGTCACGGTAGTCCAATAATTCCGCTGACAAGGAGAATTAGCAGAATTGACAATTTCAAACTGTCACTTCACCTCTGTGTTCAGCAGATGACTGGCTGATCAAACTGAATCCTGTTTCTTTAAGTGTCCCAATCACATGACTCTTGCTGTCTTTTTCCTGAATAAACAACCATTGTTTTTGGTGGTTCTTTGAGAGAATCACTTTGTTTATAGTCAATATTTGCAGATGCAACTCTCTTACTATAAGATGTGAATGGTGCAGCTTGCACTAATCCTTAAAATGACACACTAAATGAAATATGAGTTTGTAATATTGTTCATAGCTTTCACAAAATTATTCAAGTTTTTATGAAGAGGATCCAGAATATCTTTGTGCTTCTCTTTTCTGACCTGGGACCAAATGCTTAAGGAGTGGCCAGTCCTCTTTTTAATGTAATGTGATCCTTTATCATGGCTATCCCATTCACAAATGAAAAATCTGAGCTGCATTTCTTGCAGTATTGATGCTTTTAGATCGCCATGGATGTTCCAGTTATACTGTGTATTTCAACAACACTTCCATGTTGTTATTGGTTTCTTTCATGTATCTAGTCGAGCCAATGGGCACTGAAGAGTGGACATTTCCATTGTGTGACAAAACACCTTTCAGGTTTAACTTTGGTGTGTTGATAAAAAGACACCATTGTTGTAGGTCATGCACCCAACCCAAAGCCATGAACAACCCATCAATGTCAGTGCAGAAATAGAGGTTGTCAACCTGTGTAAAGAAGTTTGTCAAATGTTCTTGATTGCTCCAAAAAGCTGACATTTTCACACCTAGTGACACCAAACCCCATCCTTGGTATTTTGAACCAATTAGTTTGACTTATGACAAACCTAAGTTCCTGACCAGGTCATTTAACTCTGGCTGTTTTATGAAGAAAACCAGGCATAGACAGTTCTACATCTGGATCAGTGTCATTTTCCACATCTGGTTTGTGCATTGTGGCATCTTCATCTATCTAATTTAGGCTTACTGTCCCTGATACCTTCAGAACTGACACACTCGTCATTTGGCACTGGTTTCGTGGCTGAAAGCAGACTGGGATATTCAATAGATTTATTTTAGCAGAGAAGTTAGATACATCAATCAGACAGAAGTAACGGTCCCTCATATGATCCTTCTGTTTTCGCCATATTGGGATTGCAAATAGCATTGACTTCTTAGTACCTTGTTCAGACAACCTGAGAGTTTTAGTATTGCACAACAAACATGAGGAGCCTTGGGTTTTTCTTAGTCACAAATTATGCAACTGAAGTAGGGCTCAAAAATGTAAGTGCAGTCATGCTGTGTCAATGTGCCTTAAGTATGTACTGGGCACAAATGTAACATCGACAAATCATTTCTGCTGTATAAAATCTTCCTAAAGACAATAAATGCTATTGTTAAGTGCACTCACTAAGCCATTGCCTGAAGAATATGTATTATCAATGTGTTCAATCTATATAAATGTAATGCTCAGCATCTGTATAAGGGGGCTGCTTTTATAGTCTCTCTGCATCTATCATGACTAGGCATGCCCAGGCCTAAGACATTTCCATAGCACCTGGAGTGAGTGCATGCTCTGGCGTGCTTGGACTGATCAAAACAGCTTGCTTTGTGGGCAAGTAAATATGCTGGTCGATATGACATGAAATCACAAAAATAGTTTTTTGAAAAGGTACTTGGAAGGAACATTTTAAGGTGATTTTTATGATCAGCAGCCCAAAATTCATAAAATACACCCAACTGTGTTCAGGAAGAAAAATCTTCGTTGTCCAGTAGATTACAGTTTTATGAAATGAGTTGAATGAAATGGTGCTCATCTGAGGAAAGAAGAAAAAAAATGCTGCATGCAGTCTTTTATTGCCGTGAAATCCCATCTGCATCTCATCAGGTTTTTCAAAACAGTCAAAAGATAATCCGCTTGTTTATTTCTTTATTCCTTCATTCTGTTTATTTTTCTATGCTAATTCTACATATAGATGATGTCAATCAGATAAACTAATAATAAATGTTTTAAATTTTTTCTTTGAAAATTCATGCTTTTAAATTCATTAGGAAAGTACACATTGAATTAAATGTTATAAAGCATCCAGACCAGCAAAATGTAATCTGCATTTTGAACGTTGAGATGTAGAACACAATGTATCATATGTTAACTGTATTGCTCATCAATGTCTCCACTATCTTGTCAGAGCATAGACTTATCCAATGAGTGAGCACTGATGAGTTGTGATGCTGAGTCAAGTGTAATGCTGAATACAAATTGCTTTGTGTTTTCTGGATTAAGAACATTTGGATGCTTTGAAAACTGCTCGTGTTTGCAGCCCCCGACGTGCACAGAGGTTTAAAATGCCTAAATCCTCACACAGTTGTGAATTCATATGTCAATATTTTCTCACGTCCTTACTGTGATATGTCCTTTTTTCATTGTGTACTATTCTCTATCCTTAATGTGCATTGCAAAAGGATTGCTTGCATCTTGTCCAGAAAGT
This sequence comes from Narcine bancroftii, assembly GCF_036971445.1. Classification (NCBI taxonomy): domain Eukaryota; kingdom Metazoa; phylum Chordata; class Chondrichthyes; order Torpediniformes; family Narcinidae; genus Narcine; species Narcine bancroftii. The sequence goes on from NC_091470.1 coordinate 283,436,130, forward strand.
AGGTCATTTGACATTCAGTAATGAGGATGTCACAAGGATCAGTACTGGCTACTCAGTTATTTCTAATCTATTTTAATAACCTGCATAAACAGTAAATAACTGGGAAGGTTGCAAGAGGTATAAAGTACTGAGGTTATGGTACACTCTTACAGGTATAAAGTACTGAGGTTATGGTACACTCTTACAGGTGTGATTGTCACCACTGCTGATGCCCAATGAGCTGCTTTGGTCTCCATTTTTAACCTACATTTGTGACTGTGCAAACAAAGTAGTTTTATTCTTGGAATGACACAAAAAAAAATTTAGTTGAACCTATACTCAGTGAGGTTTAGAAGAATGAGATATGATCTAATTGAAACATAAGATTCTGTGGGTGATTTTCTGGGTGTATTCTAAGCAGATGTTTCCTGTGAAAGCAGTATCCAGAACTAGGGGCAGTTTCTAATTAAGGCATAATCCATTTAAGGCAGAGATAAAGAAAATTTCTTCTCTTGAGGGCCATGAATCTTTGGAGTTGTCTACCCCTAGAGCTGTGGATGCAGCTGTTGAATATATTCATGATAATGAGTTTATAATGGAGATTGCCAACCATTTGAACTACAAGCGAATCGGGTGGAAAGAGAAAAGCACCAGAAAGCAGTGCAAAAGTCAAGATTGGATCAGCCATATTGTTGAATGTTGTAGTAGACCTATTTCTGCTCCTGTTTCTTGTGTGCTTCTATGGCACCTCCACATAATCCAATCATCTTCCACTGAAAGGTGTACTAGATTAAGGTGCAGTTGCTTTGCGGACAGAGTTAGAGATTCTTATTGGTCAATTTGAAGTACTTCAGGAGTATGTCTATTATCCTCAGGCAGTCAATCGTTGATTTTTCCTCACCACTCCGAACAAATGGCTGGCTGCTTGGTGATGAGTTATCAATAACATAAGCAATCAAATAATAACATGGATAATGTTATAAATGTATCTTACAGGAAACAGCAGTCTTATGGGAGACTTAATTGCACATGATTTTATAGAACATCTTGGATAGATTTGTGTGTTTTAGTATAGGGAGGGTCTTGAGATTCCTAGCAGCTTGTTGGGTCCTACAGAATGATGGCTCAGCAATTGTCATTTGCAGAAAGGAAGTGTGCTACAAGATGTGGAAAATGATTTGCACTATTGTACTATTTGTCAACCTAAAAACATCAAGCGACCTGCTAGAAAATTACCACAGTTGCATTTTTAAGTATCAGGCTGAGAAGAAAGGCCAACTTGCCGCATGAGATTAACCCAATATAACTTTTGTACTTGCATATGCGTGGATGATAGATCCATCATATATTTTAGTATTGAATATAATGCCAAATATACTTAAATTTCCCAAATTTATCAAATATGCATGGTATTTATTGGCATTGCTCATAAATAATTAAGAGCATTCTTTGTCATGAGAATCTATTCCTGGATTTCACTACATAAGGAAAGTACACTTTTTGTAATACATTTCAGATAATTTCACTTAAATTTGTGACTGATGTAAATCATTTTCCACAGTGCATTTCAGAGCAATGTTTAGTTTATGATCCTCAATGTTAAGTTCATAATTTGCTTCACTAAAGAGTCCAAAAGTGGCATTTGTAGCATCTCCTCTCCCAAAAGTGTTCAGTACCTGTTGGTTGTCTTTGGATTCTATTGTAGTTCAATGGGAAGCATCTGCCTGGTTAAAACAAAAAGAACTACTTTCAGCTCTGCCACTGCCTTAGTCTTCAGGCACTTCAGCAATGCACATTCTCATTTTTAAATAAATACCATAAATAAATATAAAACAGCATATGAATTAAAATTGTTCATTTATAACTCTAAATAGCACATTGGTTAACCAAAACTCTAAATAGGATATTAACGTGTAACAGATTTGTGTTAACCTTTAATGTTAAACTATATTTCTTTTATAAAAATGTCTTAGTAAATTATACATTTAAAATGTATCTGTATTCTTAGTAAGTTAGCTATGGGTTGGTACAGGGTCATAGCACATTAATAGAGAGCCATTGTTTTCTGAGAAGTGTGTTCATTCTCGGAGTCTGTGTCTTGGACAGACAGACAGCTAATGGATTTCAAGTGGGTTTTAATTATTCAAGAACAACTGAGGAATCCATCTGTTTTAATCAAAGCCACTTAAGCCTCTTGAACAGAGATGAGGTCAGAGGATGTTATGGATATAGAATGGTTTTGAAAAAGGAACATAATTTTGGTAGAAACTGATGGTCATGTGGTTTCCAAGAATTGGGACTCAACTTGGTGTTTCTGTAACGGTCACATGATTTGGGGAAATATATTATTGAATTCAGACATTTTGAGTTCAATTTTGGAAGAGTCCAATTTGGAGAATACAGAAGTCAAAATGCTGGTGACACAGGGGTTGAAACTTTGTGAAAGACAGGGTTGAGTTACAGTAACCAGAATTGGTGCTGTTTCTCCTGAGAAAGGGGAAATACTGAATCAGTGGCTTTTGAAATAAGGAAGACCATTTTGCTGTCTCTTTGGAAAAGAGGACATATATCTACTGGATATATTTTTGTGTGACTACTTTGTTTAACCCTTGACTGGGTTTGTGAATCCATCATGGGAAAAAAAACCACTGTGAGTAAAGAGACCTGAAGATTTATTGTTTAAAAACACTGAATAATTATTCCTGAACTGAAAATTTAAGACCTCCAAGCAAGACTAAAATGATGTTGAACTTTTAAAGATGACTTTTCAGAGTAGGACTTTAATAAAAACACACACACACACACACACACACACACACTTGCTCATAGTGGGGTTAAGTTTAGAGATACACAAGAAATGTTGTTATTAATAGTTTAAAAAAATATTATTTTGTATTTACCATTGTCTGGTGAATTTTCCATTGGTGTGCCTGTATTAGTGTTAACAAAGTCCTTTAGTCCAAAAATAATTAAAAGTGTTGTTAACTCATAACAAATGGTAAGGGTGAGTGCAAATTACAGTAATGTTTTAATTGATGTTTTCACAATTACGATTCCCAGCTTAACATGCTCATATTATTAAATCTTTTGTTATATGGAATGTAATTGAAGATTTAAGAAACAAACCAAAAATCTGCATCTTTGCACTTTATTGCACAGGATCAGGTCAGTGGCTCACAGGATTTAAGGAGACAAACAAAAGTGCCAAAATATGTTTCTTTTTTATTGCACAAAAAAAATTGACATTTTTAAAGTAGCTGTAATGGCAACTTAACTACATAAAATTTGTACATTGAATAATGCCAAGTATGAAAAAATAATTTATAGACACAAATGGGTGAATTTCAAAGTCTTCTCATACTTTTTGGTTGCAAGTTCAACAGGAGAACTCAAAAAGAATGGAAACCCTGCCTCAATTCTCGCTCTTCTAACCCTGACCTTCGATAAATTTTGGAATACCAAAATGTGCTGTAATTTTTATTAAACAAGAACATCTGCAGACAATGGGGTTGAGTGCAATCCACAAACAGGCAAGAAAAACTCAATAGGTCATTCAGCATCCATTAGCCTGGGCCCTTCATCAGGCCTGAAACATTGGTTATCCTTTACTTCCTACAGAAGCTGCGTGACCTGCTGAGTATCTCCAGCATTATTGTGCATTGTAATTTTGAGGAAATTTGTCATACATGCTTAGAATCCTTGCATAAATAAGGAAAATTGGAGGTAAATTCTGTAATAAATTTAATAAATTGAAGAGAAGTGGTGTCAAATACATGAAAGAACACAATTGTTAAACCGCTGACATGAAAGAAAAGTAATTATTATGTAACACGGGAGATATTACAGATAGATGAAATGCAATTGATATGGAGGAACTCGATCTATGGAATGCATTTTAAATAGAACATAGAAATTTTAAAGCAAAATACAGGTCCTTCGGCCCACAAAGTTGAGCCAAACATATCCCTACCTTAGAAATTACTAGGCTTTCCTATAGCCCTCCATTTTTCTAAGTTCCATGTACCTAGCTAAAAGTTTCTTAGAGGACCCTAATATATCTGCTTCCACTACCGTTGCCAACAGACCATTCCATGCACTTACCACTTTCTGCATTTTTTTTTTAAAAATTATCCTGACATCTCCTCTGTACTTACTCCCCAGCACCTTAAACCCATGTTCTCTTGAGGCAACCATTTCAACCCTGGTTAAAAAAGCCCTGGGACTGTTTACATAATCAATGCCTCTCATCATCTTTAACACCTCTATCAGGTCACCTCTCATCCTCTGCTGTTCCAAAGAGAAAAGGCCTACTATTTAAAGAAAAGTTCATAAATCAAGAAAGAAATGGGAGGTTGATTTGAAAATTACAAAACAAAGAACATCTAACTCATTGAGTTCTAAATAGCAACTGGCTCCCATTATACCAGTTCCGAAGAAAACAAATGAGTGGCTTAAAATAGCGTGGACCCAATAGCACATCAGGTTAATAAATGATAGAATTTAATTATGAAAATTCTCCCATTAGAAAAAGAAACAAAATAAAAATGCAATTTACCTTTTGAACATTTACTGGCTTGGTCTAATTCCTCAGTGGTTATTCCTAATCATATAGCTCTCCAAATGTTCATGAATCTTACCTCTCAAGATCTTCTCCATCAACTTACAAGCCATTGAAGTAAGACTCAATGATTTCTTGAGCCATCTCTACTCCCTTTCTTAAATAAATGAAAAACTTACACAACCCTCCAATGCCTTTCCCATCTGCAATGATGATTCAAGATCATCACCAGAGGTTCAGCAATTGCCTCCAAAAGTAGCCTGAGGTACATCTCATCCAAACCTGGCAATTTATCCTTTCTAAAAGCTCCAGCACATCCTTTCTCTTAATATCTACATGCTCAAGCTTTTCAGACAGCTGCAATTCACTACAATCACCAAAATCCTAGTACCTCTGCTATTTCCTCCTGTTCCACGCACACTTTCCCACTGTCACACTTGATAGGTCCTATTCTTTTACGTCTTATCCTCTTGCTCTTCACATACTTGTAGAATGCCTTGGGATTTTCCTTAATCCTGCCCGCCAAGGCCTCCTCATGGCCCCTTCTGTCTCTCCTAATTTCCTTAAGATTGTTTTATTGCTCTGGGTTAGAGAAAAGGTAGGAGCTGGCCTGGTTCTCTGAACAAGTGGCAAGGACCACGAATTAAGGCAATTGAGAGGCACATGACTAGATAATAAAACACCTGGAGAACTCTGCAAGCAGCTGTTTTAGTTTTGGCAAGATGAATCCACTGAGGAATTAGATCAACCCAGTAAATGTTCAAAAGGTAAATTGCATTTTTATTTTGTTTCTTTTTCTAATGGGAGAATTTTCATAATTAAATTCTATAATTTATTAACCTGATGTGCTATTGGGTCCATGCTATTTTAAGCCACTCATTTGTTTTCTTCAGAACTGGTATAACAGGAGCCAGTTGCTATTTAGAACTCAATGAGTTAGATGTTCTTTGTTTTGATCAGTGAGTTTGAAGTTAACACTATGGCCTTTATTGAAGGTTCCACAGAAAATTCAAGAATTAGAGATAGAAAAAAATGTAGTATGGATTTTGTAAAATACTCCGTTTTAGCAATTACTTTTCTCTCTGTTAGTAGTCTGGTGTGTATAAAAAGATTCATACCACCATGATTAATACAGTTGGATGTAGAGGTGGAAAGACTGAAGAAGAGATCTGAGATGTATTGTTGGGGGAGTGGGGGTGAAAGTTGAGATTTTGGCGAGATGGGTGATTGTGAGAACAGGAAGTTTGAGATTGTGGAGTTGGAGGCTCCAAAACCTGTGATAGTTGGATTTATCAAATAAATTGTTATGCCTTTTCTCTGCCCCACAAGCCATGGTGTGCATGCACTTATGCCACTGATTGAGCCTGTGTGTATAACTTTTACAAATTCCCAATTTGTAGAAATTTCACCTGACAAATGTAGGCAAAAAATATAAATCATCTTAAATTAAAAACATACACCTTCATTGAATAGCAATTAATCCACCTCCTGCAGATGGATTGGTTGGGGAGAGATAGGCCCCATGGGTAGTGTATGAGCGAGAATGTCTGTGACATTATTGGTACAAGCCCATCTGATCTAGAGTCATCTATATTTGACTTGGGAGTCTTCATGTAGGACACCCTGAACACAAACTTGCAGGTTGAGTTGGTGGTGAAGGTGGCAAATGCAATGCTGATGTTAATTTCAAGAGGAATAGAATACAAGAGCAGGGATATGATGTTGAGGCTTTATAAGGCACGGTGAGACCTCATGCAGTATTGTGAGCAGTTTTTAAGTTTAATTTAAATATTCAGCATGCTAACAGGCCATTTGGCCCATGTGCCTGTGCCACCAAATTGACCTACAACCCTTGTTGTTACATTTTGAATGGTAGGAAGAAACTGGACCCCCCCCCCCAGGAAAAACCCTCAAAGACAGGGGAGAATAAACAAACTCCTTGCAGACAGCGTGGGATTCGAACCCAGGTACCGATCACTGGTGCTGTAACAGTGTTGCTCTAACTGTTACCTTAACTGTGCTGCCCTTATACTTTTGGATTCCTTATTTAAGAAAGAATGTGCTAAGGTTGGAGAGGGTTCAGAGGAGGTTCACAAGAATGATTCTGGGAATGAAAGAGTTTTCATATGAGGCATTTGACGGCTCTTGGCCTGCACTCATTGGAATTTAGGAGAATGGGGGAGGGAGAAATCTCATTAAAACATTTCAAATGTTGAAATGCATGGACAGAGTAGATGTAGAAAGGTTGTTTCCCATGGTGGAAGAGTCTAGGACGAGAGTACACAACTTCAGGATTGAAGGGCATCCACTTCAAACAGAGATGCTGAGCAATTTCTTTCACCAGAATGTGACAAATATGTGGAATTTGTTACCTGAGGCAGTTGTGGAGGCCAAGATATTGGGTGTATTTAAGACTGAAATTGCTAGGTTCTTGATTAACCCAGCATTCAACAATTATGGGGAGAAGGCAGGGAGTGGGAGACTGGATCGGCTCAGGATTGAATGGTGAGGCAGACTCGATGGGCTGAATAGCCTATTTCTGCTCTTGTGCTCTTGTGCCTTATGGTCTCAATACATTGGAAGCATTTCAGAGATTCTCCTGTGACCAGCATCGGCTAGAGTTTATTATGGGATATTGATATTGTGCTTTGAAGAAGGATGATTCCTTCATGTTTAATTTAATATTTAAATAGACTATTGTTTGACAGAACTGATAACTTTTTCAGAACGTTTTTTTTTCAAGTGTACTGTTGTAAACCGCTTCTGTGAATAATGCTGTTGCTAAGTAGAAGAACTCAAATAAACTACATATCGAACCACTTGGACGACTGAATTTCCCCTCCGTCGTGCAATGAAATAAAAACTATCAGTCATGATGGACATGATAATACCATGCAGTATATTCAAATCCTGATTATAAAGAGGTATGTAGTGGTGGTTAGGTTGAACTGTACTGGATAAGCATGCATGCAAAAGATTGCCATGGTGAGGCACGCAAGTGGATTTAGTTCTGTTTAAGTTCCATTGGGAGGCAGAGCAAGAAGGGCAGTATGAACAAAAAGCCTCAATGCTCTTAGAGATCTTTGACTGATGAGTTTGTATTCCACACCACATTGAACTGGTTGAACTCTGAATAAATCCTGTATTGAATAGCTAGTGCTTCATGTCATCAAATGTTCTGTAACTTTGTAATCACTACTTAATTGCAGTTATCATCCCTGATGACCACTAACAATCACCTACTAATGTAAATGTAGCCCTTGTATGCTGTGGATCACTATATGGATTCAATATACAATACTTCTTATCAACCCTGCCTCATCAGTATCATAGGTCATGACAGTTGACTGTTTTCTCTCCAGGATCTTGTACTTCATAGTGCTGTCAATCTGAGTTTGCACAATCTTCTTGTGACTGCATGGTTTTTCCTTTAGGTACCCTTGTTTCCTACCACATTCAAAAGGCTTGAGGATTAGTAAATTAATTACCACAGTAATTTTCTCCATGTGTGAAGATAAATCAAGGAGGAGTTCATGGAAATGAGGATTATAAATTACAGGGAGTATTGGTGGAGAATGGGATTGACCTGTGAACTGGCACAGACTAAGTGCACTGAAATGGCCTCCTTTGTTATAAGTTAATATGATTACAACATCATTCACGAGGATCGGCAAGATCTTCATGGACTACACCTTCCAAATAATACTGCAGCCTGTCAATCGAGTTAAAACTGAACTGCTGCTTGTATGTGTCAACCGCACTTTCCTCTTCTCTGCGATCGGTTCATCAGTCCTGCTTTCATCTTATGACCTCTATTAAATTATTACCCCCCCAGTAATATTTCCACTTATTCCATACATGCATAGGACAAATAATTAGGTCTTTCTTTGCATTTCTCAAGCTTGCAGTGTATCCACCATATATGCAGGTTATCATCAGGTTCTCTATTTTCTTTGCACTCTATCATTGTCCTGCTATTCTGTCAATCAAAACATTCTACAAACTCACAACAAATGTTTTATCTGTGATTTCTTTTATGCTGCTGTTGACCAAAGGAAATAATGGAGCTAGAACTATTAATAATTTTTTTTAAAACTTAAGCATACAGCAAGGTAACAGGCCCTTTTGGTCCAGTAGGTTTTGAACAGTGGGAGGAATTCTGAGGAAACCCATGCAAACACAGGGAAAACGTATGAACACCCTGCAGAGAGTGCAGGATTTGAACTCCGGTTCCAGTCTCTGGCACTGTAACCACGTTGCGCTAACAGCCCCCAAAAAAGTCCTTTACTGCAGCATTGTTGAGTATAATGCTCATTGTGGTTTGTGCAATTCTTAAAGTTACCCTTCAGCTTGTAATTTGTTACATGCAACTAAAATACCACTGGCAGAGATCAATAGCAGCTGAGATTCTGATGATAAGTAATTGTAAGTCAGTGGTGAACTTTCTAACACAAGGAGGTATGTAGTTCTGTGCGGAACTGTTGGTATTTCCAGCAGTTACCAAATTATCAAATTTAAGTAAAAACTTTCACTGGAAAATGGGTATTAATCAGGAAGAGAATTGTATTATTTGCATCTGGTCCCATCCTGCCTTTTTTGTCAAAGCTGCCAAGTCTTTGTAACATGGTTAAATATATATAACATATGACATATAACAGTTTATGGCATGGAAACAGACCATCTCGACCCTTCAAGTCCACGCCGGTAACAGGGAACGTTATCCCAGTGCTCCAACAGGGTGGCATCTCAAACAAAGAGTTCGCAACCCATGGTGAATCTGTACCTTGTTACCATGATATTCTGTACAACGAGCTGACGGGGCAGCACATGAACTGCAGATATTGGAATCTTCACACAAACAATGAGAAGCTGGAGTGACTAAGGCAATATCACTGATTAAAAATATGTCACACTGAATACTGAGGAGTGATTGGGCTTCACTGCTGAATTCGGGTGAATTTATCAATCAATTTAGCAATTCAGATTCCATTTCTCAAAATTAGCTCAAAAATGTAACTGAATGATAACCTCCCAAATAACTGTTTTCCTTATTTAAGTCATTATCCAGGAAGTAAGGACTTATTTATTGAAATAGATGTTTGCTTTCTGAAGGTCTATACACTCCAGCCAAAGTCTGAGGTGATATGCAAAAATGTTATTCTTTGGATAGTTTTAAGCTTATAGACTATTGTAGTTAGATGCATGGGATAAACATGATGGAATATGAAGAGGGCTTCTCTTTATGAAATTGAAGTGCAGTTTGAGTATCCATCTTCAGTGATGAATGTGTAATACCATCATATTTTTTCCAGTTTCACATTTTGTAGCTATCAAGAAGCTGTTACACATTTTCATTGAATCCACGACATTTTATTTCAATGACCTTGTGAAACAAATGCAGGATTAAAACAGAAATTGGGTGGGGAGGGGGGAGGGGAAACATCCGTTTAAGGCAATTTCTATTTTAAATATGGTTCCCATCGTCACTCAGAGAAATTGGTTCCCAAGTTAATACTGTTGCAATTATTCTATAAGTGATATGAATAACTGTAATTAATGCAAACCCCATAGTAATGGTGTGTCACTGGGTGCAGGACTATTTTGTAAAATCATTCATTTTGGATTAATTTAAGAAAGATTTGAAGCAATATTGTAACTTCTGTGGTTCTCCTATATTAACAAATGTGAAGGCTGAGCTTAAAATAGAATGGTTTTCAATTCTTACTCCTCTGTAGGTTTTCTTCAGTCTTTTAAAATATTAGGCTAAGTGGAAAGATAATAATGTACCTGGTCAATTTTTTTCATTCCAGGAAACAATAGTTGGCTTTGATCAAATTGCCATACATCGGGAAGTTCAAACTCTGCCATTGCAGGTTAAACATGATGGATCCCATTTCTCTTCATGATCAACCTGGCAATGATATAATTAGAATCAAAGTGTCAGTGATTTTATGTATGTATGTGTATATATATATATAGATATATATCTATATCTATCTATATATATATATATCTATATCTATATATATCTATATCTATCTATATATATATATATCTATATCTATATATATATATATCTATATCTATATATATATATCTATATCTATATATATATATAGATATAGATATCTATATCTATATATATATATCTATTACAGAATTTGTGAGACAATATGTTGTAGAACTTCAGTTTGTCATGAAAATATCGAGCTCTAGAGTAGTAAAAGCAGACAGTACAGGAAATATTCAGAAATACAACTGCATCTATGGAGGGAGAAATGGAATTACTGTTCAAAGTTGATGACCTTCCTTCAACAGCTTTCTGGTAACTCTTCACTTCTATTAGCTGATTTTAAATTTGTATGCTCTATCAGATGTGCAGTTTTTCAAAAACATAATAATGATCTTCCATGTGAAAAAATATTTCTTCCAATGCCTTTTTTTTAGTAGTAATCTTAACTTCAGCACCATTAGGCATTGTAAAGCAACAATGAAAACAATATTTTTTTCCTCATTTTCAAGCATTAGCGAAAAGGAGAGATTGAACAGATCGTTTTCTCTTGAGCATCAAACTGAGGCATCACCTGGTAGATGTATATAAAATTGAGAGGTATAGATAGGATCATTAGAATCTTTCCCCCAGGGTGGACATGTCAAATATTTAAGGGCATTGGTTTAAATGTGCGAGGAGAAAGATTTTTTATTTACACAGAGGGGTAGGTATCTGACATTCACTACCAGCAAAGTAGTAAGAGGAGATATAATATCAACATTTAAAAGTTAGGAAAAAGAGGGCTTATGGACCATATGCAGTCAGATTCATTAGTTTAATTTGGCATCATGTTTGGCACAAATATGGCAAGTCAAAGAACGTGTTTTTTAAATTATGAAATCCATAACAACTGAACATCATTAATCTGGGTTGTTTGAAGAGGTGACCCTTTTTCTTTGGCTTGGCTTCGCGGACGAAGATTTATGGAGGGGGTAAAAAGTCCACGTCAGCTGCAGGCTCGTTTGTGGCTGACAAGTCCGATGCGGGACAGGCAGACACGGTTGCAGCGGTTGCAGGGGAAAATTGGTTGGTTGGGGTTGGGTGTTGGGTTTTTCCTCCTTTGCCTTTTGTCAGTGAGGTGGGCTCTGCGGTCTTCTTCAAAGGAGGTTGCTGCCCGCCAAACTGTGAGGTGCCAAGATGCACGGTTTGAGGCGTTATCAGCCCACTGGCGGTGGTCAATGTGGCAGGCACCAAGAGATTTCTTTAGGCAGTCCTTGTACCTTTTCTTTGGTGCACCTCTGTCATGGTGGCCAGTGGAGAGCTTGCCATATAACACGATCTTGGGAAGGCGATGGTCCTCCATTCTGGAGATGTGACCCATCCAGCGCAGCTGGATCTTCAGCAGCGTGGACTCGATGCTGTCGACCTCTGCCATCTCGAGTACTTCAACGTTAGGGATGAAAGCGCTCCAATGGATGTTGAGGATGGAGTGGAGACAACGCTGGTGGAAGCGTTCTGGGAGCCGTAGGTGGTGCCGGTAGAGGACCCATGATTCGGAGCCAAACAGGAGTGTGGGTATGACAACGGCTCTGTATACACTTATCTTTGTGAGGTTTTTCAGTTGGTTGTTTTTCCAGACTCTTTTGTGTAGTCTTCCAAAGGCGACCTTTAGAACTTTAGACCTTTAGAGGTGACCCTTAGAACTTTGTAAATTACCTAAAATTTGAGGTGAATGTGAGCTGAAGAAACGGATCCTAAATGTCGCAGGTTCTGCTGACATTGTGCTTGATTTTCTGATCTTATTTGAGACAAACCAAATGCCTTTCATGAACAAGCTTCAGTTAATTTCAGCTGTGTTCTTTTCCTAGCACTTTCCTATCCTGGGAAGTCCACATGGTTATGAACTGGGCCTCACCTGGCTTAGAATGTTTCTTTCAGTGTTTGCTGCAATGTCTTGTTCTTTTTTAGGCAAAGTTAGATTTTTCTTTTTCATTTATCTTGTTGCTGAATCTTTTTGTTTGTTAGGCCACATCTTCTTTGCCTTTGCCGATTCCTACCAAAGAGAAAGGACGTTTATTCGGCTTTTGCCATAGAATTCTATGATTTGGATGACAAGGGTGAATTTCTAATGTGTTTAAAACCTTTGATGTTGCACCCTTTCAGGATTTAATGTGTGATACAAAAGAATGCATCTTGCTGAACGTATTTGTACAAATAGGTTAGAAGTGTGATTTGTTTCTTAGGATGGAAGAAAATCAGGCCCGTGAGAAGGTTGATGTGGATTTAAAGAAGTGATATAGTTTTTTTGTGAAAAGAGAGATTGGGATGCACTATATTTCCCTATTCAGAAATGGAACATTTGGATAAATAGACACAGAGTCCAGTGCATTTCCATGTTGCATTCAATGTTTAATAAACACAATCTGCTGGAAGAACTCAACAGGTTGAGCAGTGTCAAGCTTTTAAGCCAGAGTCCTTTGTCAAGGTATTTGATATACCTGGACACATGCAATTAGTCCAGTCTTTCTTTTTTTTCTAACTAATCCTAAACTAAATTATCTAACCCCTTAACTTAATAGTTGAATATTGAAAATTAAAAACTAGAAATTAGAAGTTGGGATGCCTTGACACAATAAAATTCGCTAATAAACAAGATAATGTTCCATTACATAAAATGAAAGTGGTTAATATGAAGGGAAAAACAATAATAAAACATCGTATTAAAGCAGGTTCAAGAATCATGAAAAAATTTGTAACTTTGCGCCATTTTCTATCACACTTAATATCTGTATCAGTTATTGGTTAGTTATCTAATCTCTAAATTTAAACAAGCTAAGGTTTGGCACTTCCACTGGACATAGGCAGAATTGAAACTTTTCACCTAAACAAAATAGATCTTCTAGCTAGAAGTGTTGTGAATGCAACAACATGGCGATTGGATGGCAATAGATGTAGATCTCGCATCAACACTCCAAATAGCGTCATAATTGGATGTGGCTATAAATTAACAGCTAAAATTGTAGATAAAGTATTGAAAATTTCTTTCCAATAAGATTCCAGTGCCAGGAAAAACCAAAATAAATGTACTAATGATGTCACCCCATTGCTACACCTATTACAACAAGGGTTGACATCTCGAGGAAATATACGTGCTATTTATCTTTAGACATGTGTGCCCTATGTATAACCTTGAAATTGGATGAGTGAGGGACGAGTGCAGACTAGGGATGTATTAACAAGTTTAAAAATCCTTTCCCACAAATTGTCAGAATTAGTTGATTGTAAATCCTGATGCCATGCTCTTTTAATCATATCATTTGGCACCTGATGTAAATTTTGATATATCATAAATTTGAGGAATTAAGCCCTTCTAGGAGGGTTGCAAAATAAAAATTACATTCACAACATTTACTTCCTGAGCATGGGGAAAAGTTATTAATTGGTCATTCAAAAAAATTCCTAATCTGCAAATACAAAAAAAATTGTGAATTTGGAATTTAAATTTGGTAGATCGTGGCTCAAAAGACTTGCTGCAACCATCAATAAATAGATCTCAAAAACACCAATACCTTTCTCTTGCCAGTTAGAAAAGACCTGATCAATCAAAGACGGAGAAAAATATAATTAAATGGATAGAGAAATTCTTCAGTCCAAAATCTGTGAAATTGATGCCATATAAGTATGTTTAACCATGGGCTAGTCCAATCTTTCTCATGAACTGGAAGACTCCACATCTACATGTTTTGAGCATTCCACTTTTGCAAATAAACCATGATTTGTTCTCTATCGCAGTGTTGGGCGCTACCAGTTGCCCCAATAATCACAGAGACAAAGTCTGAGGGAAACAGTAGGCTTTATTACACATGAGATTGCTGGCCCGGGTCAAGGCAAGGGAAAATGAGGAGAGGAAGAGGGAACTCGACCTTTATGGTCTGGGTCACATGGGAGGAGTCTAGGAGAGGATGTCATCAGGAGGGCGGGCCAGCCTGTACATACAACCATATCATTGCACACAGGCCTAATGAAAAGCTCACATTTCTTCCACCTGCAGTGTGTATCATGGCTCTGTGATCCAAAAGATGGGGTGACTTCATGCCAAAGGAGATGAAGAGAAAACCTTTGTAGATAAAACTGATGTACAGCTAAGGATAATAACTGAGAATTATTCAGTAACTTTCTCTTTCCAAGAAAGTTCTTTATCAGTGGTGGCAAACTCAATTTATGTCATTCACATACCATCAAATGATCAACTTCAAAATGAGAAGTCCAACCAGCTGTTCTGAGATCTTCAATTAAAAATAGAATCATTTTTAAAATTTGGAACCTTGTATTTGATTAGTACTAAATTATAAAAATAAACTGGTCATATGTGCAACTTGCAACGATGAGCCAAATCTAAGGCGTAGAGCAACGTCGACATGTTATGTCATTTTCTTGATTCATTTGGACTGCCTCAATAATGTTGTCTTGCAGTCTTAAAGGGGTGATGTGATGAAACTGTTAAACAAAAGCAAGCCATTCTTACATGCATGGTCTCTTTACCAGCCTGAGGGTAGAGTGAAGGAGCAATGACGTTTATTAGAATAGATGATTCTATGCTCTCGTATTTGCATCATTTGCTTTTAACTTACTGTATTTTTATGTTTCATGGGACAGCCTTTAAATTGTAACTTTAAAAGGACTGAAATAAAATCTTTAAAAGAAGCTGGAGCATTCTTTCTTTGGGTTTCATGTCTTCAGGAAATCAATAACCTGCTACCAGTCATGTTTAGTGTGCCCTTGCAAGCAACTTTGTAAAAATCTATCTACCAAATTCAAAATTCTTCTTTTGTAGCAAAGGTATTCAAATCCAGATGATCTGCTGGACTGTCATGTGATGATCATCCTGTTGTAAATGACACTGTTTAAAAAAAAAGACGAGTGCTAAACAGGTGATGGTGTATCAATTATTCATTGTGCTTGTCTGGCAGTTATTTGAATTGAAATGGAACTAATTATCAGGTAGTTTGCATAATGGGTAGTCCACACACTAGTACCCATTTAGTACAAGTGATTAAGAATAAAGTTTTCCCTCAGAGTTCACACAGTGGAACACTAATTTCAGTCCTCAGTTACTGCTTTTTATCTCAAGCTCGGTTGACCAGTAATTATTTCATTTGCAAATGAAGTGCCAAATTGACATTTGGTATGCAAGACTCATGAAAAGGAAATCTCTGTGTTCCTGCATGATTTTCTGACTTTTTTTTAAAGTTTCATACTTGTTCTTTTCTCTCACTGATTCTGTGCAAACTCTAGCCCCTTTTACACTTGCATCCCACTAAACTAGTTGTTCAGTGTAAGAATGGAGGTTTGGCTTTTCACACTTGATCACTCCCAACTGGGACACTGAATGCTTTCACACTTGTAAGGAGCCATCCCCGGGGTTAGGGACACATCATGACACATCGAGTGATGGTGGACCTGCCCTAAATCCTGATCAATGTATTATGATCTTGCATTCAAACAAAATTAATCATGCCTAATTATAACATTATTAAGCTTTAGGAAAAGCACAGTGTGTCCAACCTTTATAATGGACCATGGGAAAGTGCTAGCAATAAATAACAATAGCAGACAATTTTTAAACAGCGTGGGAGAGTTGATAGCGCAAAATTTATACAGCATGGGAAAGTTAGTAGCTTTTTCCCCCCCACAGTCTTCCCCACCACCATTTTATTCAGGCATCTGCCTACATTTTGCTCATAACTTGAAGGGTTAAAGTCTGAAATGATACACAACCAACATTAACTTTCCCATATAAATATGTTGTGTGACCTACTGAGTTTCTCCAGCATTGTGTTTTTACTTCAATCACTGCATTTGCAGACTTTTGTGTTTAACTTAATTCTATTATGGTATACTTACATGAGCAAAAGTAAATCACAAAATTCTGTAGACACCATGGTTGAAGTTTAAAAAAAAAGCCACACACATAAATAGTGTTCTTTATGGTAGCAAAGGTATGTATACATAACTGACGTTTCAAGCTTGAGCCTTTCATCAGAGTATGAGAAAATGCTGCCAACTGTCCATACAAAAATAATGGTTGGGATGGGGGAAGGGTGGTTAGGTAGGGGTGGCAAAAGCAGAAGTTGATAGGTGGAGAAAGGAGGGAGGGGACAGCAGCAATGAGAGGGAGGAGAGACGACTTAGTGGATGGAGGATCTGGAAAGGCAAGAAAGGGGAAATCAAAGGCTGGCAGATTTAATGGAAGGCAATAAAGTCAATGTTAATACCATCTGCCTGGAGGTTTGGATGCTTGCCGGCATTTTCTCATACTTTCGGGCTCAAGCCTGAAACGTCAGTTAGGATTCTTTACCTTTGCTACATAAAGCACACTGTTTGACCTGCTGAGTGCCTCCACCATTGTATATTTCCATGAGTATGTGTTTGCAAACAAAATGTATTATATTTTTAGCATCTTTGCACTTTTTATGTGCACTTTTTCAATCAGCTTCATGTGACACTCCTACATTGGCAATTTTTCTTTCCAGTCTTCTCCTTTTCAATTTTTTCCTTTCCGGAATCTTTTTTACACAACCATCACTATATTATCATGAATACAAGTGACACCTTTAAATTACACCTTCATACTTTTCTTCCCCAATTGCAAATGAGCTGGTTGAAATTTAACTTTACATTAGTGTTCCTATCATGTGGTATTCAATATCACTGCCTTAATTGTGGAGGAAGTTTAGTATTAATCTACCATGCAAATTTGATTTTAATAACCACATATTAATCAACAATATTTTAGATGCAATTTGCAAAAAGCTTCTGTATCAGCTAGCTTTATAATTGCATTTTTTCCAGAATTGCTATTTTGCATGTAAATCATATTTTTGTTACTTTGCAAAGTCATGTGTTCCACTTGATAAGTTTGTCTTTGTGTTCTTCAGTGCTGATTGGAGCACATCTTTTTTTTTCATTTAATGCAACTTGCCATATACTCATGCCCTAGAACGTGGTAGAGCACTTAACGCTTCTAAGTGATGTAGACCATCACATTTTAAGCCACATGTGCTGTTTTATATGCCAATTTGTAGGCACTAAGTTGTAATTGCCTGTGGCACTGTTAAAAACCACTTTTCATAAGGTTAAATGGAGGACCCGCATATAAAATACAGCTGCATCTGTCATCGCCAAAACAATTCCAAAATATCTGAAGGCTTCCCATTTATAAGCCACAGAAGACTGTGAAAAGTAATCCATTGAAGTAGTTACTGATTGTCTGATGTGCAATTCACTTTTGCTATTTTATATTTGACAAACTGAGACATCTCAGAATATGTTAAGGATCTCGTGCAACTTTGCATTACAAACTACACCTTGACATTGTTAATAAAATGCATGAGCACTCATTTTATCATCAGTGCATTACAGATTCTCAGTTAATTTTACACCATAAAGCTGTTCCATGCATCTGTCATCTTGCTTTCAAACCTGTGGCAGCTAATGAGGTATAAACAGGTCTTTCCCATTATTGGACTTTTCAGTATTCTTGGAGCTATGACAAATTCTCAAGTGCAATTTTGAATATCATTTTAGTTATGATAATCTGGACCAGGTTTTCTGTTTGGCATTTTTGTATTTGAAAATGAATCTTTTTCCTTTTATTGAGAAATAACATTTTATAAAGCCCATATTTGTTTTTCTTTATCTTATCTTGCAGTGGAAGGTTTGGAGTTTTTTTAATTCCTTCTGGTTTTGGCATTGTCTTTTTTTTATGGTTTACTTCATCTTTCATCAGTGTGATGCTTTGCTTCTTTTTATTCAGTTTGTTGGAATGAATTTTTGACAATCAATGAATATGGTTTTCAGACTTCATTTGGATGTTTTCAATTTCAAGTTGAAGCAGCATTTCGCTTAGCGCGATGCTATTAAGGCATCAGCGACTGTAGTTCGAATCTGGCACTGTGAGGATTATTTTTTACATTCTCCCTGTATCAGTGTTGGTTTCCTCCCAGTGCTCCAGTTTCCTCACACCCTTCCAAATGTCGTAGGTTTATTTGAGGCATGGGCTCACGGGCACGAAGAGCCTGTGAACGTGCTGTACATCCAAATTAAAATTAGTGTTTCTCCAGCCCACAGCGCATAAAGAAATAATCTAACTTTTTTTAAAATTAAAATTATTTACCCTGAAATAGGAGACTGTTCATCAATCTCACAGCCTTGGGAAGTAGCTATTTTCCAGCCTGGCACACCTGATTGTTGCATTTTTAAAGTTTTAAATGTATTTAAACTGAAAAAAAAAATTAGTTCCCAAAGCAATGGTTGGAAATTTAAAATAGTTTTTTTTTTTGCCTTTTAAATGTCAATATCTTGGCCAAAATAATCTCTTCACTAATTGCCTTCTCTACTGGCATAACTTCAGTTTGTAACTTTGTCAGAACTATTTGCTACATGCATTTATATTATTAGTTCAAACCTTGTGTTCTGTTTTTTATGTATTTTGTTTTACTATGCATGTCTCACATCTGGCTGGCATATTTCAGTTACACATCTGGGAAGCATAATACTGAAATTTAAAATAAAAATTTTTATGCATTGCTCATGACTATTACATTGTATCAACCGAATAAACAGTGGATACAAAATATAATTAAAGAGTGATTTTTAACATTTTGATGACCTAGTGACCCCAATTTGATGAATGTGAGCAATAATTAATTGCTTTGAACTATTTCAGGCTCTTGTTGAGCTTACTAAAGAGTTTCACAGACGGAAAACCTTAATTGACCATTTTTATGACTCTACCTTCTTTACTTTCATAACATAATAAAGAATTTATAGATGTTCCATTGCTGTTGCAGCACAGATAGAAAGAATTTGCATTCCTATTATAAGTTAACAAATCAATAGAATGTGCCACTGTGATTCGCAACCAATAAATTACTTTTGAAGTGTATTTGCCTCTGCAGGTAAAAATGACATCAAATTTGCACACAGCCAAGTTTCATAAACAAACATAATTAACATAAATAAGCAGAAAATGACAGAATAGGAAACAACCAGATGGCCTATTTTGTCTGATTTAGACTACCATGTAGCTGCCTATGCACACAGGGAATTCTAATTCTCCTTCCGAACCAAACAGCCATACCATAAATCTGGGCAAGGTAACAAGTAGCAAAAATACTTTTGGCTAATTTTAAAGTTTAAAACAAACCATGGGATAACGAGGGCATTAGTACAATAGAAATGAATGAACCAAGTTTAGGAAACCAGGAAGCTCTTGGGAAGTCACTTGCTGGAATGTGTAGGATCACCTATTAGCAACTACATATCAGGACAGAGTACTAGGTAAGAAAAATGAGCTAGTCAGGAAAATATTGTGATAATCATAGGTGGAGGCAGGGCACATTGCGGTGGGTAGTTTACATCGGTCTTCTCTGTCAAGCTTAAGTTACATTAGCAGTGAATCAGGATTTGGTGGTGGAGGAGGGGAGGGGAGGGGGAAAAAGGAAGAGACTCAGAAATTCCCCAGAGCCCTACCAAGATGCAGCTGTGAATGGTAAAAGTCTCTGGGTCCTGATGGGCTTTGTCTGAAAGAATAAGAGATGTGGCTGCTAAGATGGTTGATCTTAATTTTCCAACTTCTATGATTTGTGGAAGGTGCCATCCCTTTTCTCAAAAATAGACAAGGAGAGAGCTGGAAACTAGAGGCAAATCATGAGGGAAAATTATTATAAATGCAAAGAGCCTTGAAAAAATGTAAAAATCTCTCAAATTCAACATAGATATGTGAAAGGAAAATGTGTTTGATCAATTCATTAAAGTTCTTTTGAAGAAATAACATCTGCAATAGATGTACAATATTTGTATTTCCAGAAGACATTTGTTCTGGTTCCACATCAAGGGTTGTAGTGGAAAATAATGGTTGATGGTTAGGTGATAATACATTGGTGTGGATAAAAGGAAAAAAAGATACAAGATGTAAATGAATCTTGTATTTTTTGCTGGACAAATTTAATGACTGAGGCACCACAGGAATTGGTGCTGGGGTTACAACCTTTTTACTATTTAGTAACGACACGCAAGGTATAGTTGCAAAATGTGCTGATGTATAATTATACCTTTCAGCACATTTTTTTAAAAAGAGCTCAGAGGTGCATGCTCTGCAAAAGGATAGCATGCACATGCATCAAATCCTTAGGTAAGATGTTAATCTATGTTACTGGGGATTGGAGAATTGAATGCAAAAGAAGATATGCTATAAAGGAAATTGATGAGACCTCGACTGTACTATTGCATATAGCACTGGCCTCCTTATTTAAGGGAGGTCATTAATGCAGTGCAAACTGTTCATTGAAGGTTTGCCAGACTAATACTTGGAATGAGTGGATTCTCTTAAGAAGAAAGATTGAACAAGGTTCACTTTTGTATATTGGAATTTGGAGTGAGAGGTAAAAAGGAGGAAATTTAAAAGGGATTGGAGGGTAAAGATTTATTGGTGTTTGGAATGGGCTGCCAGATGAGGTGGTGGAGGAAGGAATATAGACAACATTTAAGAGGCATTATGGGAACTTGCATGATCTGGAAAGAGGAATATAAAATTAATGCAGGCTAGTGGAATTAGTAAAGTTAGGCACGAGAGCCAGCATGGGCGTGGTTGGCCAAAGGGCTCATTTCTGTTGTGCCTCGTTTAACCCCACAATTATACATATACACTCTTTCTTTCCTCCCCTACACACCCCCCCCACACACAAATATGTCTAACATTACACAAGTTTCTGAGGATGACATGCGTGCTGCCTTCAGGAGAGTGAATCTGAGGAAAGCATCTGGTACAGATGGAGTACCTGGCTGAGTATTAAAAATCTGTGCTGACCAACCTGCCAATGTATTCTTGGAGATCTTCGACATCTCATTCTGGCAGGGAATGGTACCCATCTGTTTCAAACAGGCATCAATTGTACCAGTGTCCAAGAAGAATGTGGTAACCTGCCCAAATATCTATCAATCAGTGGTGCACACATCAACAGTGATAAAGCATTTTGAAAGGTTGGTGTTGAAATATATCAGCTCCTGACTGAGCAGCGACATGGATCCGTTACATTTTGCCTATCGTAGCAAAAGGTCTATGGTGGATGCCATCTCACTGGCTGTACACAAAGCCCTGGAAACCTGGACAGCAAAGATGGACACATCAGGATGCTCTTTATCGACTACAGTTCAGCATTTAACACCATCATCCCCTCAAAATTGATCAGCAAACTCCAAGACCTGGGACTCAACAGGTGACTTCCTCACCTCCAGATCATAGTCGGTGAACAATCTCCATCAGTACTGGAGCAACACAGGGCTAGGTTTCTTAGCCCCCTGCTCTGCTCACTTTATACCTATGATTGTGTGGCTTGGTACGACACAACACCTTCTACAAATTTGGTGACGATACCAAATTTATGATGATTGTATATAAAGGGGCTATGAGTCAGCATGCAGGAGGGAGAGTGAATGGTGCACCAACAACAACTTTGCACTCAATGTCACCAAACCAAGGAGCTGGTTGTTGACTTCAGGAAGGGAAAACCAGAGGTATATGATCCAGTAATCATTGGGGGAATCAGAGTGAGCAAATTTAAGTTCTTGGAAGTCACTATCTTGGAGGACAACTTCCTCAGGAGTTTGCAGAAGTTTGGTATGACATCGGAAACCCTGGCAAATTTCTACAAATGTGTGATGGAAAGTGTACTGACCAGATGCCTCATGGTTTTGTATGGGGATACCAATGCCCTGAGCAGAAATCCCTGCAAAAGATCGTGGACACAGCCCGGGACATCACAGGTAAACCCTCCTCACCATGGAGAATATCTACAGGGAAAGCTGCCATTGGAGAGCAGCAACAATCATCAAGGATCTACACTACCCATCAAATGTTCTATTCTCACTGCTGCCAACAGAAAAGAGATATAGGTGCCATGAGACTCACACCACCAGGTTCAGGAACAACTGCTACCCCTCCTCCATCAGACTCCTCAACAACAAACTCAGAGACTTATTGAAGGGCTCTTACTTCATTGATGTCTGTTCTCTTTTCATTGCCCAGTCAATTTGTTTACTTTATTTGTTTACATGTGTACATTGAGTCAATTTTTTTTGCAATCCCAGTAAATGGTAAGTCTGCTGTGCCCACAGGGAAAAGAATCTCAGAGTTGTGTGTGATAACGCGTCTGAATGTGAATAACTTGTCTGCAAGGACTCAAGCCAGTTTTATTATTTTCAAAATCTGAATCCATTGTTTTGAAGTCTATAGTTTTCTTATTTCAAAAATCTTGGTTAGTGGTAGCAAAGAGGTGACAGTTGCCATATCATCCATCAGATCTCTCAACTTTTTTGGGTCTCTTCTTGTGGTTTGAGATGTGGGGAAAGGTGCATGGGGAAGGGTGCAAAACATTGTTATAAAGGAAATTTTGAATAAGTCTTAAATAAGGCATGAATTATTTTGTTTATTGAAGTGCAAATTTCCATGCTATGGATTCTAATCTCTAGCTTTTTGGACTGCCTTATGGTACTATCCAGACTCTGTCAGAGATTCAATGGACTACAACCTGAGTGTCTTTAACAAATTTATTCTTATATGCTTGATGTTTCCCTGAAACTGGAGGCAAAACATTTATCTGTTCTAAATAAACATCTTAAATATCTTTGCATTGCACTTTCAGTTTGCTTCTAACCTCGGATTGGATCATTTATTTTAGTTGCTTTAGATGCATCCATTGATCATTGAAACTGGGGTTAGTCTCCGCAAACCAAAGAAGATTCATATGATAGCGATGCTTTTGACTGAGTGAAGAGGTAGAAATTATCTCCAATGCTTTGAAAATCTATTATGTGGGATAGATTTTAAAGTGATTAATGAAGGAACCAAAGAGTCGAGGGAGCTTTTAGTTTAAATACGGCTTGTGACCTGAAGTTTTGTGTATGGAGGCACAGATGGAAGCAATGTTGACTAAAAGTTATTTCTACAAACATACTTATTCAAAGAGTAATGCATAAATATTTAGAACAAAAATAATTATAAAGCTTGAGGAAAAAGAAGGGGCAGTAATGTTTGCTTCTGTGATCTTCAACTTTATTTTGCCCATGAGTTCTAATCACAAACTCCATTTGCATTGTTGTCTATCTGACTTGCCTTCCAACACCTGAGCTCACAAATGTTTTAAATATTTCTCTCTCAAACTTTTTCAATTAGTCACTGTTTTAACATTTAATTTCCAAATGGAACCTTTTGAATAGTGGGAAGGGAGTGTGTTGTATTACTGCTTTTGCTTGGGAAGGCACAGAATCAATGCCAGTGTTATACCAACAGAAGATCTCCAGCCTAGACATCTGTTGGCATTGACAAAGCTCTTCTGTTTCCACCACTTGCTGTTGGAATAAACTTTGTGGTGATTAAAATCAAAAGTTGTTAAATGGAATGTTGAGGCCAGAAGGCTGTAAAGTCACCGTTTGAAGATGGGATTTTGTTCAAGCTTGCAGTGAGCTTCATTAAAGGGTGTTGGAGGCAGAGATCAGAGTGAAAATCAGATGGAGAACTAAAGTGGCAAATAACCAATGGATTAAAAAAAACCACAGTGCATATATAGAATATATTATATTAAGTTAGAATAAAAGGAAGCAATTTGTTTGATCTGCTTCCTCTTGCAAAAAAATGCAGGAACATGAACTGCTGTGTTATAAAATATGATGGATATTCTCTGGATATTTGCCAATAAGCTGCAAGATCACATTACTGTTGTGAGAAACCACCTGCACATTTATGGGGTGACATTTTTACTGCTGCTGCCTGCATTAGGATTGTCCTGGCAGCTATTTCAACAGCTTTAACTGCATTTATATGGGATATTTAAGATGGGAAATAACAAATGCTAAACTGAATAAGTAATAATCAGGAGGGGTAAGTGAAAACATCAGATTTTAAGATGAAGAGAAAACAAGTAACAGAAATTAATCCTTAGTTGCATATAGAGATTTACCAGTTCCAAAATTGGATTCAATGGGTGCACTGTGGTGATCTTCAGTTGACCGTTCTGTGGAGAACTGTGAGGCAGCTGCAGTGCACAAGTTGGTGTATTCCTGACTTTTTCCCCTGTGCATTGCAAATTAGAAGTCAAGAAAGAGGCAAGGTCAGGTAGTGACACTGACTTCCTGCTCCATAGCTGCTGTCTGAGATCTTGGTTGGTTCACAAATCTTCTCAGCTGAGGCAGCAAAAGACTGAATGAAAACACAAGTACAAATAATTATGTATTAGAACAGTGAACATAGAAAATTACAGCACAGTACACGACCTTCAGCTCATGATGTTATGCTGACCTATATAAATCTACTTTACAAACAATCTGATCCTTCTCTATCTTGCACACATAACCCTCCATCTTTCATGCATCCATGTGATACTCTAAGAATATTTTAAATGTTTCTGTTGTAACAGCCTCCACTACCACCAACAGGCAATGCACTCACTGCCTTTTTAAAAAATTATTATCTCTGACGTCTCCCCAAACTTTCCTTCACTCACCTGAAGTAGATGTTCTCTGGTATTTGTTATTGTCATCCCAGGGAAAAGGTGCTGGCTGTTTACCCTTCACTGTTTCTCATCATGTTATTTATCTCTAAGAAGTCACCTCATCTTTCATCGCTCCAAAGAGAAAAGCCCTAGCTTGGTCAATCTTATTTCATAAGACCATAATGAAACACCCTTAATTATTTTTCCTGACTTAGTTTCTAGCATTTGAGAATGTCAAGTAATTTTTACTATTTTTCAATATTTAAACTTATTTTTCTTGGAATCTTTTGTCTTTTAGTGTTATTTTAGTGTCTTTGAGCAGAACAGAATCAGCCAGCTGAGGGCAAGTTGTTGTTTTGCAAGATGGTTGAGGCAGTGACACCTCAAGAGCATGGAAAGTAAGTGTCCTCTCAGGAAGAGTGAAGTATGAAGTCCTCTACTTTTGAGTTCTCCAGGGGAGAATTTCCAAAACTACTCATAATCAGTAAAATTATAAAGGAAATCAGAGCCTGGTTTTTGGGAAACATTACACAAGGTGGCTCTATTAGCTTTGCGGTTAGCATAATGCTATGACATACAGCACCAGCGACCAGGAATCAAATCCGCAACTGTCTGTAAGGAGTTTGTACCTTTT
Source organism: Narcine bancroftii (assembly GCF_036971445.1). Classification (NCBI taxonomy): domain Eukaryota; kingdom Metazoa; phylum Chordata; class Chondrichthyes; order Torpediniformes; family Narcinidae; genus Narcine; species Narcine bancroftii. Next base: position 283,461,842 of record NC_091470.1, read on the forward strand.
CTCTGTGTCTGTGTGGGTTTCCTTCAGGTACTCTGGTTTTCTACTAGCCTTCAAAATGTACCAGAGCTGTAGTTGGATGTAATTGGGTGGCATGGGCTCGTGGGCTGTAAGGGCCTTTTATCATGCTGTATATCTAAATTTAAATGTAAAATAATGCCTTAATAGGCTTGGGTTTTCCAAGACTTCAGTCACTGAGATGTAACATTGTACTGGAAGATAATTACCCATTCGTGATCATCATTGTTCCCAGAAAGTCAGACTGTAGTCTGCAACTTCAGAATCAGAATTTTTATTGTCAGGGACAAGTTTTGAAATTCGGTGTTTTACGATAGCATCATAGAGCAAACATTCATATTATAACCATCTTATAACATTAAAAAAATAAAAATAATAGAGCAGGCAAAGTGAGGCAGTGATCATTCCGAATCTGATGGCAGTGGGCAGGAAGCTGTCCTTGTGCCATTGAGTGCTCGTCTTTAGGCTCCTGTACCTTTTTCCCTGATGGTATCAGAGTGATGGGGGTCTTTGAGAATAGAGGCTGCTTTTTTAAGATACAGCCTCATGTAGATCAATAGAGTGAAGTCTGGTTCCTGTGATGTCGCAGGCAAAGTTCACATCCCTCTGGAGTTTATTCTTGTCCTGAGAGTTGGTGCCTCCATGCCAGGCAGTGATGCAACCAGCCAGAATGCTCTCCATGGTACATCTGTTAAAGTTTACAAGGGTCTTCAGTGACCTACTGAATCTCCTCAGACACCTCACAAAGCAAAGCCACTGGTGAGTCTTCTTTGTGTTTGCATCAACGTCGAGGCTCCAGGACAGATCCTCGGAATTGTTGACACCCATAAATTTGAAGTTCTTGGTCCTCTATATTACTGAGCCCTCAATGAGGACTAGGCCATGTTTCCCTGACATCCTCCTGATGTCCACAATCCTCTACTTGGTTTTGCTGATGTTGAACACAAGGTTGTTGTTGTTGTTACACCATTCAACAAGTTGATCCATCTCCCTCCTGTACGCCTCCTCATTGCCATTTGCAACTGTGGTGTTGTCAGTAAACTTGTAGGTGGCATTGAAATTGTGCCTGGCCACACAGTCATGGATGAATAATGAGTAGATCAATGGGCTAAGCACGCATCCTTGGGGTGCATCTGTGTTGATAATCAGTGAAGAGGAGACATTGTTTCCAATTTGTACTGACTGGCCTTCCAATGTGAAAGACAAGGATCCAATTGCAATGGGGTACAGAGGCCTAGAGTTTGTAGCTTCTTGACTAGCACTGAGGAAATAACGGTATTGAAGGCCAAGCTGTAGTTGATGAAGAGCAGTATAAATGCTGTTTTTGAGGTGATCCAGAGCTGAGAGGAGAGCCAGTAATATTGCAACTGCTGTGGAGCCATTGTGATGACAGGCATGAGCAGTAGCACCGTGGAATCATACTGCATGGAACAGGTCCTTCATCCCAACTCATCCAGGCAGACTAAGCTGGTGGTTTGGGTCAGACCTATTTACCTATAGTTGATCCACATCCTTCTGAACTATTCCTATCTATATATCTGTCCAAATGTCTTTTGAATGTTAAACTCGTACTCACTATTCTAGCTTCCTTTCTGGCACATTCCAAATACGCACTACCCATTGATGACCCTTGATAATAAATGGCATCAAGCTTCTTTCATGTGATTGGAGACACCTTCAGTTGCAAAGAGGTAATTACAAATAGTACCATCCTGATACATGAGAGCAGGTTTGTAGTCTACAAGCCTATCATCAGACCGTACTTTATAATTTGCTGGAGAATATAATGATGCGGTTATATTCTGAAACCTCAGGTTTAATTGCATTTTTATATTGCAGTGCAGAAACTTCCTTTGGGGCAGAAGTAAAATGTTGTCCATATCACGTCGAACTGAGAGTGTATATCTATTATTTAATTCCAAGTTAACATTGGGACAATGGATGCACAAGGCACATGTTTTGCTCATCACCTTGGTAAAGCAGCAAACACTGCCAAATATGCAGAAGACTTTGACTTGAAGCATACAAATTGAAAGTTATGAATCTTGCTCAAATTTCACCTAATAATTTGCAAGTAGCTGACATGTGGAAACCAGTTAAAACAGAAATCAACTTGGAAAGTGTGTATTGATTTGGGTCCTGACTTCATGTGGGGAAAGTGTCTCCAGTGTTACCATTACATTGAAGGCAATTGAATTGATCTCCTTAAAGATTTCCCTTACTCATTTATAAAGAATAGTTTTGTGATTTTGATGCGCAAGAGGTTCAATTTTTTAAAGCTCTGTTGGCTGTAGGAACTGGCCAATATAGCATCTAATTCATGACCTGCAATTTTGGCTTCAAAAGTAATGCCATGTGACCAGCATGTGCTGGTCTTATTATATCAAACAATTATTTAAACACCGTCCCTTGTTGGAGTTTCTAATAAAACAATTGGGGACTGCTCACTCACTTCAGGTAAACAATGGCTTATCTAGGGAAAATAGTGCCAATGGCAAGCACTGAAATTGTGCCTCCTGTTAAAACTCTCTTCGATCCTTCACCCCGGAACCATCCTTTACTGCCGCCACACTTTGCTTTCCCTTGCTGTCTTCACCACTTTGTGTTGGATATATTGAGATATTGGAAAATAACCTTAAAAAAAAACGACACACCTCCAGTTGGGCTATGATATGGAGCAGACATCCTTGTCATAGCTCTGTACCTTCAGTATAATTTTCCCCCTGTTTAGTTTTCTTGAATCTTTTGAATTGGTGTTGAATTGCATACTCTATATTAGAAATGGATACGATTAATCAGAATATTACTTTTAGTATACTCAATGTTGTTTTGGAATCTAACAGTTGTTTTGTTATTGTTTCAGAGAAATTACACAATAAAATGGTGGTTTTCACAAATGTTTATGCTCCCAATGTTGGAGATCCGGGGTTTTTGAAAACATTTTTACTTCCTTGCCAGATTTAAGTTTATACTCACTTATTCTAGGCAAAGATTTCAACTGTTGATCGGACTCTACCCTGGATCATTCATCTTTGAACCCAGCTATATTATACAAATCTTCCCTATTAATACATTACTTTTTAAAATCAAATCATGGCATTTCAGATGTTTGCCATTTGTTTTATCCTACTAATAGAGAGTATTCTTTCCCCCCACCCTGTTTATCACAATTACTCACACTTTTTTATCGATAATCATCTAATTTCATTAATTCATTCTTGCAAATACCACAGTATTGTAATATCTGACCATGCCTCTGTAACAATGTCACTGAATCTTTCTCATTTTCCTCAAAATAAAAGTCACTGGCACTTTAATTCAGTGTTATTATCAGAAAATAACTTTGTTAAATTTATGCAAGAACAGTTTTTTTAAACTAATGTCTCTTTGGAGACATCTCGTTTTGTTATATGGGGTACTTCAATGGTGTTTCTTAGAGGGAAAATTATTTCATATACTGTTAAGAAGGAAGATTAATAAAGAAAGATCTGAATTAATTAAACAAATTATAAATTGGATCAATAGTATGCTCAAACTTAAAAACAGTTGTATATAAAAAATATGCATTGAATTTAAAACTAAATTTGATCTTCTTACAACATACCCAGCCGAATGACAACATTTGAAATATAAAAGTCAATTTTACATTCTTTATGATAAATTTGGTAAATGTTGGTCAATTAATTGAGAAGTTTTGGTGCTAGAAGTCACATCATAAAAATTCATAAAGATAATGGTACTATGACTTCAGATCATTTGGAGATAAATGATGCATTTAAAAGATTCTAATCCAAACTATATTCTTCCAAATGTATGAATATTTGGAATTTGATGAAAAATTGTTTAGATCAATTGAATATCCACAAGATTTCTTCAGATAATCAAATCAGTCTCGACATATCTAACTTGCAAGAGGAAATAATGGTTGCTATTTCCTCATTAAAATCTGGAAAGGTCCCTGGACCCAATGGGTTCCCAGTAGAAATTTTCAAATTATTTTCTCAATTGCTCACACCTTACCTAAAGGTGGTTCATTTAGACAGGGTAAACTTCCAGGCTCATTTAATGAGGCATTCATATCTTTAGTTGTGAAGAAAGGTAAAAACATAACCGAATGTTCCTCCTGTAGACCAATCTCCCTATTGACTGTTGATGCTAAAATTTTAGCCAATAGAATGGAAATATTTTACCCTCAGTTTTTTCTGAAGATCAAATGGGGTTTATTAAAAACTGATTATCTTATTTTAATATATGTCACTTTTTGCTTTCTGGAAAACTCCTGAGTGTATTCTTTCATTGGATGCTGAAAAAGCTTTTAATTGGATAGGATGGACATATCTGTTTACAACCCTTGAAATTTTTAATTTTAGTTCTGATTTTATTACATGGGTTAAACTATTGTATTCAAGTCCATCTGCCATAATTCTTAGTAACTTGCACCAAGATCATCTTTTTAATCTGTAATGTGGCCCTTATCAAGGATGCCTGTGAAGCCCTTTATATTTGATCTGGTGATTTAACCATCGGCAGTTGCATTTCGTGAGTGCAAGGGCATCTTGGGTAAATGGCAGAAATCTTGGGTAAATCCAGCCACCATTGCTTTCATAATTTAGTCAATTCTCAGGATATAAATTGTATATGTGTAAAAGTGAACTTCTTCCATTGAATTTTTCTGCAGCAATGTGTGGTGGTTCTCCATTTAAGATTGTTAAAAACCAGTTTACCTACCTTGGTATTACAATTACAAAAACTCATAAACATCTTTTTTATGGAGAATTATCTTGCTATGCTTAAACAAGAGAAACATTCCCTAACCCAATGGTCACTTTTGCTACAATTCTAGTTGGCTATATAAATTCTATTAAAATGAATATTTTGCCTACATTTTTACATCTTTATCAATCTGTTCCAATATTTGTTCCTAAATCATTTTTTTTTATTTACTTGACTCGGTGATATTGTCTTACATATGGAAAGCTCAGCATCCTTACCTTAATTATGTTCTTCTGCAGAGATTTTTTTGAACATTTTATTTAAAACTTTTTTAGACCATACATGTAGTCAAATACAAAATTTAAAAAATACTAAGACATAAGTAGACAAATTTAAGCTGCATGATGGTCGTAAGCCAAACCCTCCATAACCCCACACCCACCCAAAAGACACTGAGAAAAAGAAAGACTGAGTGAAAAAATAAGAAAGGTTGCTGGAAAGGGCTGTTCATTCCACAGATTTCAATTCATTTAATAGCCTTCTTTGGAGATGGTTAACATGGACTCGAGGACTGGAAGAAACTCAACTAAAGATTTACACCTGAGATCTGGAAATATGGTCTCAATATTTTCAGAAATGTCATATTTATTTCTGAGGTTATAAGTAATTTTCTCAAGGGGAACACATTTCTGCATTCCAGTGTGCCGTACTTAGATGGGAGTAAGTCTTCCAAGTAACTGCAATACACTTTCTGGCCACTGCCATTGCAATTTTAACAAATTCAACTTTATATTTAGATCATTTCAATTTTGGACTTACCCCGATGATATTTCCCAGTAAAAACAATTCTGGATTTTGTGGAAATGGAATTCTAATGATCTGTTCTAAAAAAAAATACATTCCTAAATCCATCCAAAAAGGTGTCACTTTTGAACCTGATCAAGTTGAGTGTAAGAAAGTTCCTACCTCCTCGCCACCTCTAAAATATTTATCTGATAAGTCTGACTTTTGCTCATTTCTGTTGCATGAGATATAACTGATGCAGAAAATTGATTTGTACAAATCTATATATTATTGTATTTGTCATACTGTCCTTGCATAAATCAGACCAGTTTTGCTCATCAATACTTACATTTAAGTTTGATTCCCATCCCTGTTTAGACTTGTGAACCCCTGTTTAGGGGCTCCCATTTGAAGTAAGAAATACATTGCTGAAATGAATCAGAGTCTCCAGATCACTAGATTTTGATTTTAAAAAATCATTGTTGGTCCCAATGTTTCCCTTGTATATCTTAATAGAACATAGCAGATGATTGTGTATTTAAGGATTCTGTATTAATTTTTAATTGTTTAAATTATATAAGTTGCCCCTGCTCGTAGCAATCCTCAATATATCTGGTCCCTTTACAAGACCACGTCTCTAAAATTTTACTACCCCTCATAAAAGCGATAAGCCTGATTTGAATCAGAGGTGTTTTAGGAGATAGACCCCCTTTTATTCCAATCTTTTATTTTATACCAAATATTAACTATATGTTTTAACAAAGGTGCGGGGAGGGGGAGGGGGACCTTCTCACCAGATATTAATTTCACTTCCCACTTTTATATGTATATAAAAAATAAAATTTTCTGATATTCTCTCTCCTTTGTCTCCTTCTTCAAAAAAAGGCAGTAAAAAATCTTATCTGCGCCATACAATAATAATTTAAACATTTGGGAGCTGTAAACCTCCAAAATCATATTTCCATGATAATTTTTCTAAGGAGGCTCTGGACATCTTGCCTTTCCAGAGGAATTTCCTGACATTTACTTAACTCCTGAAAAAAAAACTATTGATTAATGGAATGGGTGATGTTTGAAATAGGACTGAACTCTTTGAAATATATTCAGTTTGACACATTTAACTCTTCCAACTAATGTAATTGATAAAGCTGTCCACCTGTTCAAGTCTTCTTTAACCTTTTTAAGCAAAGGTAAGTAATTTAATTTATATGAATTCTTTAAATTGTTATCTGTACGTATTCTTAAATATTTTATCCCATTTAACGGCCACTTAAATTGAGTGTCTCTTTGGCACTGAGTATAATTCTCTTCTATAAGTAGCATAATTTTGGTTTAACCCCAATTTATTTTGTAATCTGTTACTTTCCCATAATCTTCCAGTTTTGACTACAGTTTCTGTAACAAAGTTACTGGCTTTGTCAAATATAACAACACATCATCAGCAAAGAGATGTATCTTATATTCCTCCTGGTTAATCCTGAATCCCTTAATATCTGGATCTTGCTGAATTGTTTCTGCAAGCGGTTCTATAGCTAGAATGAAAAGAGCCAGAGATGGTGGTCATCCTTGTCTACTAGATCTTGTCAACTGGAATGGTGAAGAGACTTGTCCATTTGTCACTACTTTGGCTTTCAGATCATTGTACAATTTATTTTAAAAATGCCCTAATCAAACTCTTTCCAGTAATTAAATAGAAAGCCCCACTCCAGTCTATCAAATGCTTTTTTTTTGCATCCTAGGCCACAGCTACACTCCGATCACCTCTCTTTTGTGCCAGATGAATTATGCAAACAATCTACTTACATTATTGGCAGATTGTCTCTTTCTCACAAAGCCTGTGTGGTCCATATTTATTAATTTCAGCAAGAAATTCTCTGATCTATTTGCCAAGGGTTTGGGAATAATCTTATAATTTGAATTGACCATAAGATGATGCTTTTAATGGATGTCTGTTTTTCGTATGACGGTAATTATTGCTGTTGAGAATGATTCTGGGAGGGTATGTGTTTCTGATGCCTGATCTAACACCTTCAATAAAAAAAAGGAATCAGCAAATTTTTAAATTCTTTATAAAATTCAAGGGCAAAATCATCCTCTCCCAGCGATGTATCAACATGCAAAGACCCAGTGCCTCCTTCACCTGTTCTTCCAGGTCTAACTTTGGAAGTCTAATTTCTGAGAGAAACTCTTCTACCTTATGAATGTCTCCTTGATATTCTGATTGGTATAACTTGGAGTAAAATTGCCGAAAAGCCTCATTAATATTCACATTTGTTTTTATTGATCGTTCTTGAGACCTGCTGTGCTTTCAACTGCCAAGAAAGTACATTGTGGGCTCTTTCTTCTAGTTTATAATACCTCTGTTTAGTTCTTGTTATTGCTTTTTCTATATATTTTTACAGTGTGATACTTAAATTCTTTATTAATAAGCTGTGTATGCTTCTCTTCAGAACCCCTCATTTAAAGGTCCTTTCCCAAATAAATATTTATCTTTCCATTTGCTGCATCTGTCTTTTATATTCCTTCCTGATTTTAGAAGTATAGCTTATAATTTGTCCTCTTAAATATGCCTTCAGAGAAATAGTTGAATTGCAGTCGGTCTCAAAAAATACATGAATTTGTCTCATAATAAAATCACAGCAGTCTTGAGACAAATTATGTTATATTTTGTATTGTATATAGATATGCTTTTGGAAGATAAATTGTGGCAGGTTTTTTTTAAAGAGTAGGTCACATACAAACACTTCAAAACAGATATCAGACAAAATGCAAGAGCTTGGCTCAAGCCAGACGGTCCAGGCTCCGAGTGACTTTGCAAAAACTTTGGAGAATGCCTATAAGGACTTCACAAATAGGTGTTAATGTGGAGTAATGGATTATTGTTTTGGAAAGCAATTGTTTTGGAAACAAGCTCAGAAGATTAGGTCCTGTGCTGGCAGTCTGAGTGCAGTTGGCTGTTCTAAGAGGGTTTTGTGGTTTTCTTTGAGTGAGAGAGAGAGAGAAAATTCAGTTCTACAGTTCAGCAGCAGCAGCTGGAACTGGAACAGGACAAGCTGGCAAGCTTGTGGAAAAACCCATTTGGAAGACGGGTTGTGAGTTCTTAATTGAGTCGTTGTGGTCCACATAAGAGGAGATAGCTGGCTGTATAATGTTTCTCCTGAAATAAGAGAAATAGAAAAGGAACTCTGTGGTGACCTGAAAGAAATAAGTTATCATCTGGAAAGCCCTGATGGGGCAAGTTTCTTTGGCAAGACACTGAGGTGACTGATCAAAAGGAATCAGCTTGTGTCCAACAAGCAACAAATTTTTCTCTGAAAACTGACAAGAACCTTCCTGAGCAGTAACCATTTACCTTTCAAGCACCAAAGCCTGGTGAAGATTTATAAATGTTAAATTCTGTGTACAGTGTAAGAATTGCCTGATACCAGTGAACTTGGAGGAGTGATAAGTGAAATTGGACGTGAATCAAAGAACTTTTCTGAACTAGTATACATATTGCATACACATGCACAGAATTAGAAGGGGATAAAGTTAGGTTGTTAAGTTGATAGTAATAAGTTAAAGTTTAGTCCTGTTTTTATGTTTAAAGAAAATTACAAGTAACTTTTGTTTAAGTAATCATTTGTCTTGGTGAATTTCTATTGCTGCTGGGTTTTGGGGTCCTCTGTGCCCATAACATTTGGGGGATCGTCTTTTCAGATTGAAAATTTGAGTTTTGGGATCTTGGAGTTTTTGTGATTTATTAGTTAATTGGTTTTTCCAAGCTAATTTAAAGCTTGTATGTGCGGAAAACAACAGCAATGGATGTTAGTACATTTTTGTCACAACCATCACCTCTGGAGTTGCAGAGCAAGAGAAAAGAGGAACTGATGGTTATTTCTAAGGCAATAAAGCTGACTGAAGTCAAGCATTGGATGAGGAAAATACAAATGCAGAGGATTATAGTGAAATTTTATATAGGTGAGGGAAAATATTATATAGATGAGAGACTTCGAAATTTTTCCGGAGGGTAGATCTGTTAAATTGCAATTGGAATTGAAGAAATTGAGGGTGTTGGAAGAAAGAGAGAAACAGAACTTGGAGTTGCAGAAATAACAAAAGTGAGGCAGATAAAGGTGAAAAACAAAGAAGAAGCAGAAAACAGAGGCAGTAGGAATTGTGTCTATTTGAATAAAAAGAATAATCTTCTCAGTTAGAGGAAGCTGAAAAACTGAGCAAGGAAATTGAAAGGGACAGATGGTTTCAATTAGAAAAATTGAGATGGAGGGAGGTAAGAGAATTGAGGCTGTAACTCCTGGGGAGAAGTTTTTGGCTAGTAGAGAGGTAAATCTAGTTCCTCCTTCTGATGAGGGAGATATAGATACATATTTTCAGCTTTAATGAAAAGGTTGATGAGAGCTCAAGATGGCCAAAAGAAAAATGGCCTCTTATGCCCCCAAGCATATTGAAAGGAAAAGCACAAATTGCATACTCTAGTTTGACTACAGAGCAAGTGGCAAATTATGATACTGTTAAACAAGCAGTATTGAAAGCTTACGAGTTGGTTCAAGAACCATATAGACAAAAAAAAATTAGGAGTTTGGTGAAAACATGGAACCAATTTTATAGATTTTGCTCTGGGTTATGTTTTGACTATAGATGCACCTCAAAATGAATAAAGATTTTGACAATTTAGAGAATTAATATTAATAGAGGAAATTAAAAGGTGTGTCCCAAAGGAGATTAAATTATATGTAGATGAGAGAGACGTGGGGACGTGGCAGCGAAAGGCAAGATTAGTGGATGAATTTGCCCTGATTCACAAAAATAAATTCCAGAATAGTAAGCATTTTCAGGGTTAATGTGTGCACAGATTAGTTAGACTGTTCAGAGGGTTGATGTGGGCAGACTAGTAAGCCTGAAATTACATCTGGGGAGAATGTTAAGAGAAAAGATGAAGGTAAGGTGGGAAAGGACAGAACTTCTGGATTTGTATGTCATTTTTGTAAGACATGTTATTGTGAATTGTCTTGTATTGAAAAAGAGATGCGAAAAGGAGGTTTTACCAGAAACATGTATTCAGACAGTTGAATTTGGACAGAGCAGATATTCCAAAACTGATAAGAGTGCTATGGATGTTTTCAAACCTTTTTTTTTCAGAGGGTTTTGTTTCAGTAAAGGAAGGAGAATCACAGTTTCTGGTTAAAATTCTTAGAGATACTGGAGCTGCATAGTCACCGTTGTTGGAGAATGTTTTAACTCTGGATCAAAAAAACTGACACAGGGGAGACTACTTTAATTAAAGGAGTTGGATGTGAGGTAGAGTCAATATCTCTTCACAACATAGTGCTGAATTCAGAATTAGTTAAAGGACCTGTGTAGTAAGAGTTATTTCAAAGTTACTGATGCAAGGAGTCTCATTTTTATTAGGGAATGATTTGGCAGAGGATAAAGAAAATTAAAAGGAACATTTGTTTAAGAAACCATTTGACTTGATGAAATTTTATTGCTGCTGCGTTTGGGGGTCCCGTGGGCCCATAACAGTCTAATCTTCTCAACAGTGAAGAATTAAAATGCCATCTATAGATCAATTTTTCTTTATCTGACATCATGATAGTTAATATAAGAGGTGAGTGATCTGATAAAATTCTTGCTTTATATTCATAATCCATGATCCCACCCTGTAATTGGGCTAATATTGAAAAGAAATCAATCCTAGAATAGGAATTGTGTCTATTTGAATAAAAAGAATAATCTTTCTCAGATGAATCCTTCTCCAGGCATTCATTAAATTCAGCTCTCTCCTTATTCTCAAAGTGCCTTTTGCCCTTCTCACTGCCTTTGTTAATCTATCTAGAATTGGGTCCAGACAAAAATTGACATGTCCTCCTACTAAAATATTTTCATAGACTTCTGCCAAATTAAGAAATGTTTCATGAATGAACTTTCCATCCTCAACATTTGGCGCATATAGATTCATGAAGGTCCAGGATTCTGAATATATTTGACAGTGCACTATTGCATACCTAGCTGCTGGAGCTATTACTGCATCTTGTATTTTAACTGGAAGGCATCAAGGTCATCACTCCTCTTGCTTTTGAACTGAACAAGGAAGCAAATACATGGCCAACCCAGTCCCTTTTTAGTTTTTGATGCTCTTTTTCAACTAAATGATTTTCTTAAAGGAATGCTAAATCAACTTTTTTTTAATATGTGCTAACTCTCTTTCTCTTCACTCATCCCATTCAAACCATTAACATTAAAACATAAACTTGACTGTATTATTCATCTCTATAAAAGCTAATTATTCTCTTTATTCTCCATCATCCCCTCTCCCCATGTGTCTTCTCCAAAAAGTTGCCTCCAGCAAACCAAGTAGGAAAAGAAAGAATATAGTTGAAATAAACTTAACATAATGTGTACTATCTATAATAATTAAGCAAATCCCCTCCCCCACTAGAGTTGTTATTCTAGTATACAATGCTACCGTCCTCCACATTTTATGGGTTGTGGGAAATGATATGACGGGAATCAGGTTCTCATCACCCTAACCAGTCCCCCAAGAAAATTCTCTATATGATAATTACTCAATTTTTTTTATACAAAAGTAATAACTAAATAAAATAGAAAAATATGAAGTTGTGATGAATTAATAATTCCACTGGTCTAACAATCTGCAATGTTTCCACAAACTCTGCTGCAAGTTTAAAGTCTAAAAATAATTATTTCCATCACTCAGCAGAATATGTTCCAAAGTTGCTGGATGTCTCAGCACAAACTTTTAGCCTTTCTGCCCGGACTGAATTCTCGTCTTGGTCTCAACAGTGCCACACTTCTACCTAGATAGAAAAATACTCCATATTCCAGCAGACCTCCTCTCTCTATTGCTCCTTTCACCACTGCATCCAGTATGTTCTCTCTGTCTTGATGTCTTAAGCATTTAATCAATATAGAGTGTGGTTTTTGATCTGGTGCTGGTTGTGGTATAAGGGATTCATGTACCCTTTCAATTATAATGTTTTTCTCCAACCTTTTCTGCTCCCAGCATTCTGGGTATCCATTTTTGAAGAAATGAATAGGATCTGGACCTTCCATACCTTCTTTAAGTCCAACAATCTTGATATTATTCCTTCTACTAAAATTTTCTAGTGTATCCAATTTTTCCCATATTTGGTTCCTTTCAGTGGCCCATGCTCTACTTTTTCCACGCTTTCCTTTACATCTTCCATTCCATCTTCTATAGTCTTAATTCTTGCATCTAAGTTAACATGGCAATTTGCATATTGTTCACAACCTTAAGTTATTGTTTTTTTTTAATTTAAAATTCTCATTTCTCTTATTACATCTTCAAGAGAACTCTGAGCCTTTTTGGTGTTTTCCTTTTCCAAACACTAGAGCTTTCTTCCATGTAGCTTGTTATTCTTCTTACTCTGCACTGTTATCACTGTCCAGTGAGTCTGTTATGACTTCATCCTCGTCCATGTCCTGTTGTAGCAGTTGGAATCTACTTGTACTAACAAAAGCACTAGCTGTGCCAGCAGGTGGTGGAGATGTAGCTCCAGTCACCCCAGTGGGCGAGCTACTCACGTGAGGGGCAGGTCAAACTCCAGCCCCAGGCTGCTTCTGGCTGCAGGCCTCTGGTCCCGTTCTCCTTCAAATGATCGTTGACTCCAGAAGACTCCATTACCAGAGCTTCCAACACCCAATGTACCGTCCCCTCAGTGGTTAAGGTAAAAGTACTAACAGCAATTATTCTCTCACTTCTCTGAAAAGTATTCTGTTTGAAATAAATCAGACAAGGGATGTTGGGGGAGTCAAGTTTGGGGCAGGGTTGGGGGGGGGGGTGAATAATTTCCAGGCTCTGCCCCTCTGGAGCCCAGGACATGTGCCCTGGCTGCCATACCCTAGGTGCGCCTATGGGTAAACATCAGGGATTTGGGGGTCTGGTTGGTTTCTTAATGGTCTGTCAAGATCCAGTGATCTGTAAAAGGGATATTGTATTTGTAAACATTTTAGTCTCAATCATCAAAGACCCACACCACTCAGCACACACTCTGTTCTAATTGCTGAAATCAGTAAAGAGGTCTAGGTGCCACAAGACTTGCACCACCAGGTTCAGGAAGAGATGCTCCCCCTCCACCATCAGATTCCTCAATGACAAGCTCAATCAGAGTCTTATTTAAGGACTCTTATTTGTGCACTTCATTGATTTTTAAAAAATTCTCTCTGTATTGTACAGTCAGTTGTTTACATTCATTATCTGTTTATATTTCTTTATTTATTTACATATGTATGCTGTGTACGGGTTTTTTTTTGCACTACCAATTAGTGGTAATTCTGCTGTGCCAACAGGAAAAAAAATCTCATGTCATATATGTACTCTGACAATAAATCTGAAATCTTCTCTGCATTAATGGTTGGTTATAAAAAAAACTTTTTTTTCATGTTTTTTTTAAATCTGTCAATAGTTTCTGTATTTGTTTTCACTCTGCTGGTACTTTAGTAAATCCAGTTAAAGAACAAGAGGCACGATACAAAAACATAGAAACAAGATCATGAGTAAGGAATTCACCAAAATCCAACAGTAATTAGAGGAAAGAGTTCATGTATTTTGCATAGAGGAAGAATACAAGAGATAAGTTAATAGCTGATTGAAATCCATGGCTAATCACTGATAAGATCACAAAAGTATCATGTACCAGTCATGAAACCCTAAAAAAATTTCTCAGTGGGGGGCGGGGGGAAGGTTGACTTATATGCTGGATATACTTTTGAGATCTTAAGTTCACCGATAAAAGCAGATTGACATTAGATACAAGTCGATGCTGGAAGCACTTTCCCACTGCTGGCACTGCCGTTCCCCGACATTTCCCCACTGCTGGACATCGCCATAATCGCTCCTACCTGGGACCCTGAGGTTGATGTCATCGCTCCCACCTGGTAGTCCAAAATTCCTGCTCCTGCTGGGAGTACAATGTCAGTGCTCCAGCTCCATGGGCAACAATCACCGCTGTTGCCTGGTAGGCCCAGATTTCTGTTCCTGTTTGGAGCACGATGTGACCGCTCTAGCTCCGTGGGCTGTCGCCGTTTCTGTCTGGTAGGCCGAGGCTTTTTTTACTTACATAATTTATAGCTTTATTACTTGTGATTGGGACTTTTTTTTAAAAAAATTGGGTATTGCTGGAAGGCCTGCACATCCCGAAAAATGGGGGAGATTTATATGCCAGATATACCATAAAACCCTTAAAAAGAGGCTGAAAGATGGGGGTCAACTTGTATGTCAAAATATATGTTGTGTTTTTTTTAAGTCAAAACATCAATGTGACAAAATCCATTTGCAGGAGTTTGATCCCTATTTTGTATGCTATCACAATTTATCGGATGTATGATGTTTAAAATAGGATTTCAGAGAGGACTGAAAAGTTTTACCATGTTTTGCAAGTACCCTATCAACCTCTATTCACATGGTGGTGATTGGAGGATGCGTGGGGGGGAGGGGGAGGGAAAGGGGGAGTCTTCAACAGTTTGAATCTCATTAACCATCACTGGTAATATCTGTCAACTTTTTCTTAATGACCATATTGGCAAATTTTCTACTTAGAAAAGGAGGTCTCTATCCTTTGCTGTGTCTTCTGATGCAGGGCCTGGAATGATTCAATATTAAAGAGACCACCCTTAGATATGTCCGCAATGTGTTCCACTGACCTGGTTCCATTACATCTTTTTCTATCTTTAAAAAAAGAATCTGCAGTCTTTTGAGACATGTGCCTTACCAGATTTGATTTTGACTGAATATGTCCTATGATTGCTCTACCTGGAACTTTGAAAAGATGTGTCAGACTCTTCCTAGTGGTGTATGATTGGAATGTCTCTGCATCTTCTCCTGGCCTTGTTATCCCAGAATTGAAACTTGGGGTTACATTGAAATTCCTCTCTTTCCACATTGCCATGATATTTTCAATATATTCATTCTGCATTTTTTTTTAAAGAGTAGGAAGGAAAAATTTAAATTTTGTTAGAAAGTACATAAATATTTGCTAAATGTTTTTCTATAAATTACTTCTAATGATACAAGTTTTTTTAAAACTTGAATTATCTGAGATTACAGCAGGATTTAGATCAGTGCTTTTCAAACTTTTTCTTTCCACTCACATACTACTTTAAATGATCCTTGTGCCATAAGTGCTCTGTGATTAGTAAGGGATTGCTTAAGGTGGTATGTGAGTGGAAAGAAAAAAGTTTGAAAACCACTGTTTTAATCACACCTAATTGACTTATTATGTGCACGGTTTCATAATTCCAAAGGAAATAGGCCAATGACAATTTTTCTCAAGCAAAATATTGGGACTATAGAGCATTGATTCTCAACCTTCCCTTCCCACTCACATGCCACCTGAAGTAATCCCTTACTAATCACAGGGCACCTTTGGCTTAGGGATTACTTAAGGGTACGTGAGTATAAAGAAAACTCTTGTAAACCACTGATTTAGATGAACTGAGAAAGGAATGGCAGGTGAAGTTTAACTTGGACAAATATGAAGTATTGCATTTTGCTAGCTTAAACCAGGGCTCTGTAAGGGTGATGGTACAAGATTACACTTGGAATGTGTGTGCAGTTTTGTTTGCCCAACTATAGGAAAGATGTTACTAAACTGGAAATGGTGCAGAGAAGATTAACGAGAATGTTACTGGAAATGGCATATTTAAGCTGTAATGAGATAATGATAGGTTTGGACTTGAATAATTAGGAGCAGGAGTATGCCATCTGGCACTCTGCCACTTGGATTTATTCCTGGTCTGATCCCCATTACCCTTAATTCATTATTCTTCAAAAATCTATCCATCATATGACTTTTTCTTGGGCAGAGAATTCCATTGATTCACTACTCTCTGTGAGAAATACCTCTTTAAATCTACTCTCTCTCTCATCTTGGTATTCCCTAGTTTCAGTCTCATCTGCTACTGGAAACAACCTCCCTCCTTCTATCTTATCTATTCTTTTCATAATTTTATATATGATCCCCATACGTTCTCTCTGGAGTGTAAGAGACTGAGGGGTACTTCATGGAGGTATATAAAATCTCAAGGGGAATAGACAGGGTAAGTAGTCATAATTCTTCTCCAAGGGTAGGCGAATCTAAAACTAAAGAGTGTGGCAGGCTAATCCACTCTGTAAGAAAACTGAGTCACGGAGATGAGGACTGGCAGGAGGCAGAGAGCCCCAATATACTGGGTGCGGTTCCAGCTCTTGGAGCTGACGTTATAAGGTTCGGGAGTCACAAGCATTATTGGGTTCTGAGGGATTTAAACACGTGTGAGAGTTATATTAAAGTCAGTTGGTTTAGTTCTCTCACAGCTCTGTGTGGTTTGCTCGCTGCACCTCTTTGTGTCTACAGTGGTGACCCCAATGGGCCCAAGAGGCAAGTTTGGACCTACAATGAACGATGCTAATGTACAGAGTGCAGTCTCACTGAAACTACTTACATTTTGGACCTCACAGCCTATTGTCTGGTTTGAGCAGGCTGAGGCCTAATTCCATGTCAGGGAGATGACCGAGGACATCATGAAGTATTACTATGTGGTCATCTCACTCAACCATGAGACAACTGGAAGAATTATCGATTTCCTGCATCCATCCCCTAATGTTGCCAGGTATGAGGTTTTAAAGCGCTCCTCATTTGTATTTTCAGCCTTAACTGCCATGAACAAGCAGTGCGCCTGCTAACATGGATGGCCTAGGTGACTGATCGCCAACTGCTTTCATGAATAACATGGTGGCCCTCATGGACAACCTCAAACCCTGCGTGCTATTTGAGCAAATATTCCTGGAGGAAATGACAGAAGACAATCATCTGCTCCTGACAAATAATGATTTCGAACTCCCCCCCCCCCCCCCCACAAGTAGGTTGGCCGCCCGTGCTGATGTCCTATGGCACACCAAACAACATGGTAGGGCAACCGTCAAACATGTTGCTGCATCACACTATGGCACTTGGTTGTTCCCCAGCTCAGAGTATAGGGAGGTGATACTACCACCACCAGAGATGGAATTCTGTGGCCGGCCACTGCAGCCCACCTTGCTTGCACCTGGGAAATGCCTGGGCTGGTTGTTGTTAATGGCTATGTTGGCTGACCACCAAGACAACCTCTTCTACTTGTGGGATCAGCCTTCTGGTCAGCATTTTCTTGTTGATACAGGAGCAGAAGTCAGCCTTTTGCCTCCCATGAGTCGGGACACCTGTGCTGGAAAGTCTGGGCCTTCCCTCACTGCTGCCAACTGCAGCTATATTATAATGTATGGTGTGTGGACCATCCTGCTTGAGTTTGGCTCCTGTTGCTTTAACTGTACCTTCACGTTGGGCAATGTGTTGCAACCCCTGATAGACATGAACTTCCTCCGAGGTCATTGCCTTCTGGTGGACCTGAAGGAGCCGTCAATTGATAATTTCCAAAAATGTTGAATTGCACACCTTATGCCACACTGCCAGCACCCCATCTTGTCTCTGACTTTTTCTTGAAATGAGTATGCCAAAATATTGGCAGAATTCCCAAGCATTGTCACCCCACAGTTCTCTGCAGCTCTACCTAAGCACCATATTCCCCCAGAAGGAACACTGCTACACACCGAGGCATGTGGACTAACTCCTGACAAGCTACAACTCACCTGGGAGAGTTTCCAGAAGGGAAGGGATAGTTCATTGCTTGGACAGTCCAGGGGCATCCCCCCTACACATTGAACTTGAGGCTGCCAGGGAATGAAGACCTTGCAGAGATTACCGGTGGTTTAACAACACCATGACTGCAGACAGGTACCTGATTCCTCATATCCAGGATTTTACCCCTAACCTTCATGGCTCTAAAATGTACTCCAATATTGACCTGGTAAGAGAAAACCATCAGGTTCTGGTGCACCCCAGTGATGTTCTCAAGATGGCCCTCATCACACACCTGCTCAGCAAGTATGGCTTGGTTATTAATCCAGCTAAGTGCCAGTTTAGTCTTACATCTATCGATTTCCTTGGGCACTGAATCAATTGACTCGGAGTGGTGCCACTCCTATTGAAAGTGGAGGCCATACGCAAATTCTCCAGGCCAGCCACGGTGAAAGGTCTACAGGAAACCCAAGGCATGGTAAATGTCTACCACCATTTTTTTTTAAACCAGTGTAAGCTAGAATTATGCAATCTCTCTTTGAACTTCTAGTTGGACAGCCCAAAGACTTAAAGTGGGACGAGGAGTTGACAGCAGCATTCGAAAGGGCCAAAGATGTGTTGGCCAATGTGACCATGCTGGTACATCCCCGAATCAATGTACCTATGGCCTTTACGGTCGATGCGTCTAACATGGACATCAGTTGTGTCCAAGAGCAGTGGGTCAATGGAACTTGGAAACCACTTGCCTTTTTCAGCAGGCCCCCCGCCGAATAAAAATTCAGTGCATTCAACCAAGAGCCCCTAGCCCTTTACCTCTTCATTTTCAATACTTCCTGGAAGGAAGATATTTCACCATCTTTACAGACAACAAGCCCCTCACATTTACCTTTGCCAAGGTGTCAGAGCCGTGGTCAGCAAGGCAACAGAAGCACTTTTTCTATATCTCGGAGTACACTACTGCCATTTCAAACATTGCAGGCAACAACAATCTCATGGCGGATGCACTATCTCAGATGTCCGTTCATTCAATCCATTCTTTATCTCCAGGGACTGACTACACCACTCTTGCAGCAGGACGGTGAGATACCGGCCTATCATACCGCCATTTCTGGGCTCAAGCTGAAGGACATGAGTTTCGGACCTTCCAGGGCTATGCTTCTCTGCAATGTATCCATGGGCCAACCTCAATCCATTATACCTGCCACTTAGAGATGCTGTGTGTTCAATGCAATTCAGGTCATGGCGCATCCATTCATTTGAGCAACCACACAGCTCATTGCAGGCAAGTTTATGTGGCATGGTCAGCGGAAACAGGTTGGCCACTGGGCCAGAACTTGTGTGCACTGTCAGATCTCCAAGATACAGAGGCATGTGAAAGCCTTTTCCTCTGATGCACAGGCATTTTGAGCACATTCACGTAAACATTGTTGGCCCACTGCTACCTTCCAGAAGTGCCAAGAACCTGTTCATGATGGTCGACAGATTCACAAATGGCTGGAAGCTGCCCCGCTCTTGGACACCTCCACTATTTCCTGCGCCAGGGCCCCCATAGCGAATTGGGTAGCTCGCTTTGGATTAGCTGATATATCTTTGGATAGGTGTGCGCAGTTCACGACAGCATTAAGGACACTGCTAGCTCAGCACCCAGTTGAACCATACCATGGCCATTGGACTGTGGGTGGTAGGCCACCTGGAGAGATTCCATTGCCATTTGATGGCCCTGATGGCACACCTCAAGAGCCCGGATTGGGTAGACAATTTGTCTTGGGTGCTACTAGGTATACATACAGCGCCGAAGGAGGATCTGACCATGTCCTCCACTGAACATGTGAATGGGGCTCCTCTTAATGTCCAGGGTGAGTTCGTGTCAGCAGCTTGGGGACAGGAACACTTGCCCACAGCATTCCTGAATCAACTGCAGGAGTAAGTCAGCATGTTGGCTCCTATCCTAAACTCACAGCATGGTCTTAATGCCTCCTATATCCCGAAAGAGCTTAAGGACTGCCAGTATGTTTGTGAGGAGAGGGGTGCACTGAACTCCATTTCAGCGCCCATACATGGGTCCATATAAGGTGCTTCCACACAATGGCACGACATTGGAGGCAGGTGAAAAACCTTTATGTTCGACAGCCTCAAGCTGGCTCATGTCGATTAGAACAACCAGTGACAGTAGCGTGCCTGTGGCGGAGGGGTCGCCCGTCTAAACTTACAAGCTGTGTACCGTCAAATGGCTCATCACCTCCAAACACTGGTTCTGGGGTGGGGTCCTGTGGCGGGCTGAGCCATTCTGCAAGTGAACCGGGTTACGGAGTTGAGGACTGGCAGGGGGCAGAAAGCCCCGATGTACCAGGCGCGGTTCCAGCCCTCGGAGCTGACATCATAAAGGTACTGGATGTTGCAAGTGTCATTGGATTCAGAGGGATTTAAGTGCGTGCAAGAGTTCTATCAAAGTCAGTTGGTTTAGCTCACACAACTGTCGGTGTGTTTTGTTCGCTGCACCTTCTGGCGTCTACAAGGGCATAGATTTATGGAGTGAGGGGAATAATTTAAAAAGGAGCTGAGAAGCACTTTTTTTCAACATTGAGGATGTAGGTGTGCGGAACATGTATTTATCTGGCTTGTATCTATCTGCTTGAATCCTTATATCCTCATAACTACTCACAAACATATCTAGTTTTGTGCCATTAGCAAACCTCAGCAAATTGTTGATATGGATCAGGAATAGTTAAGACACCACATAAATCTTTCTGGAACCTCATTCGATTCACCCTAAAAATTGTGAGAACATCAAACAGTATTGGATCCTGTGGCTCACTATGTCTGTGCAGAACATGATGCCAAATGAAATTAAATTTTTGTTGCTTGCCTATGATTTCACAACCCTCTCTTCCCTGCACGTTCACATGTCCATTTAGAAGTCTCTTAAACATTACTCTTTGATCTGCTTCTACAGCAACCCCTGACAGCCCATTCCAGACACTGATCACTCTTAGTGTAAACAAACGTCCACACATTCCCCCTTTAAACTGCTCCTCTGCATACCCACCCCTGCCCCACCCCCAACCTTGTATGAGAGAACATGTGCTTGTGACATTTTCTCTCAGGAGGAAAAAAATTGTCTACCCTGTCAATGACTCTCAAATATTTATAAAATTTTCAGCCTCTGAAAACAACCCAATTTTGTCTCTCTTCTTCTCGCTCATCCCCACAA
This sequence comes from Narcine bancroftii, assembly GCF_036971445.1. NCBI lineage: Eukaryota > Metazoa > Chordata > Chondrichthyes > Torpediniformes > Narcinidae > Narcine > Narcine bancroftii. Next base: position 283,483,196 of record NC_091470.1, read on the forward strand.
ATGCAGGCAGTATCTGAGTAAATAAATAAAGCTTTTACTACTTTTGTAATTACATATAACTACTGGTTTCTTTTCAGTCTATTGCAGATGATGGAGAACATTAGTTACTGTGTATGGATTTCATGAACATTGTTTCATGTTCCCATTTAATACATACATTGTTAGGAGGCTGGTAGAAAGGACAATAAAATCCCCATTATGCAGAACCTACAGGGATTGTGTTTGGTGGAAATGTGAATTTTCTGGTTGACTGAGACTCACTCTTTCAATGGGTAACTAATACATCTGCATTAAGAATATACCATTTAAAAAGCAAAAGACAATGAAAATGTAAAGCAATTTGAAAAGGAAAATCAGTATTGTGGTCTTTAATTATATAAAGTTCACTTTAATCAGGCAATCCCTGTAATTTACTAAATTTAAATTTGAACCCCGTCACTGGCATTTTAGCAGTGTTACTCTCGGTAACTATGCTGCCTTCATAATTAACCCCTTTCTCCCAAGTTTACAGATAAAGCCTTAGTAATATATCTAATACTAATAAAGGTATAGACTCTTAATAGGCGAGAATAGGGAGACATTTTGAGCGAGTCATCCCAGTGGCAAGCGGCTCTCCACCCTGGTGCACCCTCGGTGCAACCTGACTCACCTCCACACAAGTGTCCCAATCAGGCCCTTCCTTTAAATTCAAACCCCAGTTCCTGGCTCTGCGACAGCATTGCACTAGCCACCATGCTAACAGTGATTGTAGTAAAAACACTGCATGGTTATTAATCCCCTACAAATAAAGACTCGTACCAGGTAGGGATAAGGAGACTCTTTGAGACAGTCACCTCAGTGGTGAGAGGCATTGGTTGGCTCTTCATCCTGGGAGATGCCATTTTATTCAAACACAACTTTATTGAAACTTTATTCAAACAGCTGCTGTGGGCAGGGCATGTCCAGGGAACTCCACTGGCTAAGTGTTTGGTCCCAAGGGATTGTGTGTTGCTTTGGAGAATATTTACTTTTACAATTTAAACTTTTAATTGTAAACTTTGGGGGGGTGGGGAAATATTCATTTATTTATTTCCTCTAATTTTTTTGCCGATTGTTTGAGTTTCCGATTGATTGAATGCCAGTTGATGGGGACTTTACTATACAACCTTCTAAAAATTGACACAAGACTCAGAACATAACAATTCATCTATTAAAAGGGAAATACTAGACCAGATGAGAAATGGGAATAAATTATTTAAGCAAATATAACATAAATTCTACGTGAGTTGATCATCAAATTATTGCAAGCACATCATGACTTAAAGCACCATGTAGCAGACGATTATGGAGACCAATGAGCTATGACCCAACAAGTCATGAGCGATCAGACCAGGACAGTAAATGGAAAGCAAGTTGTATCCCATGGGTAATCATTATATATCATATTAAAAACAAATTAGGCAACCATAATTAGGTAAACTGGGGAAGAGGATACATTTAATTGCAGACTCTATTTTTTTAAATAGATTAATCCCAGTGTAGCTGGAGGTTATACAAGTTCTAATTAATCCACTCTACATGTACATTTGCATTGCTTATATTGTGGAGTGATATTTATTCAATAAAACGGATCTTAGCATTAAGAGATAAAATTTGTCTTTTATTCTGGAAAACTGCAATTGCCTCTGCAGCCAATTCAAAGATATTCACCCTTGATAGAATCTTTACTAAATCTTTTTTTTGGTCCTTGGATTAACAATTTCTGTAATCCCTCCTTTCCATATGAAGTTGTACAGCAAAAATGCAGATTCCCCCAGACCAATGTGTCCATACCAACCATAGTCTTTCCTGAACTAGTCCCATTTGCTACCCAAAACTCCATTTAAAAAAATTCTTATTCATGAACTTGCCTAAATGCATTTGTGATTGTACCTGCCTCTGCCCTTCTTGGAGCTCATTTCATGCCCCCCTGGAGCCCTGTAAATCTTTCTCCTCTATTCTTAAACCCGTACTCTCTAGTTTTGGACTCCTATCCTGGGAGAAAGAATGTGGCAAACGATCTTATCCACCTATCACCTCCTGCTGTGGAATTATGCTCCTCCCTCCCAGCCTGAAATGTTGGTTTTGTATCTACCTTTGCTCTATAAAGGACACTGTTTGACTTGCTAAGTTTCTCCAGCATTGTGTTTTTACTTGGATCATTGTGTCTGCAGACTTTCATATTTTTCTTTTGTCAAGAGGCTTCATGATTTTATTTGATCACTCCTCAAGTTTCTATGCTCCAAAGAAAACAACCCCACCTTTTCCAGTCTATCTTAATAACTCAAGCTCTCATGACCAGAATTACAGTTCTATTGTAAGTAAAGGTTTAAACTCGTAAATGATAAATTTAACTAATATTAGGAAATGCTTCTTAAGAATGAATGAATTAATTTCAGAAACCATTAGCTATCAAAACTGGGTAAGGGGATATGCAGGATATTTGTGGATAAATCAATAATGAGGTAAATGGTTCAATGATATTCTTGTAATTAATAAATCCTAACAAAAGGATGAATAAAATAGATGAAGTAGGGAAGGCATTGATCAGTTTTCAGATAATTGTGACAGTGCTGCAGCGCAGAAAACAGATCGTTAGGCAACTTTCCCATGCCAAACAAGCTCTCTATGTGAGATTGTCTCATTTGCTTGTGTTTGGCCATTGCCCCTCTAAACATTTCCAATCTATGCACCTACATGTCTTTTATATGTTACAATTGTACCTACCTCTACAGCCTCCTTTGGCAACTTGTTTCATATCCCCACCAAAAGAAAGATGCCTTCAAGTCTTTTAAGACTTTCCCCTCTCGCCTTAAATCTACACCCTCTAGTTTTAAACTCTCCCCAGCTTTGGCGGGCTGGGGTGGGGGAACAACTATGAATATTTACCTTTATAATTTTTTTTTTACAAAGTTTCAGGTGTTTAGGGAAATTTTGACAGGGTGGATAGCATGCTCCTTTTGGGAGTTCTTTATCCCAGGAACAGTATTGGTACAACCCTTGTAATTAAATACATCTACAGGATACACTGGGCTCAAATATTGAGAGATAAGAGCAGAAACCTAACTTGAAAAGCAGGTGGGATGGGCTCAGTTTATAAATTAAAACTTGAAATAAAGGCCCAATTTGCCTCGAACCTCAGATTTAAGAGCAACAATTAATGGATTTATATAGGTAGGCTGTTTGCCTATTGAAGCTATCTTTCATGACTGCGAATTTGCTGGCTGCTAGTGGCGAGAGCACACTCACCCTAATGCAGTGAGCCCTACTCCCAGTGTTTTGGTATGGTCCATTATAGTGTGGAAGTTGTATCGGCACAGACAGTAGGCTGCACCAACTCAATGACATTAACAATTGATGACAATCCATAGCCCAGCTCACAGACTGTCAAAGCTGGCTGTGTGGTCAAAGTGTTCGCGAATCTTGAAAAATATTGTGGAAGAAGACAATTGTATTTTTAAAATATTTTGTTTAAATATCATGCAATCTGATTCCATTAAAGATTGATTAACTAATTATAATGCAAACACATTTTTTTGGCTTTCTTCTATGTTCAAATGGTGGCTGCTGTACCCATACCAGGCCCTGAAATAGTTTTCCCAGCCTGAGAGTCAGGAATCTCTGGAAGAATATTGTGCTCTTTACAGACACACCACCAGGGTAAAAGATATCACCATCCCTCCATAACTGCAACAGATCCAGGATGACCAGAGGGATATATGGGCAAGTGTTGGTGTCGTGGAGGGAGATCCTTCTCTTTATATTGTGGCTACCTATCTTTTGTTTTAAATCGATGCACTTTGATTATGGCCCTTATATTTCCCTATGTCTTGGGTAACTTGACACTTGTATCTCAAGAGTTGTACTCATGTGGGATAAGGGAACATTTTCCATTAGGAAATCCTCATAAATTCCCTTACCCTCAGAACTCTGAATCCCCATTTGTTTCCCATTCACATCATATGTACCACGCTGAATTATTATTCCTACAGAAATGCTGGAGGAGCTCAGCTGGTCTTGCAATATCCATATGAGTTAAAGATATATTACCATCATTTCGGGCCGGAGCCTTTCAAGGTACCTTGAAGAAGGGCTCCGGCCTGACATGTCAGTAATACATCCTTACCTCCTATGGATGCTGCGAGACCACCTGAGCTCCTCTAGCATTTCTGTTTTTACTACAATCACAGCATCTGCAAACTTCCATGTTTCAGTCAACCTATGACTCCCATCAACATCATCACCTCCCAACCACTATTCTTTCTTTTCCATTCAGATATCATTGATCACCAAAATGACTCTCATCATGCACTGTTTCTTAACTCCCTCACTTGTGGTTATCTGATTACATTTAGGGTCTCCATTGAAGACTAAATTTTTACCCTTCCCAGCTACTATCCAACGTTTTCAAGGTATTTTCTGACCACTGAGCTCTCAACGATGAGCAAAGAAATTCCATGAATAGATTCTGTATTCCAAACTCAGCTGGCAATTAAAACACTCACCTCCATCCTCAAATAAAAACCACAGACCTTATTCTCCATCTATATGCTGCAGCTTATTTTCAGGTCATGAACCTTAAAATAGGCACTTTCTTGCCCACCCAACACATTTTTTTGCCACAGGTGCAGATTAGAATCTCAAAACTCACTGACCACACACATGTTGAGTTTGGGTAATTCAAAAGCTCTTCTGAAAGTCAGTCATACAGTAAATTGAGCAAGTACAATTCTTTAGGGATAAATGGAATTTAAAGCCTTTTGGATTAGAATCATACCACTAAGTGGGAGAGTTTGGGTGAATGGAGACAGCTCAAGATTACATAAGGATCATTTTAAGTGCTGGAATAAAATCATTATCAAGGTTATCACTATTTTAAGTTTGATCATTTTAAAAAGAGATCAGAACAAATATTCATGTTTATAATGGTGATCTGGGACATTTCTGAAGTTGCAGGTTACATGACACTGAGGATGAAAAGGTTATTTTCTCTAGTTTGAAATTCAGTGACTGGCTGTCATACTAACAGCAAGGAGAGATTGGGGGAAAAAATTCCTCTTGAAGGTTTTACATTTTTTGTCAATATTAACACTAAAAACATATAGCAAGTATTATTGGTTTAAGTCCGTGGTTTTCAAACTGTCCCCATAAACTCACACACTTTCTCCCTGCGACTGCATGGGTTTTCTCCGGAGACTCAGTTTCCTCCTACTGTTCAAAAGTGTACTGGGGGTATAGGTTAATGGGGTGTAATTTAGGCAGGATGTTAACTCTGTTCATAATATATTATGTTGCTCATTATCATACTGTAAATTGATGAAAAGTCAGGTATGGACAAGACTGTGCCAGAATCTATTTTGCTGACCACGTCAGCTTTCTTTTGTACTGGGAGACTGTACAATTTCAAAGGTTGGCATTTTCTAGTTAATATATTTCGTTCAGCTTGTACTTTTTTTTTTTTACTTTTGAAGTTTCAAGTATACAGTACTACTTTCATTTATGCACTGATTGTAATTAGGTCAGGTTGAAGAAAGGAAAAAGTAGATGTGGCATAAATTGTCTTTTATTTATGAAAGAAAATACACATCATAGAGGTTTATCAATGCAGAGAAGATTGCATCACCAAAAACATTGCTTCATTAAATCAGTACTATGGGTTTATTTAATGCTGATTGAAAGACCCATCAGCTCAAAATCATCAATGATGAGATTGAGATAATACTTTGTCAGATTTCCCTGTGGAAAATTGTACTATTACCTACAGCAAGTTCTCATGGCTGTGGGTAATTAGCTTAGTTGGTACAATCTAGGTAGCCACTTTTTAAAAGAAAATACCTTAATACAACCCACACTCTTTCAGTGGCAGAAGGATGTTATTGTTGATGATGACAAAGGGTTGGGGGAATGGTCCCAGGAGCAAGGTGCTAGAGAAGCACCATGTCAGCTGGAGGCAGGTCCAGGAGACTCCCTGGGGTTACAGCCCAGTGCTCCTTATTGGATAAGAATCTCTGTGAGGATTAATTCTACTTGATGCCGTCCTTGAATACGTATACTTTTGGGAAACCTGCAGGGCAGGCAAATCCCAATGCCCACTCTGATTCTCCTGGAGAATGGATTACCTCCCTGATCCAGCAATCGTAACAAACTATGAGATCTAACAGATTAGCAGCAGTTTATCTTGAGACTAGGGAACTGAAAATGATAGTTCAGGTACACGTGCTAGTGAATTTGAGATTGTAGAAAGTCTAAATCGTGGTGAGAACAAAGGACGTGGTTTGATTATTGGCTCAAAAAAATAGTGCAATTTGAGGTGAAGCTGGATAAATAAAATCTGATTAACCCACTGAGGAAAAAGAGTTTTATTTTCACACCATTGAGGGTTAAAGGTTCAGAGGTGATGAATTGTGTGTTGTACTTCAGTTGACAATATTTGGGGATTTTATTTTTGCCAGAAATAAGTACCAAGACAAATTAAAGTCACACATTAAGGTCACAAGTCACAGTCATTTCTCCCATTCCACTTTTAGCAGCATGAACTGTTGTCATAACTACTCATCATACCCAGATGTTGAACATTTCAACTAAAATTCAAAGAAAGAACAGTTTTTAGAATAATGCTTATGGTGGCGGTTGAGCAATGAAGAATGCACGTTCAAATTTCAAGACGAATAAGGTATTTAAAATGCCAGGAAAAATAAAGTATCAGTAAAAGTTACTGTCGTCATTTTTTTTTGTAAATACCTAATATTCTTGTGTTAAAACCTACCATCCACACACATGGTGATCTGCCTAAAAGTCCAGCCCAATTCTGATAGGATTGCATCATGCCATAAAAAGCTGTATCAAATGTAACAAGGATTAGGCATTCAGAAAAGTGCCATCTTGTACCTACATCCTTAAAAAAAAATTAATTGAAACTAGCTGGATTCCATTTTCTAATGCCATAAAATATTTAATTGATGGTTCTCTTTGGATGAAAAAAAAAGCGTATTATTTTGTGAAAGTACCAAAATGAGACAACCTGTTTGAATAGAAATAATCAACTTCACATCTGCACTGCTCCCAAGATTGAGATTAATAATCTTGTCCTTGGTGTAATCTTTCAATCATTCACTCACATCAGGATGTAGTGTGGACCTGATTGTGGAATTCAACATTAAGGACAAAGCACTGGACAATAAGTTGCATTTCATTCGAAAATGTATATTGTCTTTGTGGTAGTCATAAAACATACAAAAAACTTATTTTCACCACAATCACTAATAATAGGATTTTGATTCATCAACAAAAAATCACTTACCTGCTGGCTTGGTGAACACTTTTTATTCCATTACCATAAAAATAAACACCCAAAAATATTGAAACCCTGAACTTAGCATGGCAATGTTTATGATTCTGATTTAATAATGCTTGGATATCACACTACTCACTCAGGAGCTCAGCAAGCTGTAATTCACAAAAATCCGTAGACAACGTGGTTGAAGTTAAAAAAAAAATACAAAATGCTGGAGAAGCTCAGCAGGTCAAACAGGGTCCTTTATGTAGCAAAGGGAGAGATACGTCACCGACGTTTCGGGCTTGAGCCTTTCATGAAGGTACGAGAGAACGCCTGCTGGCACTGTTTGACCTGCTGAGCTTCTCCAGCATTTTAACTACAGCAAGCTGGCAGCATTGGTAACCTCAAATGTCATTTACACTTCAGTCTCTTTGCTTGGGCTGTCTTGATTTGTATGTTTTTGGAGGGAGGGGTTTTTTTTGTATTAATCTCTGCTTCTAAAATAAAAGGGGAAAATGAACATATATGTTGGCAGAAACTTCAAGATATTAAATTACCAAGAATGTTAGTTTTATTATTGCGTTCATGAAACATTTAGATGCATCATAGATCACAAGTCTTTCATCCGTCAACGTTGTCTATCCTAAATAAGATCTGTCT